>NC_031994.1:78961285-78968732 GCF_001879085.1 Nicotiana attenuata
CTCTTTCTATCGATAAGGGCCAATTGTTCATAGCGACCCCTTATCCACTCTGCATCGCTGAGTTCAGCTTCCTGTATGACTCTTAAAGAAGGAATCTCCACCTCGGCTGGGATGACAGCCTCGGTACCATAAACCAGCATGTAGGGAGTTGCCCCGGTTGATGTACGAACCGTAGTGCGGTATCCCAGTAAAGCAAAAGGTAACTTATCATGCCATTGTTTGTGGTTCTCTGCCATTTTCCTTAGTATCTTCTTGATGTTTTTGTTGGCGGCTTCTACGGCTCCATTCATCTGAGGTCTGTAGGCTGTGGAATTCTTGTGCTTGATTTTGAAAGTTTTGCACATAGCTTTCATCAGATCACTATTGAGATTGGCGGCGTTATCAGTAATAATGGACTCAGGAACTCTGAATCGGCAAACAATACGATCCTTGACAAAATCTGCGACGACTTTCTTGGTTACAGCTTTGTAAGATGCAGCCTCTACCCATTTTGTGAAATAATCAATGGCGACCAGAATAAACCTATGTCCGTTTGAAGCAGTGGGCTCGATTGGACCAATAACATCCATTCCCCGGGCAGTGAATGGCCAAGGTGAGCTTGTTGCAATGAGCTCATTTGGCGGCACTTTTATCATATCGGCGTGCACTTGACATTGAAAGCATATGCGGACATACTAGATGTAATCTGTCTCCATGGTCATCCAAAAGTAACCGGCCCTGAGTATCTTCTTAGCCAAGACAAAACCATTCATGTGTGGGCCACAGGTCCCAGCATGCACATCCTCAAGTAGCTTAGAAGCTTCCTTTGCATCGACACACCTTAGTAAACCCAAATTAGGAGTTCTTCTGTACAAGTTCCCTCCGCTGTGGAAGAAGTGATTTGACTATCTCCGGAGTGTGCATTTCTGAGTGTGATTTGCATGCTCCGGGTATTCTCCTTTCGATAAGTACTCCTTGATGTCACGGAACCAAGGCTTACCATCTGTTTCTTCTTCAACATGAGCACAATATGCCGGCTGATTATGGATCTTTACCGGAATGGGATCAATATAATTCTTCTGGATGTTATATCATAGATGACAAAGTGGCCAATGCGTCGGCAAACTCATTCTGAATTCTGGGCACATGTCGGAATTCTATCTTCGTGAACCTCTTTCTCAATTCCTGCATATGATGCAGATATGGCAATATCTTGGAATTCTTGGTGGCCCATTCTCCTTGTACCTGGTGCACAAGCAAATCTGAATCACCGATCACCAGCAGCTCCTGAATGTTCATGTCGACTGCCATGTTGAGTCCTAGTATGCAGGCTTCATATTCTGCCATGTTGTTGGTGCAGGGAAATCTGAGTTTAGCAGATACCAAAACTGCTCCAATGCCCACTCCTTTGAAATTTGCGGCCCCATCAAAGAACATCCTCCAACCGTCATATGCTTCGGTAATGTCTTTTCCTACAAATGACACTTCTTCATCAGGGAAATATGTTTTCGAAGGTTCGTATGCTCCTCCCACCGGATTTTCAGCAAGGTGATCTGCCAATGCTTGTCCCTTGATCGCCTTTTACGTAGACGATATCGAACTCACTTAATAGTATCTGCCACTTGGCCAACTTTCCAGTCGGCATGGGATTCTGGAATATGTACTTCAGAGGGTCCATCCTGGATATGAGGTATGTAGTGTAGGCGCAGAAGTAGTGCCTCATTTTCTGAGATGTCCAAGTCAAAGCACAGCAAGTGCGTTCCAGCAGGGAGTACCATGCTTCGTAAGGTGTGAACTTCTTACTCAGGTAGTATATGGCCTGCTCCTTCCTTCCTGTCTCATCATGTTGTCCCAAAACACATCCAAAGGCTCCATCCAATATAGACAGATAGAGTAACAAAGGTCGTCCTGGTTCTGGCGGGACCAAAACTGGCGGTGTGGATAGGTACTCTTTGATTTTGTCAAAAGCTTTCTGACAATCCTCGGTCCAGCTTGTTTCGGCATATTTTCTTAGCATCTTGAAAATGGGCTCATATATGACTGTGGACTGTGCTATGAAGCGGCTGATATAGTTAAGACGTCCCAGGAAGCTCATTACGTCCTTTTTGCTCTTAGGCGGCGGTAACTCCTGAATAGCTTTAACTTTAGATGGATCCAGCTCGATCCCTCGACGACTGATGATGAATCCCAATAACTTTCCTGCGGGAACCCTGAATGCACACTTTGCGGGGTTCAGTTTCAAGTTGTATCTCCTTAGCCTGTCAAAGAACTTTCTCAAGTCTGCTATGTGATCTGCGGCCCTCTTGGATTTGATAATGACGTCGTCTACATACACTTCTATTTCTTTGTGTATCATATCATGGAAGATGGTTGTCATGGCTCTCATGTAAGTGGCCCAAGTGTTCTTCAAACCGAACGACATCATCTTGTAACAGTATACACCCCAAGGTGTAATAAAAGCTGTCTTCTCTGCATCTTCTTCATCCATCCAGATCTGGTGATAACCCATGAAGCAATCCACAAAGGATTGGAGTTCGTGCTTGGCACAGTTGTCGACCAAAATGTGTATGTTCGGTAGTGGGAAGTCATCCTTGGGACTTGCTCTGTTTAAATCCCGGTAGTCAACACATACTCTGACCTTCCCATCTTGTTTCGAAACTGGCACAATGTTAGCTAACCAAGTTGGATACTCAACTACCCTGAGAACTTTGGCTTTGATCTGCATGGTAACCTCCTCCTTGATTTTCAAACTCATGTCTCGTTTGAACTTTCTGAGTTTCTGCTTGACTGGTTGACACATGGGATTATTAGGCAGCATGTGAGCCACTATGGACGTGCTCAAACTGATCATGTCATCATACGACAATGCGAAAATGTCCTCATACTCTCTTAGGAACCGAATGTACTCTTCCTTCTCTGTTGGTGACAAGTAAATGCTGATGCGAGTCTCCTTGACGGTCTCGGCGTCCCCCAAATTCACTGCTTATGTTTCGTCTAGGTTGGACTTAGGCATGTTCTCAAAATTCTCAACTTCCTTGACAATTTCCTCGGGTATCTCATCCTCTCCATCTGAATCACTATTTTCATGTTGCGTTGCCTCATTACATGTCACAGTCACTGGTTCATCAGGAAAAGTTTAACACTGTAAAGGGAAAAGGTATAAAAATAGTAATGAATAATGATAAAGAACAAATGTATTTGATTAAAACATGAGAAAGTCGTCCAGATAAAGCATGGCTCGATGAATCGAGTATTTATTTTGAAACAAGTAAATCTTAAAACAAAAGTACTGGAAGTCTTAAACGCCTAGAATGGCTATAGAAGTAAAATCTGCCAGGCTACCCAGGGACTCAGCGGGCTCGGGATGGTGTGGCGGTCCAGTTCTTGAGAACAGCTCCCTTCTCCACGGTCTGAATGGTGAGGCCTTCATCCTCCTCCTCCTCAATTATTGCACTGCATTGTATCATTTATTCTGATCTTTCCTTTGCTTTTAGGATCACTTGGAAGAGGAGGGTGTGGAGGACCTTTAGGTATGCTGATGATACCAGTATGTGTGAACCAACCTTAGGGGATGGGAATAAAGAATAAAAGGAAAACAAAAAGGTAAACAAGTCAGTAGGTGTTCTGAAATGTTTGCAGTATTTAAACACATATTGCGAGAATGTAAATTCGTGTCCTAATTTAGGAGCCTCGTTGTGCCCTATGTTGGCCTAGCGACAAATAGATTTGGAGAACTTTAGTGCCAGTAAATGCCTCATTTCATAATATGAAAATAGACGAATCCCAAAACGACACTAAGATAATAGAAAAGTAAGTCACTATTGGTACTTGGCCTTATTACATTTTAGGAAAAAGCAAATAAATCTAGCCTATTTGGTCCTAGAAGGACCTTCCCCAGATTCGATCTTCCGGACTCCATCATATAGATCCCCCAGCTCTCGCAGCCCCGGCAGCAAGTAGGCTCTGGCTAGATGTCCTCCGTCAGCTCCTTCAGCGTTCTGGCAATTTTCAATCCTATTTATGACTTTACCTTCCAGCTCCACTATTCCTTGCTCCAGATATTCCAGTTTCCTGTTGGAAGTGACTGCCATTTCTTTCCATTCCTCGATCAATCTCACATTCCTCTCATGTATTTCCCGGTGCTCATTCTCGGAGTCGTGGACCCTCTTGCGCAGCCTGTTGTATTTGACTTGAGCTTCAGCTTCTTCATCTATGATTATGTCCCCTCGACCGGCCCCTTATGTCACCATTCCTTTCAGATTGTCCTCTAACCATGCCGGGTAGAGAGGCTCGCACCCTGCACGATACCTGTCTGGATCAATGGTGATTTTCTCCACAATGATTTTGCAGTGCCACATGTGCTAAGCTTGGCACTTGTAAGGGACGTTGTCGTCTTGAAAGCCTGTCCCGAAATGACCCATCTTGACAACCCTTGGTACAACCTGTTTCCTGCTTGCTTGCCTCATAACTTGGATAGGGACATAGGGGGTATATCCCTCTCAACCCGATCAGCAACAAGTGCGGAGCATCCCTGGATCTGATGTTGAATTCGTCTGTTAGGAACCATTCAAACATCCATTGCACCTATTCCTCGGTCAGATTGTCGAAGAACCCTACCCATTCTTTAGCACTTTCCGGCTGAGCAAACCTGTCTGGAATGTAAGTCATCCTCTTGGGGTGATGGAAGGCAATATGGTCATTCCAAGCCCTTCGCGGAAATTCTTGGTGATAGTGACCCTTTTGGAAATATTCCAACAACCATAACTGCAGCAACAAGTTACAACCCTCAAAATGCTTGACCCCTCTTTGACAGCGCTCTAGAGCCCTGTAGATGTCGACTATGATCATGGGGATTATGGTATATGTCTGTCCATTAATCCCTTCCATCAAAGTCTTGGAGACCATGGCCAACCTAGTGTGGATTCTTCCCTTTTTCATTGGGAACACTATCAGGCCTAAGAAGCAAACAATGAATACGAACACTCTACGGTGGATGTGACCCAGGGAAGTGAGAGAGATCTCATCATGATAGGTACGGAAGAACTTGCTATGGCCATACCTCTCATACAGGTATTCGAAAGGTATGTAAGATTCCTTCAAGCATACTAGGTCGGCATTCTTCTTCAGCCCCATCATCTTTAAAAACCCTTTGCCAGTACAGTTATTTTAGTACTAATAGCCCCGGACTATCCCAAACCAACCCCGCAAGCCCTCCAATTTCTTCTAGAAGCGGTGTCATTTCTATGTCGCCAAAACGAAACACAGCCCTTTCACTATCCCAGAATAAAGTGGCAGCCTCGATCAACTTGTTGTTTGGCTCAATATCTAGCAAGGAAGGCAAGTTATCCAGGTACTTTCTCACATGTTTCTTGTCACTTGAGGAAAGGTCCTCCCGCCAATCTAGCAGCAATGGTGGGATGTTGCTAACCATACCGAATCTAAGGACCTCATGCCTCATTTTCTGCAAAACAAAAGGGTTAGGCCTTACCCCCACCAGACTCGACTATTTACACATTTACGATCAGCATATCGACATTTAGTTCTCCAAATTAATGCACAGAACGTGGTTGTGTCCATTGGGATTATAGAAAACCCGATGGACTTTTGGATAAGGCTTATCTTAAAGGATCATTATGTGGATAGCATACCGATCCGACTAGGTTTGACCATGATGCATGCACAATTTTGACCAGAGTAAGGCTACTATAGGGTTTTAGACTGGTACCCTCAAGCGGACAACTTGAGGGGGAAGGCACAGAACCGTCGACTGCACCGCTGATCGACTAGTTTTACCGCAAATAAGCCTTTCCGAATTTAAGGGTAATAGATAGGAAGAGTGCAACCACTCATTAAGCGTTGCTGTAGGATTTGATACACACGAGTGGAATATGATGTGGAGCATGATTTATGCAGCAATTAATAACATGTAGTCAAGTATTTGCACGTAGGAAAAATAAATACAGTGTTTAAATAATAGAAAGACAGTTACAGGAAAAAGAAAACAAAGAGACACGTCAGTTTCAGGGATAAAGAATCATAAATTCTTAGAAGAAAATGGACAGTTTAAATTCAAATAAGGGGAAAGGGGTACGGGATAAAGCATGCTTGGACTAATTCATAAAAATAAGTTCGTTGTGGTAAGAGCCTAAAGGTATCCCCAGCAGAGTCGCCATGCTGTCGCGCCCCCTTTTTTCCCTCCCCTTTTTACGGGGGAAGAAAGGTCCGGGTTTCGACATTTATGGGGGTAATAACTCATTTCCTTTTGGGAATTGGGTATTTTGAAGAGTCGCCACCTAACGGATTATGGTGCGTTAGGCACCTAGAGCGATTAACTCTTGCATTGGTTTGCATTAACAGAGATTTAGGGTAAGGGCCCGAAATAACCTTAAGAGGAAGGTGTTAGGCACCCCTCTCGGTCCACAACTGTGGGCCTCGGCCGAACTTATACTTATGAATTAGTCCTTTAACAAATAAGTAGTTGAAACAAGTAATTGCAAATAAAGCATGTTGGACATTGTATGACTCAGATAATAAGACAAAGGATTTGAACAAGTTGTGTACACATAAAAAAAGAGTAAAGTTTTAAGCAAAAGGAATTTGGGAAGGAGGGATCCTAGGTTGGTTAGCCTACAGGATCACCCCACGCAATGCCCGGTAAACACTCCTCAATGAGGGGCTACAGGTGACATTAGCGCGTAGTCATCATATCCCGTTCTACCCAAGTCCCTCCCCTTGGTCATAGCCTGAAGCGTTCTAATAACCTTGACAATGCCTATGCGTGCACTACCCATCCCTTCCTCGTGGCCCTGGAGGTATTTTAGGACCTCTAAATCTTCTAGACAACCCCTAAGGTGTTTAAAAGGAGAAAATTCTAGGCGACAGGCAAGAACACGTAGGACTCAACAGATAAATGTAGCAAGAAGCAGTCAAGAGGCCCAAGTTTACCTCCACAAATAATGCACATAAACAGCACGTCTCAAACATAAACAAGAGTAGTTTTTGTTAGAGAAAATACCTAAACAGGATATCTAAGTGGATGTTAATACCCAGAGATATGCAACCTTATTTTTTATAAACTTGACCGTAGGGTCCTAATCAGTTTGCCTACTGATTTTAAACCTGCTAAGTCTGGACAACTTAAAATAGCAAAAATACAGTTTCAGATTTGCAGAATTTAAAATCGCCCTATAGGCTTGCCTAAACGCGGAACAGTGATGTCCTAAGAGCATGATAACTACGTTGATACAATAGAACTATGAGAAGTTTTTAAAAAGGACTCTTGAGTTCCTATAGGCATGCTTTCTAGCGGTAGTGAATGAAGACAGTGTTTAAAAGACTCATTAAAGAAAGCGGACAATTGATTAAGCCAGTTCAAAAAGGAACTAACATGGATTAACTGACTTGCGTAACTAAATTGATTTTAATTCTATAGGCAGAATTTCTGATTTTATTCCCTATAAGCATGATA
>NC_031994.1:78968832-79004041 GCF_001879085.1 Nicotiana attenuata
GCTGAGGCAGAATTGCAAGGAATAGAGACTCCTCCGAACCGAGCAAACTTGAATGCGATGAGAGCCTCTCCTCTATGCGGGTGAGACTGTGGCAAAGCTCACATGCCGAGCTAGACGCCGCAGGAGAGAGAAAGCTTAGAGAATATGCATACTCTGCATCATAGTCAGTGCGCAAGGGCATGCCAAGAGCAGATCAAACTCCTACCTAGGCTTCTGGAAATTTCCAATTCCCCGGTCTGTGAGTCATGCGCAAGGCCTCGCCTCTCCCGTGGCATCCTCCATCCTCCCGTGGTATTCTTCCCTCTATCGACAATAGCCCATTCAGATGACCGTCGATGGTGAAGAGAAGTCATCAGACTCACGGTTGATGATAATGAGTAGAGAACAATCTGAAACTTATTAGTTTATGCTAGACAAATACAACTTGCTTTTCGAATGTCTGTAATAACATTTAACTTATTATTTAGTAATTACTGCTAAGTATAAAGTTGCTATGACTTTATACTTTGTTCGTTATAATTGTTGGTTGTTGGTTGTTGTTGTTGCTTGTTGTTGCTTGTTGGTGTGGCATATTTGCCTATTTAGGAATTTTGTAAGCGCTCGCGGGTGTTGTAGCTGCAAAGATGCAGCCTGCCAGCATATACAGAAAAGCGACCAACTTGGTCGCTACTTTCGTCGCATCTTCTATAAAAAAAAACAATTTTCGATTCCCAACCTTGGTCGCTATAACCCAGATTTCCCAAAAAAGCGACAAAGACTTGGTCTGCTATTTATACATTATAAAATAACATTTCTGGAAAGTATGCGACCAGGGTTGCGCTCTTATTAATAAATAAAAAATTAATCACTGGTATAAGCGACAACAATTTGGTCGTTTATATTAAGAAACAATTTATAGACTATAGAGACCAACATTGGTCGAAATTCCAGCATAAATATAATATTCGTTACAGACCCAAAGTGTCGACTTTTAATTAATAATAAAAAAAAAAAATGAAAGTTACCCATAAATGGAGACCAACTTTGGTCGCAAAATTTATAATATTAAAATAATATAGCGACCCAAAAGTTGGTCGCCAGTGTCATTTACCGGAATATTTTCTCGTTGCTTGAGAGACCAAGTTGGTCGCTAATTAGCTGCCCCTCAATACGACGTATTTCGGCCACTCCCGAGCATAGCAGCTAGAACTGGCGGCACCAAGCTTTCCCTTTGGAGCAATAAGTTCAACTCGTGGAACCTCGATGAAGCGAGATCGCGCCCCTGCAGCACCACTTGAATTGGTGAGCCTTCCTGAACATACGGACGTCGTTGGTGTCCAGTCGGATTCAGATCTCGTACTTCCTTACAACATCTCTTCTTCCTTCAGCCGGCCAGCGAGGTGAATCTCCGCGCAGCCGCCAAAGGGGTGCTTAACTCACCAACATTACCAGCCCTGAGGAATACCTCCCGTCTCAGCGACTGAACCACCAACTTGAGTGCTCGAAGCACGGCACCCTCATGCCTAGCCAGCCAGGGCAACCCCACATTGACTGTTCGCCCTCAAAAGCGGGCGCTCGCGACCGCACGCCTCTCCGCATCCTCGGAGGGGAGTCCAGATTGATTACACAGAGAGGACGCGGCGTGAACAAACCCTACCTCTTAATCAAAGGGCCTCTCTCTTCTCCCCGTCAGATGACGATTCCGCCCTAGGGCGTACAACCCCATGGCCCCTCATCCCGAGCGCGGCCTCGTGTGAGAAGGAAACCGCGAAGATTCAACTGATGCGCCCTCGGTATTCGAGCGCGAAACAGGGGCCGCAGTAAGATTGACGACATGCACCCGGGGTTCGGAACGGAAGGCCACTGAGGGGCCCTGACGCGGCGTCCTCCCTATCACAGAAAAAACAACATTGAGGAATAGTTGTCGAAACCAAGAGCGGAACACAGAAGAAGAAGTCAATTTTTTTAACCTGCCACAGGAACTACGGCCCATGCCTCTACCGAGAAAGACGCCATGTGCGTATCCCCACCGTATGGGGGAGACACAGGCACTCGACCCCACCGCGAATCCCAGTAACGGAGCCGGCGGCCAAATTTTCGGACTACAAAATTGACACGAGTTAACGCTTCGAGCGACAAGACGTAAGGAGGGGTAAAAAAAAAGAGATTCAATGGCTAAGGAACTTACGTGCATGATTCCAAGCCTCTGGGAATCCAGTAGAGCACGCCACTAAATGTTCAGTCCTGAAGTAGAAGAAGTGCCTCGGAAAAGGGCAAGGTTCAACCCTCATCATCCAGCTTCGCAGTCAGGCCCCTCGTCCCGCGAGGGCACGTTCGAATCATGGTACCACGACCCTCTGGGGAGCGTAGAGGCTAAGCACATGCTGACAACGTGATCTCCCTACCAGCCAATTCTGCATATTTGATGCGCATTGCTAACAATTTGCAAAGAGAGGAGTAAGCTTGACCCGGGCATACCCTGTAATGACGACAGAATCAACACCAGGCATTGGAGCGGGAGCTTAAACCCCAAATGAGAAAGGGTAGGCACAGAGACGCAATATTACCTAGCGGTCGGTGTGGACCCTCTCCTCGCTTCTAGCGAGAATGACGTCAGCATAGCCGGGGAATGACCCCCTGTCCCGCAGTCGAGACATCCCAATCTCCCCCATTAATGGGGCTTTCATCGACCTGATCCTCCCACCATCGGCGAGATACTATCTCGTCAACCGACGGAGCTTCGCCGGTCTCCACCAGTTCTGCACCGCCCATCGCCGGAAATGGCCCCTCGGTCACCGGTGAGTTAACCGGAAGATCCGTCAGAAGAACGTTTTGGGAAGAAATGCCTGCCATTGTTGATACAATAACGAGAAAGAAACAAGGTTCGGGGGACGAAGACGAAGGTGAAACAGCAATAAGAAAAGCTTCTTCAGAATCTCTCTCAGACAAGCAATAAGAATATGAAAAATGAATGCCTCAGCCTTTATTTATAGGCAACACAAGTGGCCTTCATGCACCCCAACAGCCACCATTAACTACATGACCAACCGCACACCGGTTCGATTCCATAGGAATGTGCGTCATTATGACAGGCTCCATAAAGCAGCCTTGCAATCACCCGTCGGCGTCTCACCCTCGAAATGGTTATAACGACCTATGAATGCCGAGGAGGTGCTCCTTGCGCCCTAGAAATTTTTTGACACCGCCAAGCACGTATCAAGCGTGCCCTCATTCCCCTCGACCGCACAACATACGACCCGTCCGCCATGGTCGACGGGTATGCACCCAAAACAAACGTAAGGATCAGAGCACAATGCAGCTCGACCTCACTCAAAGTAAGTTAAAAGGTCAAGCGCCTTCGCCCAGGAGGAGAGTTCGACCTCGATCGAACGATGACTTGATAGCCCAATAACAGGATACTAATACTCTACAAGGCTAAGGGCCATCGCCAAAAAGAATTCGGCCTCGACCGAAGCAACAGTCGACCTCCCCATCCGAGTTTCTCAAACTACAGTCAATGGAATCCACTCATCGAGCTCGCCCAAGGCCCGACCTCAATAAGCGGAGGGACTAACTGTATGGTTCAGAATCCGACCCCACGATAATTAACGAGGCTAATCCCGTCTTAAGCTAATTCATGATTAATTAGTGGCACGACCACTCAGAATTAACGATATTCAACCCGCATCTGGTTCGATCAGCAAGGCCATGGCCTATCCGCCACCATAAAGGCGAAATCCCAACGTGGTCACAGCCACTTATTGCCAGCTCACGAAGCTCACAGCTATAAATACCAAGAGAGGAAACCCTAGAAAAGGGGGCTTCTTCTTGGCCACGATTGAGAGAGGAAAAAGAGACAACGATACCCAAATTATGGGCAAGAGGAACACCATTGTAAGGCTCTGAACCTCTTCATGGAGAGGCAGACCAAACCAATATTATCAATAAAGGCTTCTAATGTTTCTCCCCCTAATCCTGAGTACTTATTTTCGTTTCTTTCATTTGGTCCAACGGATTATTACGGTTTGCTATGATTTTCCCGTGATTTATTCGTATTGTTTTATACTCATAAGGTATGTAATAACTTTTGAGCAAACAATATGCTTCACCATATCTCAGTTTCACCAGTACCATTCACAACATACAGACTTATGTGGCCATCGCCTCCAGAATTGCTTTGATCTAGAAGTGCAACTTGACCCTTTATTTCTACAATCTTTGAAATTTTTGCCAACATCCCATCAGGTAACAAGATCATTCTAATAAACTTTTCTTCTTCCACACTGAATGCAGCTATACTATAAGGATTTGAAAGGCTATTTACACAATAAATGACTCCGGCGATATAAACAAAATTGTACTGAGGGAGAACATTGGCGCAGTCAGGAATCTCCCTCCATATTTTGTCCACCCCGATAGTGTAAATCCAGAGTCTCACTTCACATGAATTTTGACCCCCTCGTATCCAGTTTGCCTTGATTACTTTATATTTTTTGGTGGCGGGATCAAATCCCAGGGAGCAACGACCGATTAAAGGTTGTTGACAAGGAAGAAAGATATGTTCTTGTGTAAAAGGATTAAGAACGGCAACATCTCCATAAAAGTTCCATAGACAAACTAAGCCATTGGTCGATGCCAGAGAATGAAGCTTACTGAAACGTGACTGATTCAAGTACTGAATGACACCTTCGCTAGTCGTCAAAGATGAGCAACTTACATGAAATTGAGCAGTGGAAAACTTTTGATATGCTTCAATGAATAAGGGTTCTATATAAGGAAGCAAAAGGATTTCGAAACGCACCTAAACCGCATCAAAGACTTAGCAGGAACCTCTTTCAGAATTTCAAAGATAATCTCGTGAGGAATACATAAATTACCAATGGCAACAATCTTCTTTTTTTCCATGTATACTTGTTTTTGGAAGGCGATCAAGGTATTATGTGAAAAGTGATAGTATAATGGTGCTTGAGTTGGAGTTTTGCTGGCGGCCAACAAGCTATGTACGTAGGGTTCAATATCTACTGGAAAAAGATTGCGAAGACGGAAAATACGGAAATTGTTTTTGTATTATAGGGTGCAGAAAATATCACAAATATAACCTACCAAGAATACAAGTACACTTCTACGAAAACTATGTTGGAAAAAAAAAATAATTTGGGAGAGCAAGACAACAAAACACTCAAACACTCACAACTCACTTTAAGAATGGAGAAGAAATGATATTTTTCATTCAACTTGACTTGTTCCAAATGGCTAGCATACATGGGTATTTATAGTAGAACTCCTACATGTATCTAGCCTAAACTTCATGTAAACACACTAACTAAATTCACATTAGTCTACACTAGTTCATACATCTCATAATGAAGTTCACATTAGTCTACACTAGTTTATACATATAATGAAGTTCACATTAGTCTACATGCTAATATGAACTAATCTAAACATATTTAATACAAATGTGAACTAATGGAAACAAGTTTATTATAATTTTAACATCCCCCCTTAAACTTGTTTCATCACTCCAAGCGCCATCCTTAGCTTTTGAAAAACTTCAATCTTTAATGGCTTGGTGAAAATATCCGCAATTTGATCTTGCGACTTCACATGCTCAAGCTCCACAACTTTATTAGATATACAATGTCTAATAAAGTGATACCTTGTATCTATATGCTTGCTCCTTTCATGAAATACAGGATTTTTGGCTAACTCGATAGCCGACTTGTTGTCAACAAAAATCTTTGTGGCATCCTTTTGTGGTTGGTGAAGTTCCTCCAACAAACTTCTTAACCAAATTGCATGACAAACACATGAGCAAGCTGCAACATACTCCGCCTCACAAGTTGACAAAGTAACAATTGGTTGTTTTTTAGAATTCCATGTAAATGCAGAATTTCCAAGAAAGAAAACAAACCCAGTAGTACTTTTACGATCATCAATATCACCAGCCCAATCACTATCACAATATCCCACAAACTTAGAATCCTTAGAAGATGAATAAAGAATTCCATAATCAAGTGTATCTTTGATGTACTGAAGTATTCTTTTTGCTACCTTTAAATGGGAGGTAGTAGGAGCTTCCATAAAGCGGCTCACAAGTCCAACACCATAAAGAATATCCGGCCTTGTGCATGTCAAGTACCTTAAGCTTCCAACAAGACTCTTGAAAAATGTGGGATTTACATTTGCTTGGATATTTTAACTCCACATTCAACGGGGGTGCTCACGGGATTGCAATTATCCATCTCGAACTTCTTGAGAATTTCCTTTGCATATTCTCCTTGAGAAATAAAAATCCCATCCTTCCTTTGTTGCACTTGAATGCCAAGATAGTAGGACATTAATCCAATGTCCGTCATCTCAAATTCTCTAGCCATTGCTTCCTTGAATTCTTCAAACATCTTAGGATTATTTCCTGTAAAAATCAAATCATCTACATACAAGCAAACAAGTAAAATGTCTCCATTTTTAGCAATTTTTACATAAAGTGCATGTTCATGTGGACATTTTGAAAAACCATTTGCTTGAAAATATTTATCAATTCTACTATTCCAAGCCCGCGGAGCTTGCTTCAACCCATATAAAGCCTTTTTCAATTTCAAGACTTTATTTTCTTGTCCTTCAACCTTATAGCCCAAAGGTTGATCAATGTAGACTTCTTCCTCCAATACGCCATTCAAAAAAGCTGACTTCACATCCATTTGGTGGATTTTCCATTGATTTTGGGCGGCCAAGGCAATGACAAAGCGAATTGTTTCCAAACGAGCAACCGGTGCAAATACCTCTTCATAGTCAATACCGGCTTTTTGCTTGTATCCTTTAGCTACTAATCTTGCTTTGTACTTTTCTACTTCACCCTTGGAATTCTTCTTTAGCTTGTACACCCATTTGACTCCAATGGTGCTTTTTCCTTTTGGAAGTGTGACCAACTCCCATGTTTCATTCTTTTTTATTGCCTTGATTTCTTCATCCATGGCATCTCTCCATTTGGAATTTTGGAATGCATCCTCAAAGCTTATAGGCTCACTATCCACCAATAAACAAAAATGAGTAAAATCATATAAATCATTTCTTACCACTTCCGTGTTTTCATACAAGTCACGGAGACTTCTACTCTTGTGAGGTGCTTCACTTGAACTTGAACTTGATTCCTCCACTTCTTGATTTTGTGGCGGAGGTGTTGATAGTGGTGAGATAGGTTGCTCCACATCTTCTTCATCATCATCAAATAATGGACTAAAAGAGTAATCTTGCTCTTTAGTCTTCCAATCCCAAGCACTATCTTCATCAAACTCAACATCTCTACTCAAAGTGACCTTGCCATTTTTGGGATTATACAATTTATAACCTTTAGAATTTTGATCATAACCAATAAAAACATACCTCTCACTTTTGTCATCGAGCTTGGTCCTCTTTTCATCATGTATATGTGCATATGCAATGCTTCCGAAAACTCGCAAGTGAGAAACTTTTGGCTTGAAACCACTCCATGCCTCTTGAGGTGTTTTTCCATGAACATGTTTTGTGTGGCAACGATTTAGTAAGTATACCGCACAAGCAACAACTTCAGCCCAAAATTCCTTTGGTATATTTTTGCTCTTCAACATACTCCTCACCATGTTAAGAATGGTCCGGTTCATTCTTTCCACAACGCCATTTTGTTATGGTGATCTTGGCACGGTTAAAAAATGGCGAACTCCATTTTTCTCACAAAAAACTTTGAATTCATTTGAGGTGAATTCTCCACCATTGTCCGACCGAAGTGACTTAATTTGATAGCCACTTTGTTTCTCCACCATCCTCTTGAATTTTTTAAAGGTTTCAAACACCTCTGATTTTGCCTTTAAAAAATAAACCCAAGTTTTTGTAGAATAATTATCAATGAAAAGTAAAAAATAATTACTTTTACCAAGCGAAGATGGCTTGATAGGTCCGCAAACATCCATGTGAATTAACTCCAAAGGGCATCTTGCTCTTGTCAAAGACTCTTTAGGAAAGCTTTTTCTAGCTTGCTTTCCAAAGATACATCCTTCGCAAAATTGGTTGGGATGATTAATACTTGGCAATCCATTCACCATGTTTTCTTTATCCATCAACCTTAAGCTATCAAAATTCAAGTGACCAAATCTCATATGCCAAAGCCAAGAGGAGTCTTTGGCACATGAAAGTAAGCATCTTGGAGCATCATTTTGAAGATTTAAAATGAACATTTTATTATTAGCCATAGGAACTTTAGCTAATAATCTCCCTTTTTCATCTCTCATAAACAACTTTTTATCTTTCAAATGAATGTCATAATTTTCCTCCAAAAGTTGTCCCAAACTCAAAATGTTACTTTTCATCTCCGGCACATATAAAACATTAGAAATTAATTGATGACTTCCATCCTTCAAGCGAATTAAAATCGTACCTTTTCCTTTGATTTTAACACGTGAAGAATCTCCAAAAGTGATTGTGCCACGATTCAACTCTTCAAGTTCCACAAATAAATCCTTCTTTCCACAAATATGGCTACTTGCACCGGAATCAAGGTACCATCGGTGCTTCTCGGCACTTTCTTCTCCTTTGCATGCGAGAAGCAAGGTGGCATCTTCATCTTCATTTTTGCTCTCCACGAAATTATTTTTCTCTTCAAAGTTATCTTTACATTCCCAAGAAAAATGACCAAATTTATGACAAGTATAACATTCAATATTTGATTTGTCATACCTTCCTTGATTTTGCCTCCATCCTTTCCCTCTTCCACGACCTCTTCTTGAATTAAAGTCTTGGCCTTTATTTTCTCTACTTGAAGGTGGTTGACTACCTCCTCTTCCACCTCTACCACGACCTCTTCCATTTCCACGGCCTCTTTGTTGCGAGCCACGCCTTTCATCTTTCTCTTTGAAAGAAAATTTTGCTTGCAACGCTTGTTCAACCGATTCTTCTTTCGGTTTCTTCAACTTCTCTTAATGTGCTTGCAAGGAACTCGAAAGCTCGTCTATGGTCATGGTGTCCAAGTCTTTGGACTCTTCAATGGCAACAACAATAAAATCAAATTTTGAAATTAAGGATCGTAGTATTTTTGCCACGACCCTATCGTCTTTCAACTCTTCACCATATCTTTTCATTTGATTGACAATAGCCAAAACTCTCGAAATATAATCCACAACATATTCATTTTCCTTCATATGCAATGATTCAAACTCTCCTCTTAAGGTTTGGAGGCGAACTTTTTTCACTTTGTCCAAACCTTTAAAAGAAGTTTGAAGAATATCCCATGCTTCCTTGGAGGTTGTTGCATTTGCAACCTTCTCGAACATCTTGTCATCCAAACCTTGATGGATGACAGTGAGTGCCTTTTGATCCTTCTTCTTTGAGGCAACGACATCTTCTGCTTCATCAACACCGGACTCTACTGGTTCCCAAACATCATAGGCACCAAGCAAGGCCTTCATTCGAATACACCAATTTCCATAGTTCTCTTTTGTAAGCATAGGAACTTGGAATGGTGTTCCGTTAGAATTCGTCATCTTTTCTCCAAGTTTGTTGTCTTCAACCACACCGGCTCTGATACCAAATGTTGGAAAAAAAAAATAATTTGGGAGAGCAAGACAACAAAACACTCAAACACTCACAACTCACTTTAAGAATGGAGAAGAAATGATATTTTTCATTCAACTTGACTTGTTCCAAATGGCTAGCATACATGGGTATTTATAGTAGAACTCCTACATGTATCTAGCCTAAACTTCATGTAAACACACTAACTAAATTCACATTAGTCTACACTAGTTCATACATCTCATAATGAAGTTCACATTAGTCTACACTAGTTCATACATATAATGAAGTTCACATTAGTCTACATGCTAATATGAACTAATCTAAACATATTTAATATAAATGTGAACTAATGGAAACAAGTTTATTATAATTTTAACAAACTACTCTCCTCTATATAACAAGAATGTTTTCCCAATGGTCTATTTGGCTTGCAGTATCGTGTTAATTCAGTCATAAAGACAAGGCTAAAATTCTTGAAATATCACATTAAAGTTTTACAAAACTTTTTAATAGTTAAAACTCTTAGTTGAACCTTTTAAATAATGTCATGAGCTGAGAAACATCAACTTTGAAAATAGCGTCGATCTCTCTCCCTACCGCACGATAGCGTTGCTAGCTAACTTGCGCCCTCGCTGGCATGGGCAGGGGACGGCCAAGAAACAAAATTCAACTGTCTGAGCGGAAGGTAGTGAAAGCTAAGAGACGTCAATTAGTGATAGAATCAACACACATTAGCGGAATCTTGGGCGAAGGAGAGCAGACTAGGGCTTTTTCGTCGGAACCGGCTTATCGGCAAACCGAGCTAAAAATCACGCCTATAACTGCTTATTCGACTGCCAAGAAGATGAAATTTGTCATGCATAACCAAAACACCCCAACCGGCAGTAACCAAAGTGTTGTTGCAAGTGAAGGCACATTGATGTATCCAATAGTTACCACTATCCAGAACACTAGGGTTAAAGGAAACTCTTCGAGTAATCAGAATACTGGTGTTGCTACAACCCCAATCAGTAGTAACCAGACGACTGTTGCAGGTGAAGGTACTCCGAAGCATTTTATAGCGACAACAATTCAAAATACTTGGGCTAAAGGGGGCATTCCGAGAATTCAAATTGCTGGAGGTGTAGTGAACAATCAGAGAAATGTTACTGAAGGAAATATTTCTGATAAAGAACAAGCCAATAAGCAAGTTGAGCCTTCGATGCGGAAACCAGCTAATAAGGAACTGAGTTGGACGAGCTTATTTGCGGGCAATAGATTAGCATCCAAGGGAATGAGTTTATCATATATTGCACCAGTGATTAAGGAAAGGGAAAAGATTGCTCAACTTAACCAGGCAGTGATCTTCTATGTGATGGGTGCTACACCATCCATAGGTGCACTCGAAAAGTACATAGGTAAGCAATGGAACTATACTGCTAAACCAAAGATCTATTTACACAATGATGGATATTTTGTTGTGAAGTTCAATACCTTGGAAGACACAAATGAAGTCTTATATCCAGGTCCTCATACAATAAATAACAAGCCATTATAATTAAGCCATGGGAAGCAGATTTAACTTCAATGAGGAAGTATTGAGTATGATTCCATTGTGGGTGCAATTACCAAACCTGCCGCTAAACTGTTGGGAAATGGAAACACTTAGCAGGATTAGTAGTTTACTGGGAAATCATATTTATGCTGATGAATGCACAACAAAGGCCGAGAGGATATCATTTGCTAGAGTCTGATAGAAATAGATGTAACAGTTACTCTCCCTCAGTTGATCAAAGTAGAGGATCCTACTGGCAAAGTATTTAAACAAGAAGTCTGGTATGATTGTGTAACGATCCGGCCGGTCGTTTCGAGAGTTGTAGCCATGTTCCCCAACTTTCTGCTCCTTATGTGTTTTATATCTGTTATATGACTTACCGCGTTAGTCGGTTCGGGTTCGGAAGGATTTCGGAATGATTTGAGACAATAGTCTCATAAATGGATGGTTGACCGGATGTTGACTTATATGTAAACGACTCCGGAATGGAGTTGTGATGGTTTCGTTAGTTCCGTTGGGTGATTTTGAACTTAGGAACGTGTTTGGATTGTGATCTGGAGGTCTGTAGTGGAATTAGGCTTGAAATGGCGAAAGTTAAATTTTTGGGAAGTTTGACTGGGAGTGGACTTTTTGATATCGGGGTCGGATCGTAATTTCGGAAGTTTTGGAGTAGGTTCGTGGTGTCATTTGTGACTTGTGTATAAAATTTAAGGTCAATCGGACGTGATTTGATAGGTTTCGGCGTCGTTGGTAGAATTTGAAAATTTCAAAGTTCATTAGGCTTGAATCTATGTGCGTTTTGTATTTTTGATGTTGTTTGAGGATTCAACTAAGTTCGTATGAGGTTTTAAGACTTGTTGGTATGTTTGGTTGAGGTCCCGGGGGCCTCGGATTGATTTCGGTGATTAACGGGCCAAGGTTTGAAGTTGAAGAGCTGCTGAAGTTTGAGGACTGCAGGTATAATCGCGCCTGCGGAGTGGGCACCGCAGATGCGAGCCCATAGAGGCGGGAAGAGAGCCGCAGAAGCGGGCAACGAGGAAATGGCAGAGGTCGCAGGCCTGCGAGGCCGCAGATGCGGTGAAGAGGGCGCAGAAGCAGAGTGTGAAGGAGTGAGGGGTGTACGCTGCTTCCGCAGAAGCGGATCATTGGGCCGTAGAAGCGCCTCCGCAGGTGCAAGACCTGGAGCGCAGGTGCTAGCCCAGGTGAGTTAAGTGACTTCCGCAGGTGTGGAGTTTTCACCACAAAAGCGGGATCGCATGTGCGGTTTGACTGGGCAGAACATATAAATGTTAGGGTTCGCGATTTAGGCTTCATTTTAACATTTTGAACTCGGAATTGGGCGATTTTTGAGAGAGATTTCAAAGGGGATTCTTGAGGTATGTCACTTGTGGTTGGATTTCTTCAATAATTATGTTTCCCCATTGATATTTCAATCTAGTTGGTGTGTTTTTTAGGTATAATTTGGGGATTTGAGGCTAGGTATTTGGAGAGTTAATTTTGGGGATTTGAGTGTCGATTTGGTCTCGGATTTTGATGAAATTGATATGGTTAGACTCAGAGTTGAATGGGCTTTCGGGTTTTGTGACTTTTGTTAGATTTCGAGACGTGGTCCCGGGTGCCGTCTTGAGGCCGATTTCGGATTTTAATTCATAATTTTGTATTTTTTTATGGAATTGATTCCTTTAGCCCGTATTGATTGTAGTGTTCTGGTTGTGGCTAGATTCGGGACATTTGGAGACCCATTTGCGAGGCAAAGGCATATATGAGTAGAGTTTTGCTCGGATTGAGGTAAGTAACATTTCTAAATCTGGTTCTGAGGGTATGAAACCCCAGATTATGTGTTATGTGATTGGTTTGGAGGTGACGCACATGCTAGGTGATGGGCGTGTGGGCGTGCACTGTAGGAATTGTGACTTGGTCCATTCCGTGGAACTGTAAAGTTTAATAACTTGTTGTTAGTTATATGCTCCCCATCTGTTATAGAAATTTGACTGTAAATCATGATAGAAATCATGTTTAGGCTATGCGTTGGTACTGTTGGGACCCGTAGAGGTCGTGTTATATGTTGAATTACCTTCTAAATGCTATTTGCACTCAGTCTCAATTTTTACTCGCATATCATATCTCAGTCTTTATTACTTCCTTGTTGGTACATCATATCATTGCTGTTTGGGCTGATTTTCATAATTTTTGAAAGCTTGAGAGGCTGGAGAGATTGATGACCGAGTGAGGCCGATGGCTTGATTGTGAGGATATTTATGGGATCGGGCTGCACGCCTCAGCATATTTTATTGATTTATGCCATGATTGGCTTGATATAGCGCTTGGGCTGAAGGAGCCCCTCTGGAGTCTGTACACACCCCAGTGAGCACAGGTACCTACTGAGTGCGATTGCCGAATGTCAAGCGACTGAGAGAAATAAGTGACTGGGAGGAATGAGTGATTGTGAGGTTTGTATGGGAGTACTGAGTGAATGTTGCTCTGAGAAGCTGTATTTGATTTCATTGTTGTTGAACTTAGCTACCTTATATCACTACTTGAAATTTCTAAGGGAAATTATATTTAGTTTTACTTGAACTTAACATGAATTAACTGATTTGACTTGAATTGCCGAATTTGAAAGCATGCCTACTTTCTTTTGCTGAGATTACTGAAATTTGAACTCTAACTATGTAGCTCATCATTATCTTCAGTTCTTTATTTAGTCTTGTTACTTACTGAGTTGGTTGTACTCACGCTACACCCTGCACTTCGTGTGCAGATCCAGGTATATCGGACACGGTGTATGTTGATACTTTGCACAGCTGATCTTTGGAGACTTTAAGGTAGCTGCCCGGCTTTCGCAGTCCTTGTTTCTCTTTCCTTATCTTTTCTTTTATTGTATTTAGATCCATACTTTCATAGATATTACTTTTCTAGGCTGGTGATGTATAGATGCTCATGGGCTTAGTGATACCCCGATTTGGGAGTTTTCCGCATTTGTGTTTTGGGTTTTTACCCCGTTTATGAGAAGTTTTGTCATTTAAAACTACTTTGTCTCATTTCTGTTAATTGTTGGGAATATTTTAGAAATATCGGCTTGCCTAGTACCACGATAGGTATCATCACAACAGGTTAGGATTTGGGTCGTGATAGGTTGGGTACTAGAATATTGTGATATATGTTTTCAAGTAAGGCATAATTGCAATACCACTTATGGGAAATACGTCCCTGACCAGAAGAATAAGCACAAAGAGGAACCTGTTAAGAAAGTAATACAAAAAAGCAAGAGATGGAATGGAAAGCCAAATCAGGGACTGCGCTTGTCATACAAAGTGATAATATGAGTAACAACAAGGAGTTAGCAAAGAAAGGAAATCAAACAAATGGGATCGAAATTCAAAGAATACAGAGTGGTGATCAACATGAGGCAACTAATGGAATTATTCAAACACTAAGGACTGCTACTCAAGAAACACAAGGTAGTGGTTAGAAGAACACAATTAAGATCAATGACAGAGAAATGCAATTAAAGGAGGAAGCCAAACACCAATGAATGAAGCTCAAACATCACAGTAAATGCATGGTCACATTCAAAAGCAGAACAGTTGCAAGAAATTGTGCTAGTCCCAAGGCAGATGTGGTTATTGACACTGATAATGGCTTTAGTGTATTGCTGGTCTAGGATACATCACAAACTCAAGTCGATGCAGCGAAAGATGGGGGCCAAGGTGGAAAGATGATGGATAAGGGAGGTACCACAAATCATTCACTATCTATATAAAACTTGTCACTTGGAACGTGAGGGGGTTGAATAAGTTATATAAATAGAAGGAACTTAAGGATTTTATTATTGAAAATAAAATTAGTATACTTGCTATTTTTGAAAATAGGGTGAAGGAGCAGAAAGCTATAAGTATTATTAAGAAAATTGATAAAGGATGGGCATGGCATGCTAATTATCATTATAGTACTAGATGCAGGATATGGATACTAAGGGATATGAAGAAGCTAAATTTCCAATTGATATCCATGACAGACCAAATTATACATGGCTATATAAAATGCTTAAATATGACGAATGAGTTCTATTTTACTACTCCCTCCGTTTCATATTAAATGAGGTACTTTCCTATTTAGTCTGTTCCAAAATAAATGACACATTTCTAAATTTGGAAATAATTCAACTTTAAGCTCCTCATTTTACCCATTTTACCCTTAATGAGAAGCTTTATAACCACACAAAAGTCATGGCCCCACAAAGCTTTACCCCTTAAGCTTTTAAGACCACAAATTTCAAAAATCTTTCTTTTCTCCCTTAAACTCCGTGCCGAGTCAAACTAACTCATTTTATTTGAAACAGAGGGAGTATTGTGTATGGGTTACATACGGTAGAAGATCGAAGAGGTTTACGGCTGCAGTTGAGTGACTTGGCAAATGGAAAAAATTCTTGGCTTATCATGGGAGATTTCAACACAATTTTGAGTCAGGAGGATAGAGTCAATGGAAATGCAGTAATGGTGTCTGAAACCAGGGACTTCAATGATATTATTATAAATACTGGGATGTGTCAGTTGAGAACCTTCGGTAGGGAGTTCACTTGGACTAATAGTCACATCTTTAGCAGAATTGATTGGGTATTGGAAAATACCGAATGGATGACCCATCTATCTCAAGTAGATGTAGAGATATTAGACCCCAACTTCTCTTATCATTCTCCTTTATGTGTCGATTTTGTTGAAACAGTTAATAATAGACCAAGGCTATTTAAATTTTTGAACCATTTGGCTGAACATTCTCAGTTCTTGACAAAGGTTGCAGCTAGTTGGGCAAATCTGTTTTGGGAAATCCTATGAAAAGAGTATGGTTGAAACTGAAGAATGTTAAGAAAGAAATGAAGTCATTAAACAACAAAGAATTTTCAAATGTGGAAAAGAAGATAAATGATACTCGAAAGGATCTGGCAGTTCTGCCGGAACAAATGAGAGACTATAGACATGACACAACTTTGTTTGAAAATGAAAGAACTCTGGAAAAGGAACTGGAGAAGTGGTTATTGGTAGAAGAAAGTATTTATAAACAGAAGTCGAGAATACAATGGCTGCAATTGGGAGACTCAAATACAGCTTACTTTTTTGCGAATGTCAAAAACAGAGTTGCCCATAATCAGATTAAGACACTGATGAACTCTTCTGGTAATTGAATTCACACTGAAGCTAAAATTAAAGAGGAGATCCAAGAATCCTACAAAAGATTACTTGAGACAACTACATCACAACTACCTGCTATTAGTCCAGAGATATGTAGAAAAGGGCAAATATTATCCAGAACCCAACATCTATCCTTGATTGAACCAGTGACACAAGAAAAAATTTACCAAGCTCTACAGGATATAGAAGATATGAAAGAGCCAGGAGGTGATGGCTTCAATGCTCTATTTTTCAAGAAAGCTTGGTCAGTGATAGGTGAAGATATTACTGCTGCTGTATTACACTTTTTTGGGACCTCTACCTTGTATTAGCTAGTTAATTGTACTTTAGTGACCTTAATTCCTAAAGTGAAGATTCCTTCTTCAGTGAAGGAATTTAGGCCCATTTCTTATTGCTCGGTGCTGTATAAAATGATTTCCAATATACTAACTATCAGATTGAAGAGTGTGATGGATGATCTCATTGATAATAGTCAATCGGCATTTGTTCCTCGAAGAGTGATAAGTGACAATATAATTCTAAGCCATGAACGGGTTAAAGGATATGGAAGGAAAGGGATATCTCCAAGATCTATGATGAAAGCGGATATGCAAAAAGCATATGATTCACTAGAGTGGGCTTTTGTTGAACAAGTATTAATACATATGAATTTCCCTAACAAGTTCATACGGTGGGTTATGGAATGCTTGCAGTCGGTGTCTTATTCAATTGGCATCAATGGTTGACCTACGAAACCCTTTGCAGCTAGAAAAGGATTGAGGCAGGGGGACCCTATGTCCACATTCCTATTTGTACTGGCTATGGATTACTTCTCTAGGATGCTTAAAAGATTGGATGAGCAACCTGACTTTAACAACCACCCACGATGCACAAAGTTTAAGCTGATTCAGCTAGGTTTTGCAGATGATTTACTACTCTTTGTAGGGGTGGCTTAAAATATGTGCATATTCTTCACAATTATTTTCAAGAATTCTCTCAAGTTTCAGGTCTGGTAGCAAACAAGGAGAAGAGTTTTATCTATTTTGGAGGGGTGAGAGAAAAAGCGCAGAGGAATATACTGGAGATACTAAAGGAAAAATGCCATTCAAATACTTGGGAGTGCCACTTAGTACAAAAAGACTTTCAATAAGCCAATGTCAACCATTAATTGAAAGAATATTGGGAAGAATTACAAGCTGGACAACTAAGTTTCTCTCTTATGCAGGCAGAGTTCAATTGATCAAGAATGTACTTTTCTCAATCCAGATCTACTGGTCACAAATATTTGTCTTGCCTACGAATCTGATAAAGCTTATTGAAGCAACATGCAGGAGATTTTTATGGACAGGAGGTGTGGAGATGACAAAGAAAGCATTGCTTGCCTGGGAAAAAGCTTTGTTATCCTTCTAGTGCTTGTGGTCTCAAGATTCCTTATATAGCTATATGGAACAGGGCAGCTATCAGTAAATTATTGTGGAACCTTCGTTGCAAAAAAAAAAAAATAAACTTTAGGTTAAATGGATTCACGATTATTACCTCAAGGGAGGCCAGATTTGGGAAGCTGCACCTAAGCAAGCCTCTTGGGTAGTGCAAAAAATTTTTGAAGATGCAAAGTCACCTTCAGCAAGCTGGGATTATGGAAGAAGATTTAAAATGTATGACAACATTTTCCATTAAGAAGATATATCAACTGATGAGGGGTGATGTTCCTAAATTGTAGTGGAGGAAAATGGTCTGCAACAACTTTGGATCTCAAAAATGGGTATTCATCTTAAGACTAGCAGCTCTTGGTAAATTGCCTACTAAGGATAGATTGATAAACTGGGGAGTAGTTGATAATCAAATATTACCTATGTGTGCTTCTCAAGCTGAAAATATATCTCACCTCTTTTTCCACTGTAATGTATCTGCATAGGTGTTGGACAAGATTTTGCAGTGGCAAAGAGTTGCTAGAAAAGCTATGACTTGGCCAGATAAACTGAGATGGGCTGAAGTTAATGCTAAAGGAAGAAGTTCAAGTGCGGAGCTCTATAGGATGACCTTGGCTGCATGTGTTTATCATATCTGGATTGAGAGAAATCAGAGGATTTTCCAGGCTAAACAAGCTGATCCTAAGAGCATTATCAGAATAATCATACAAGAAGTATTCTACAGAGGATCTCAGAGGAGCAGACTTACTAAGGAGATTGAGAAGTTGAATTATTATCCAGATTAGTACAGTTTGTATTGATTAGTAGGTCGGAAGATTGGATGTTAGTTGTGCTAGTTGTGTGCTATAGTTGCTCATCTGGAGGGTTTTGTCTTTGAATGTACATAATGCTTTTGGTAATGAAATTTTTTATTTACCAAAAAAAACTTATAATAGTTTATGGCATTAAAATTCTTGATAGTGGTAAAAATTGCATAAAATAGATTGTGTCAGACAATTTGGCAGAAGTGTCAAAAAATAGAAACAATAGGGGGGAAATCTCATCTAATTTAAACGAAACACAAAAGCGTCACTTAAAGTAACTTAAGGGGCATATGAACCTCGACCTTTAACATTTAAGTTTACCATTTCAGACAATCTCAAGGGCCAAATACTCTCCACAATGTTATGAAATACACTAATTCGATTCTCCACAAGGAATTTGCGTTCATAACTTCCATGTATCTCAACTAGTTTCCATTCTTTCCTTCTAATGTCATATAAGGAGAGGCGCGAACTCTTCTTGACTAGAATCAATAGAATCTCTCCCTTAGGATTGGTGGTAAATAAAGAGCAAAGACGACCTCCACATGTCTTTATTAATTCTGATGGTAGCTTAATTGTATGCTTCACTCATTCGATAGTTTCACCAGTACCAGTGAGAACAAATAAAACAACCGTGCCATATTTGAAATATACAGGACCTAATAGTCTATATTATTAACAATAATGTCAAACCCCCCCCCCCCCTCTAACACACATATTGTATAGTCTCCTATATTTTCAGATAAGGGAATAGTGTGGCCGACTTATTAGCTAACTTGGGGGAGAGAATGAAGGACACAAGAGTTTTCAATGATGTGACTTCATTGCCCAATGATATTAGAGTTGTTGCTATGATAGATAAATAAGGGATTCCGAGTTTCAAATTCAAGACAAAGAAGAAGCCAAAGAAGAATCCGTTTGTTGTTGATAATATTCCTATTGATTGATTCCTGTTAGTGACATCAAATGCAACAATCTCATATGAAGATCTTCACATACAGAAGGCAATGTACAGAAACATAGGGAGCGGGGGGCGGATTTAGGGGGCGGAAGGGTGTTCACCCGAACCCTCTTTGCCGAAAATTACACTGTATATGTAAGGCAATTTTTTTACCTCTATATAATATGTTTTGAATCTCTTTGAAACAACCTAAAAGCATAACTTATTGGTCAAGGGGGTTCAAAACCTTTGTAAGGTCATTGGTTCTACTCCCACTAGTTACAACCTTTTTAACTTTCTTTTTTTTGAATCCTCTTGCGGTAATCTTGCCTCCGCCACTGATAGGGAGTAGGTTATGTTATGATAACTAATAAGTGGGGATTTTAACTACTTATTAGCACCTTTTAGCTTTTGTTTTAGTCCAAAAGCATTTTATTGTAATCTCGAAAATTGAAGAAATATGCTTAATTACAGGAGTATTAGAAAATGAGCCACTAAGATGAAATCCAACTCAAGAAGGGCTGATCTGAACTCAAGGACAAAATCAGGCATAACTCAAAGTGTGGACCGCAGATTTCCATCTGCGGCCGCAGATTGTAAAGGAAAGTTTATCAGAGACCAAGTGCAAAGTGCGGCAGAAGCTACGCAAGAGCTGAAGTTTAGAGAGTTCTCATTTCAAGCTTAAAGGAAGTGTGGACCACATAATTATTGTGCGGCCGCAGAACTCAGCTGCGCGGCCGCACTCAGAAATGTGCGGTCCGCAGTAGAAGCCTGTGCGGTCGCACCCAAAAAAGTGCGGACCGCAGAATATGAGAGGTGCGGCCGCATTTCAGAATTGTGCGGTCGCATATTCAAACCCTGTCAAGACTAAATCAAAGTGCGGAGCACACATTTAATTGTGCGGCTGCAGAACCTCCGAAAGGGCATTTTTTGTCCGAAAATTCCAGCTTTGTATAAATAGAATAGTTTTACAAAATTAGGTCAAGTTTTTGAATATTCAAAGAGTTGTAGCTGTTTCTTCTTGCTTCTTTAGGCAACTTTAGCTTATTTTGGTGATTTAACATTGGTTTTTATATTTTAATCTTTCAATATGAGTTTTGTTATGTTTTCTTCTTTGTTGTTTTCTACACCCACTATGAGTAGCTAGATTTTTACTAGGGTTATGACCCAACCCTAGTGTGTAAACCTTATGGGTGATCAATTTTATGCTTGTTTATGAATGGGTGTGTGCTATTTAGCTAGGTTTATGCTTCAAATGTGAAATTAATGGTTGCAAACATTGGTTTATGCCTATTTGACTTCGTCTCTTCTTGAGAAAGAGAGACTAGTCCAGATTAACTTAGCTAACAAGGAATTGGGTCAATTGAGAGATTGATTAACCTAATTAAAGAGTTAAACCTAGAAATAATAACAACCCGAATTGAGCTCTTATCAACCGTTTTGGTAGATACCCCAGTCAACAAAACAACATAAAAGTCTTTATCCCATTAAACAAACACCTAGGTCATGGTCACAGCCCTAGGCCTTTTTATATCTTTGAAAAACATTCAAAATCAATCTTCTCTAGTTTTATACCTTTAGAATTGCAATCCTTAGCGTAATTTTAGAAGTAAAAACAAAACCCTGTTTGTGGAAGTGCAATCTAGATACTTCATGTGCTCACTCCAAATATATACTACTAACTCCCATCTCAGCTCCCTGTGGATTCGATCCCAACTCCTTGTTGGATTTTGTTATTGCAAACGACCGTGTCATACCTCGTTAGAGGCGTGCATTTGGACGTGATCAGTTTTTGGCGCCGTTGCTGGGGAGCTAAAAATGGATTTAGCAGTATATTTGGTTTTGTGTGTGAATTGTCTTCTTTTCCTTTCGTGTTACTAATCTTTTTTGTAAAACAATTGTAGGTGCAACAATGGCTCTCAACAATGATCCACTCGGAAACATGCCTATGGGGGATGTGGACGTGGAAGATGACCAAGTTGAAGAGGTTCCTCTTGAACCTCAAGCAAATAAGCGAGGTCGACCGCCTCAAGACAACGTCCCAGTTCCACCCCCACCTCTACCAAGAGCGGCTCCACACCGCGTATTGCCGATTGAAGGGTATGCAAGTGCCATAGTCCCGCCCCACATTAGGGCGGGCAACTTTCAAATCACGAATGTTATGCTCACATTGCTAGAGCAACAGGGATTCTTCACCGGGGCTCCTAGTCAAAATACATACAAACACTTGAAGGGGTTTGTGGACACTTGTTGGGGGAGTAAGCAAACAAACGTCTGCAAGGATGCTTTAAGATTGATGCTATTTCCTTTCTCTCTACGGGGGAAAACCTTGGATTGGTTAATGAGATTGCCAAACGATTCCATCCATACATGGGATGAATTAGCGGAGAAATTTATTTCCAAGTTCTTTTCTCCTGAGCATATGGCTACTCTTAGAGACGAGATTTTAACACTCAAACAAGAAACCAATGAGCCATTACATGAAATACGGGAGAGGTACCGGACAATGGTCAAAGAGTGCCCCAACAATGACGTGACGGAGGCTATGATTCAACAAACTTTCTATCGGCGAATCAATACTACCAATTAGTGCGTGGTCAAATGTATATGCCAAGCGGCATTTAAATACTATTTCTTTCACTTATTTGGCTTTTGATTATTTATTTCGCAAGATTAGTTGTTTTCCGCATTTGTTAGGCTTACCTAGTCGTAGAGACTAGGTGCCGTCACGATAGTTCATGGAGGGGGAACTGGGGTCGTGACACCTTTTTGCTTAGTGACCAAAGTTGGTCGCTAAGGTAAAATGACCAAATGTTCAGTGTAAACAAAATACCGACCAACTTCGGTCGGTAAAATATTTTAATAATATAAATTTAGCGACCAACGTTGGTCTGTATATTTAAATTATGATATTTTTTAAACTATTATAATTTAACAATTAGCAACCAACGTTGGTCTGTAAACTAAAATATATATTATTTTTAAAAATATATATTTAACAATATAGGTTCATAAGCGACCAACTTTGGTCACTTATTTTTAATTTTAAAATTTTTTTTTATAGATAAGCGACCAACCTTGGTCGCTATTTCCAGGATTTTTTTTAAATAAAATCTGGGTTCATTAGCGACCAACGTTGGTCGCCAATTTTTCATTTTTTAATTTTTTTCTAAATATAAGCGACCAACCTTGGTCGCTAATTGCCCGAAAATATTATTTTTAATAGGTTAGCGACCAACTTTGGTCGCTTTTCTGGGTAATGATTTTGGCATAAAATGCCTGTTTTGGCAGCTACACCACCTGCCAGCATACCAAAATCTCTAAATAACAATATAACTCAATTCATAAACTACAACTTCAATACCAAAATCTCCACAACAACAACAACAACAACACAATTCAAAAAACACATTAAAACCAACAAATTAAAGTTCAATAGAACTAACAAATTAAACTAACAATACTAAGTTAACGCTTATTACAACTAGTTCAAAACCGGTTCTATTTGTCTAGTTCAATGTATATAAAAGTCAAGGAGTGTTTTGTACAACATCATTATCATCACCGTCTGATGAAGTTTCATCACCAAGACGGTATACAAAAGCGTCTACTTGTCGAGGACGGGAAGAACGATCACGGGGAGGACGGGAGGAACGAGCACGAGGAGGATGGAAGGAACGCTCATGTTCAAGTTGAGCCTCTGGCGATGACTCACGAGACCGGGGAATCGGAAAAGCTCCAGAAGCTAGGAGATTTTAGAGCTGAGCTTGCATGCCATGGTACTGAGCTTGCAGGCAATTGTACTGAGCATCTCTAAGCTTTTCTCTTTCCTTGGCCGCTTCTAGCTCGGATGTGAGCTTTGTCACAGTCTCCCGCATAGCCGAGAGGTTCTCCCTATCAAGTTGCTCGCCTAGCGAGGAAGTCCCTATTCCTTGCATTCCACACTTATAGCGATGGAATTTCTTAGTAGGAAGCCCGTATACCTTCCCCCATTTTGGACCGCCAGCAGCATCCATCCATATTCTTTCAGCATCCTCGTCCGAAGGTTGGATTGGCTCGCCTGACTCATTAGGTGGCTGACTGCGTATGAATTCCTCCACGTCAGCTGTGAAGCGACCCTATAAGAAAAATTACATTGAATTAGTATTTCAAAAATTATATAAAAGTAAATCAAAATACTTAAAGAAAAGTGAAAACTTATATGTACAGTCGAGGCTCAACCCTCGACCCACCTTTCTTGATCCGTCTCTTTCTTCTTCTTTACAATATAAGTCTCCTTGAATAGCTCATCTTGGTTCATTGGACGCCCCAACTTCTTTTCCTAAAAACTCATAAATTTTAGTTAATAAACAGAATAGATATACTTTGAAAATTAAAATAAACTAAGCAATTATGTACCAATCTTCTTTTTAGTGTCCCTAAGCTGATCGCACCTCCAGTGTGCAAGGAGCCTCCCTTCTCAGATGCGCGAGCTTTCTTTCCTTTTTCGCTCTTCTCTAAGAACTTTGCGGTAAGCCATTGACTTTTCAAATCCTCCCATAAATTTTGAAGCAACCAGTCAGGCTTCTGGTTCAACTTTCTAGCTTTGGAGAAACTATGCGACAACCGCTTGCGAGCTTTGTGATGAAAATTTGCAGCCACTTCCGCGCTATAGCGGTGTTCCCATATACACTTGCTCTGTATTTCAAAATTTAAATATTATATGGAAATATAATAAATATAAATAATTATACTGCTTAAAAGAACATTTACACCTTAAATTGATTGAAAATTTGCTCCTTCAGCGAGAATGGGAATTTACTCCGAGTCGCATAAGGGCCATCATAAAGCTTTCTGGTGGATTTGGTGATTATCCTCGTAGTAATATTACTCGAGATGAACCTGCAATTTAACAAAAAAAAAACACATTAATATCTTAGTACAAACTGTACAAAACAATAAACGTAAAAATAACAAATAACTCTTACCCATCACCCTCAAGGACTATGATGATCCTGCCATATTGATCATAATGCAGCTCCTCGTCATCATCAGCATCACCTTCCGAAGCATGTATATCAGAGGAATGTGTGGAAGGTGTAGGGGGTTCAGAGCTAGTATCTCGCAGGCGAAGTCCTGAAATAGATGGATAGATGGAGTCGCTGATGAAGATGGTTGCGATCCCTGTGACTGCGACATAGCTAGATGGACCGCAAGTGGCTGTGATACTGATTGTTGTGACCCGAGTGGCTGTGACCCGAGTGGTTGTGACACTGATGGCTTTGATCCATGTGGATGTGACATGGATCGATGCGATCCATGCGATGCAGATGGCTGCGATCCACGTGGTCGTGAGGTAGCTGGACTGTATGCCGGACGTATAGTCCTATGGCCCTGTGATGAAAGCACTGGTGTCTGCACGAAGGTGTAGGGCTCGTGATGCTGTGGCAGCTCAGAATAGCCCTGGGGTGGAGGATAAGACATAGCATAGGCATAGGCATCTCTAAAGAGGGTGGAAAAGATTGAGTGTTATCTTCTACCCTCCTCTTTGGTTTCCTAGCCTTTTCTCGACCCCGAGAACCAGTAGGGTCATTGTTACCTCGACCCTTACATGTCATCTGCATAATATAATACATATTTAGATTGAAACATATAAGAACTAGCTATAAACGAGAGTTACTAAAGAAACCAACTTTTTAAAGCTCATCGACGTATTGTTCCTCCTCCTAGAATTCTTCTTCCTCACTAGTTTGAGCTTCATCAGTTGATTCTTCTTCCTCGTTTTCTATAATTCTTACTTCATTATATCAACTTCTTCCAATATGTGTTCAGGATGTTCCAAATTATTTTCTAAAATTTCGTCCACTATTTGGTGAACACTGGAGATAACGTTTTGATATGCAACATCTAACACATTCTCGACTTTCACCCTACCTACAGGCTTAGTTTTTATTACAACCCACCAATCGGACTTATTACGCCGCAATGGATAAGGAGCATAATACACTTGCCTAACATTATGTGCAATTATGAACGGATCATAGCGATCATACTCCCTCGTATGATTAACCTCAATTATGCTGTATTGATTGTGTACTCTTGTACCTCTTGTTGGATTTGGGTCAAACCACTTTCATCTAAAGAGTATCAATTTCTTAAATGGTCAACCTGTATATTCTAGTTCTATTATTTCTTTGAGCACACCATAATAATCAATATCTCCAACTTGGTTGCCATCACCACCTTGAACCCACACCCCGCTGTTGTTGTTATTTTTACTTTTAGAGCAATCCTCTGTATGAAACTTATAACCATTCACAACGTACTTAGACATTATTGTGACCTCAAGCCCAGGTCCCCAAGATATATCTTTCAAAAATTGATTTACACCATTATTTGGATCATTTACCTACATATTGTTAAAAAAATTCATAAGTTAGCATAACTTCCAAACATTGTTTACCTACATAGTGTTAGAATATTTTAAGGATAAACTTACAAATTGTTTGAACCACGTATCAAATCTCGTATACAGCATCATGGCCAAATTGACCCACGAAGTGACTGTGACACATCAAATATTTTTAGTAGTTGCATAGAGATGTAATCACAGTAAATTTTATATTTTGGTAACTACTAAATCAATACTTACTTGACGAAAGGTACAACTTCGGGACAATTTAGCAACACATGAAGTGTAGCTGACTTGTACTCCATATCACTCAAACTTCTCTTTCTAACATCCTTAGAACATCGGCCTGGTTGATTGAATATGGACATAGGCGGATATAATGGATCATTCACACATTCGACCGTGTGCCTATTGAGCCTATTCCTAGCACATGGCACATTACTCTCAAAATAATAAGAACAAAAATGAGCAGTTCCCTTTGCAAGATAAGCTTCGCATATAGATCCTTCAATCCTATTCCTCTGCTTAACAAATTGTTTGCATTTGCCAATTGTCCTACATAATTTCAGGTTAGACAAGAACATTCAAATAAAACAGAAAATTACATCAAACTTATAATATCACCTCTCAAAGGGATACATCCATTTGCATTGAACAGGCCCTCCAAGTCGTGCTTCGTGTATAAGGTGGATTGGAAGGTGTTCCATCATATCAAAAAACCCACATGGAAATAACTTTTCCATCTTAGTAGAAGTTACACGAATGTTCTGATCCATTTGGAGAAGGTTTTCTTCCCTTAATGTGGAAGAACACAAGTCTTTGAAAAACAAACTAATCTCTGTGATGGGTTTCCAGATTCTTTCAGGCAAACCACAAAATGCAATAGGCACTAAGGTCTCCATGAAAACATGACAGTCATGACTTTTCAAATGGCTCAACTTCCCTACCTCCATATCAACTTTTTTTCCAAGATTCGACGCATAACCCTCAGGCATCTTCAATTTAGTTACCCAATCACAAATTTGATGTCTTTCCTCCAAAGTGAATGTGTAACTTGCTTTGGGCTTGAATATCTTACCATTATTTTCTGTCTGCAAGTATATTTAGGCCGCCTGTAATATTCTTGTAAGTCCATTCTAGCCTTCGGGTTATCCTTTGTCTTACCTTTAACATCCATCACTGTGTTGAACAAATTATCAAAATAATTCTTCTCAATATGCATGACATCAAGGTTGTGACGGAGAAGATTATCCTTCCAATAAGGCAACTCCCAAAACATACTCTGTTCCGTCCAATTATGAGTAACAGCGTATCCGGGGAATCTATAAGGTGGAGCTTCAGTAACTTTACTGAAGTTCTGGACCCTCTCTCAAATTTCCTCACCTGAAAGTATCGGACGTGGAGAATCATATTCCATTTTATTCTTTTTGAATGCATTTTCATCCTTCTAAACTCATGATCAGGAGGCAAGAATTGACGATGACAATCAAACCATGATTGCTTTCGGCCATGTTTCAAAGTGAACGTTTTACTATTTTCCATGCAGTAAGGACAAGCTAGCTTCCCAGCAGTCATCCACCCAGACAACATTCCATATGCGGGAAAATCGTTAATTATCCACATTAAATTAGCACGCAAATTGAAATTCTGCTTGGTTGATATGTCATATATTTTCAACACCATCGTACCACAATTGTTTTAGCTCATCAATCAAAGGTTGCATATATACATCAATCAAACTTTTCGGATTACGTGGACCGGGGATAATACAATTTAAGATTATATATGGACTAGTTATGCACAACTCGGGTGGTAGATTATAAGGTGTAAGAAAGACAGGCTAACATGAATATGGTGTCGCAGATACAGAAAAAGGGGTGAAGCCATCCGCACACAGACCTAACCGAATGTTCCTTGGTTCACTAGCAAAATCTGGATATGATGTCCTATCAAAGTGCTTCCAAGCTTCTCCATCTGAATGATGACACATAACACCAGGTGGTCTTCTATTTTCAAAGTGTCATCTCATATAAGGAGCAGAACTCATCGACGCATATAACCTCTTTAACCTAGGTATAAGAGGTAAATAATGCATCACCTTGATAGCGATCATATTCCCGCTGGAAAGCCTCTTGAAACGAGGCTTTTCGCAAAATTACAACTGTTTAAATTTGCATCATCTTTATAATATAACATGCAACCATCTTCACAACAATCAATTCTCATAGACGAAAGTCCTAACCTAGAGACTAATCTCTTTGCCTTATAGAAATCACCAGGTAATTTGATATTAGGGTCAACTAGTTCACTCATAAGGTCAGTGAAAGAGTCTATGGCTGCTTGAGAAATATTCCAATCATATTTGATACTTAGTAATCTAACTGCAACAGACAGCTCAGAGTGCGGACTTCCTTTACGTAGTGGGCGACTAGCTTCCTCTAACTGTTCATAAAAACATTTTGCGTCATCATTAGGAGTTTGTTCAACATTTTCATTGGGATCACCCCCTAAGTGCATCCCAAAAGCATCCGCAACCATATCATGAATTCTAGAATCACGATTTGTATTCTCCACCGACCTACTACTTTCACCCACAACCATGTTATGAAAAATCCCATGGCTACCATCGATCTCTCTATGATTAGTCCACACAAAGTAATTTTCTATAAACCCCTTCATATAAAGATGATGCTTAACTTCCGCCGGTTTTCCAAACTTCATACAGTCGCACCTAACACAAGGGCACCTAATTACTCCTTCACTTAGGTATAGTGGAAGTGACATTGCATGTCTAATAAAGTCATCCACCCTTCTACAAAATCCTCCCGGAATCCCCGCCGATTAGGATAATTCCTATTGTACATCGAAGTACGATGTTCCATCTATTCAAATAAAACAAGAACAAATTAATTTAGTTAATTCATATCCTAATCTTTTTTTAGTTAATTAATTTCATATCCTAAAGTTTCAATTCATATCCTAAATTTTTAATTTATAAACTAAAAGTTCAATTCATACACTAAAATTTTAATTTATATCCAAAAGGTTCAATTCATAAATTAAAAGTCCAATCCATATCCTAAATACTCAATTTATAAACTAAAAGTTCAATTGATAAACTAAAAGTTCAAATCATAAATTAAAAGTTCAAATCATAAACTAAAATTCCAATACATAAACTAAAAGTCCAATTCATATCCTAAAGGTTCAATTCATATCCTAGAATTTCAATTTATAAACTAAAAGTTCAATTCATAAACTAAAAGTCCAATTCATATCCTAAAATACTCAATTCATAAACTAAAAGTTAAATTGATATCCTAAAGGTTCAATTCATATCCTAAACCCTAGATTCTAACTAAACTATCAAGACAATACAAAGTATAATTCAAATCTAACTAAACTAAATTCAACACTAATTAAACTAATTAGTTATTTAAATTAATTAACAAGGCTAATTAAAACAAGACCTAAACCCTAATCCTCAATAAAATACAATGTTCAAAGAATTGAAACAATAAACTACAATATTGAAATAATTGAAACAAAAACTAGAAATAACAAAGATTCAAGGTTATAATTCAAACCTAGATTTTTTTTAGGTGGAGAAGGAGAGAGAGGGGCGGCGGCAAAAGCTGGTGGTGGCAGCGCGGCGGTTGTGGGCGGCTGCAGTGGTGGCGCGGGGGTGGGGAATGGGATTTGTGTGAGGGAAATAGAGAAGGGGAGGAGAAGGTGTTGAGAGACAGTTGGGGAAATTTTGGGGAAGAAAATAAGAGAAATGAGGAGGGGGGGGGGAGGGAGGAACCCGTTTTTGACTCTGTTATTAGAAAAAGCGACCAACGTTGGTCGCTATTTTTGGTCGGTAATTAAGTTTTGACCGTTTGACCAAAATAGCGACCAACATTGGTCGCTATTTCTAAAAAAAATTGCTTTTTTGGTTTTAAAATATTATAAGCTATAAAAAAAATTATTATTAGCTATAAATATTTATTTTATTTAACTACAATTAGGTTATAAGTCGATGAATCAATCAATCCCTAAAAGAACCCGACCCTGTGTTCCTAGCGCTNTTACATTTATATTATTTAGATAGTAAATATAAAAGTGATTTTTAATTTTGACCAATGTTGACCTGAAAAGAGACCAACATTGATCTCTAATTATTCAGAAATTAAACTTAGCGACCAAAGTTGGTCGCTAATTTTGAATAAGATTTATTTATATTTTATAAAATATTTTAAATAATAATATAATTATTTAACGTTATAACTGGGTCCCAAATTAGCGATCAAAGTTGGTCGCTACTTGCTTCCCCTTTCATGATCGACCAACTTTGGTCGCCAATTTTAAATAATATTTATTTATATTGTATAAAATATTTTAAATAATGATATAATTACTACAACGTTATAACTGGGTCCCACAAGCGATCAAAGTTGGTCGCTAATTTGAATATTTTTTTGATCAAGCAAGTCTGACCAGCCCGGTCAACATGTTGACCATTTTACCGAACAAAAAGCGACCAACCTTGGTCGGTAAATTATTTAAAATAATTATTTAATACTTTTCTCCACATTAGCGACCAACTTTGGTCGCTTTTTTTGACCGACTAACTTTGATCGCAAATTTTTGATCGGTAATTCTCAGATTTCTAGTAGTGGTATCCCCAGGATTCAATAAGTTTTTCTAGTATAGCAAAACAACCAATAAAAGAAAACCTAGCACTCAAGAAGAAAACAGAAGAAGAATTTGTCTTGAATGATTGTCAAAACAGCTAAGACCATTGAATAGCCCTAATTTGATAGTCAACAAAGTTAATGACATATAATGGTCACTTTATGATTGCTGTTCAAGTAACTTTAAAGATAAAATAATGGATATAAGGTAAAGTTCTGATAGAAAAGAAGACATCTCAAAATTGAATACCAATAAATGCCATTAAGGCTATTCAATGGTCTTAGCCATTTTGAACGATTATTCAAATTATATTTGCACAAAATAAATATGAAGAGAATAAAATTGATAAGTATAATAAAGACCATTAACATTATATTAAGAGAATGAACCTATGCATGATTTTGAACAATTCTTTTTGAGATTTCTAAAGTATTTTTTTTTTACACGGTGAACAATTGAACAAGCACAAAGTGCTACTAGCCGGGTAAAGTTTGAAACAATTAGCAATATAGGTAGAGTAAATATAACATAAAGTCATTTTCTAAATACTTTCCGAAATGGGGATATTGTTTAAAGACCAAATCCTTATATGATCATTCCTGTCAATCACCCTTGGAATATTGGTATTGACAACAATTTCATATAACAATACTGATGCTGTCCGATTGCACCTTACCTCTAAAGAAAATATACCTTCAGGTTTCAGCAAAATGGGGAATGACTAGTTTAACATAATATTCGTCTAGTATTGTGAAACTGTAGTTAATATTGAAGTTACAACTAGCCCCTTTCTATTCTTTTTAAGGGCTTACAAAACAGATTAGAACTGAATAAATATGTCAAATATTAAGTAATACTATCTATTTTTATATTTCTTTGGACTTAAGTTCTGAAGAGACTTTTGGGATGCAAATTGCAATCTGTGGCAAGCCATAGATATCTGAATTCTGAAACATCAATCTTGTGATGCTGATGATGTTTTGTACTATTGGTTTTGGCAAGTGGTCGCATGTTGCGTTCATGAAGGTTGCAGTCATGGGCACCACCAGCCCAGTGGCAATGAGGTGCACCAAGCTAGCCCTGAGCCCCTGCTAAGTACATGGTCAGCCCTGTCACTGTGCATTAACGGGGATTTCGTAAGGCTATGGGAGTGTGACAATGGACCATTATGAGGCTCGTTGGTGCAATATCACATTGGTCACACATGTGCCTCATCAGCATCGGAATTTAATCAAAAAGCAAGACAGGATAGGCTCTTACTGCTCTAGAAAGAACTTTCCTTGAATCAACTGCTAAGCTCAGGGACTTTGGTGCCTCAAGCGGAAGAGGGGATTTCTTTCTCTTTCTGGCTTCCTCCGGGTAAAATTCATTAAGCTTAGGTTCACATCACAGCCTGAATTGACCTCCATTCCTGTGCTGCAGGGCTTTAGCAGTAGCACTATATATACTTTGAGATGATAGTAGGTGGTTTGGGCTTGGTCTTGGAGCCAGTTGTCCTTCCACGAGATCTTCGTATGGGATCTCCCTCCCGTTTGGAGGAAAGCACTAACATTTTAGGAGTTACTATTAAGCCATTTCCACAAATTCCAGGCTTTTGGTTACCAACTCAGTCAAGTTATGGATTCTAATTGCTAGACTCTGCAGGGAGAATGAGGTTTGCTCTCAGAAACTAAACAGAACAAAAAATTTTGCTCAAATAAATTTATTATGCAACCAAAAAGAATGAATGCAGTGTAGGAGATGGTAAGTAACACTGATCAATGATTAGTCCATTTGTCTTGTGGTACATTCACGTAATTCCTAACTCTCAGCATATCCTTCTTTTGGATTGATTGCCTTCCCCTACAGACCAACATTTCCCTTATATTCTACTGGGGTCATAGTTAATAGCAGCTTTTGTTGGGTTTTTGGTGAGGTGTGAATGGGAAATAGAGGAAAATGAAAATCTTTGAAAGTTTCATTTTTACTAAGTAACATTGTCCTTCATTGAAATAGAAGAGAAAGATTGTTGTACTTATATATAGAAGCACTTCTTCTAGCTCGTAAGGAGTAGGTAGAAAAGCAAGCGTCACGTCGTGGTTGCTCAACTTCGGCTTCGGATTTGGTCATCTTCTAGCTCTCCTCTCTCTTTACTGTATTTCCGCATCATTTTCAGAAGCAAATGTATTCGTCCAGTGTGTAATTTACTCCATCATTTGAGTTCTATAATTTGCATTGCCGCAATTACAGAATAGTATTCCATTCTTTCCTGGGAGCCATTAATCCATATACCTTGGTAACAGTGAAAGGATTAAATTCTTTAAGGACACACAAAAACATTGTGGGCTCGGAATTATTTTTCGTTTCTGTTTTTTGTAAACTAACGTTTTCTGTTTTTCTATTTTTCTGTTTATGAACACAGTTTTACTAACTATTTTTAGATTGTCATCAAATATAAGAAATTGTAGCCCTAGACTGCTAGATATACAGCCAAAAGTTGCATGAATGTTTTCCTCTTTGTTCTGCTGGCATTCATAAAATGTGAATGGCAAATGAAGTAGTGATTGTGTACAATTGTCTCTAAGAAGACAATAAATTTCTATATGTGTCTAGTGCATTAAAGAATATAGTAAATCATGGAACTGAGAATCTAACTTCCTACCAGAAACAAACTCATGAACTTCTCCATTAACTTCTACTGAACTACATCCTGGTTCTTTCTCTATCTGTTTCTCCTTCATTGAAATTCTTTCGTCGATAGCTTTTTCAAAGTGTCCAGACGCTGCATACATATTTGCCATCAATACATAACCACTGCTCTCATTTGGATCCAACTCAAGCAAATGCTGAGCTGACCATCTCGCCAACCCCATGTTTCCATGACTCCTACAAGCTGATAACAAAGAACCCCATATAACAGCATCAGGTTCTATATTCATACTTCTTATAATCTCTTCTGCTTCTTCAAGTAGTCCTGCTCGGCCCAAAATATCGATCATACAACCATAGTGCTTAATTGATGGTTCAATACCATATTCTTCTTTCATTAATTGGAAATAATATTTAGCTTTATCTACTAATCCTGAGTGATTGCATGCAGTTAGAACACCTATAAAACTCACAGAATCCGGCTTCAGATTCGAGCGTTGTAGCCTCGAGAATAGCTGCATCGCTTCATCTTCAAATCCATTAGTTGCTAAGCCCAAAATCATAGAGTTCCAAGATGATAACCCTTTATTCGGGGCTCTCTCAAAAACTTGCCACGCCATTTCAACGTTTGCACACTTACAATACATGTCTATAATTGCTGTAACAACAATAACATTCAACTTAACATTGTTCTTTTTAACATAGTTATAAATCCAATTCCCTTGTTCAAGTGCTCCTAAGTGTCCACAAGCATTCAATATGCTCACTAGTGTGAATTCACTAGGCTTAATTTTTTCCTCTTGCATTATGCAGAAAAGGTCTAATGCTTCAGTCCATTTACCATTTCTAACAAAACAACTTATCATACTGTTCCAAGAAACATCATTTCTACTTTCCATTTTAGTAAATAACCTCAAAGATTCATCGATATCACCAGATTTTGCTAGTCCCATGATCATAGAATTCCAAGCAACAACGTCCTCATTCTCATCCTCATCGAACAATTTCCTTGCTTCAACCAATAATCCACAACTTGCATACATGTGTAACATAGTATTTCTTACGAATGTGTCAAATTCTAGGCCTAGTTTGATGATTCTCCCATGAAGTTGAGTTCCACTTTTGGCAAGACCAAGTCTAGTATAGGCCTTAAAAACTGAAGGATAAGTAAGCAACTGTGGTTGAATTTCTGAAGTGGTTAACATTTCAATAAAAAGATGAATTGCATATTGTGGAGTTGAACTCTCTGAGAAACCTCTAATGATGGTATTCCAAATAAAAAGATTTGGATTCTCTATTTGAGTGAAAACCATGTTTGCATAATTGATGTCACCAGTAGGTGATTTGGCTGAAAATGCTAGGACACGGCTTGATGCTATTTTGTCCTTAATTAGACCTGTTTTTATGAGTTGGGCATGAATCTTTTTCAAGTCTGTCATTGTTGTACATTTGGTTTCTAGCATGTAAAGATATGGTTGGTTTGAGATGAATTTTGAAATGGAAGTTGATGATGGATTGTATGAGCAAAAATATGATGGCATCTCTGTTTGTTTTTTATGTCTAGAAATTTATCAAGAATGTGTTGAGGCAGAGTAATTTTGCTTTGTTTTCTAGTTGAGAAACAGCTCCTATCTGACATATTGGATAAGGTATGTATGGTCTATTGGTTCTCAATTCAATCACTTTAACACTGGGCTGGACTATTTCGCAATAACTGATCAGTGGCAAATCTAGCAACATGTGCAGAGTAAAAATTCTACCGACTAGCCATTTTTTAGACTAGCTTTTAAAAATAGCCAATTTTTGAAAATTAGTTGAAAAGTAGCCACTTATAATGCGAAAACACCATGACTGTCTCATGGATTTTGAACTTAACAAAAAAAATTTTGATATTATCCTGATTTTTGAGATCCATGATATTATCATGCATTTCGAACTTTAAAAAAAAGTAAAACACCATGACAGTGTCCTGAATTTCGTGCATACGGTCATAGAATTTCATTTATTTAAGTTCTGACACTCTGTCATAGATGGGCTATCTTTTAATAACTTCATACTATTGGTTGTAATGGTAACCTAGGTACTACTTATTTACAAAAAAAAAAAAAAAAAA
>NC_031994.1:79004057-79047785 GCF_001879085.1 Nicotiana attenuata
TAGAATATTGCTACAACTATCTGTGACTATACTACTGTACCAAAACATTAAAGGATACAATAAAAGTATGAGAAAATTACATGCTCGCATTGCAAGCTAAATATTCGCAAAGCAACTTGCTCATTCCATATACGAACAGGGTATATAGTTGTATGGGTCGTTTCAACAATTGCCCATAATTATAAAAACTAGTACATAATCTATATCCATTAGCACAAAAAAATTCCAGCACTGCAAATCACGCTCATATAAATAATTTCAGAATGGAATTCACTTAAAAATGCAGCCAAGACAACCAAAAAAAATGTTCAAACTACCATATGATACCAATATGGTATATAACTATACCAACATGGTATACAGTTTTACTGGTTAATTCCCGGCAACTATATGACTATACTACTATTACATAACACACATGCATAAAGAGAAAAATAAAAAAATAGTGCACCACATATTAATATAATAAGTATTTCAAGATATTGTACTATATTACTATTATTAAAAGAAAATCAAATATTGTACTAATAAATGCAGCTAATACAACCAAAAAATGATTCAACTAGCATGTGATACCAATATAGTATATAGCTATACTAATAGGGTATATAGTTTGAATGAATTGTATACCAAAATGGTATATTTGTATACTATTTGAGTATATAATACAAATTCGTCTTCTTCTCTTGTTCAACTATATTTCAACCCAAACTTCTAAACCTGCCAACAAGTCATATACCACTACTCAAACTTATTCCAACCTTCAGAACACTCAAAACAACATCAAAATATTAAATCACCCTCGAATTCAAGCCTAAGGATTCTAAAACCTCCGAATTTCGCAAACGATGTAAAAACCTATCAAACCTCATCCGAATAACCTAAAATTTTGCACACACATCACAAATGACACAACGGACCTACTCCAATTTTCGAAATTCTAATACGACCTCGATATCAAGATTTCCACTACCGACCGGAAAACGCCAAATTTCTAATTTCTCCAATTCAAGCCTAAATCTACCACGGACCTCCAAAATATATTCTGAACACGCTCATAAGTCAAAATTTGTGATTACATAAATAACTTCACAAATTGGTAGCAAACTGAAATCTAAGAAATTTTTATTCATTTTTTATAGATCTTTCTTTCTTAACTTTTTTTCTGGGACAAATGATAAAGATAGGAGAGGGAGGTAGATAGATCAAATGTCTTATGAAAAAATATAGGGACATTGACAAAAGAAAGAGAAAGAGCAGAGAAAATGATAGGAGAAAAAGAGAAAAAGAGGAGAAAAGTTAGCTTTAACAAGTCACAATAGGAAGAAGGATTAACGGGTAATTACTTTTAGTTGCAAAGGTACATATTGTAATTAATTATAGAATAGGTAAAGGCGGGCAATTTTTTTGAGCAGAATAGGCATATAGCATAATTTGCTCTAGATAAATACCTTAATTTTGAAAGAGAAAAAACTACTTTGGGCCAAAAAAGAAATTTGACCAAACAACTATTAGACCAGAAGACATACTTTTGCATCATTAAACGGTCCTTACAAAGATGGCCAGATTTCATAAAGCCCAGCATTCCTTCCGTCTTGTCTGCTTGGTAAAAATAGCACGGATTAGTCAGTTTTCGGATTGGTCTTTCAAAAATAGCGAGCGCTTGCAAAGTTATTGAAAACTAGCCACTATTTTGCTGCAATACGAAAAGTTCCAGCATAATATACTAGAGATCAGTGCACCTGTATATGAACTTCCAGCATATTATGCTGGACCGGTATATTATGTTGGAACTCCAGTATATTATGCTGGAAGTCCAGTATATTATACTGGATATACTGGAGTTCCAGAATATTATACTGGAATTCCAATATATTATGCTGGAATATTTTCCGTATTCTGAACAGTGTTTTCGTTCAGATTTATTTTTACATGAAAAGTGGCTAAATTTAAATTACTTTTGAAAATGTAACTATTTTTGAATGACCACTTATAAATTTGGCTATTTTTGAATTTCTCCCGTCTGCTTGTGCATTAAAAAGATACTGTAGTAAAGAGGACGTGATCAAAGGCGTAAAAGGCACTATTTTCCTTTTATATTATATTAACGTGGACACTTTTCTTTTCCCCTTAAAAATCACTAACTACACTAACAATTCCCTATTTAATAATTAATTGATGTATTTATTTTTAAATAATGCAAATACTAGGTGTTTTTCAAATTTTGAACCTATTTTCTAGTTTCTCCCCGGAACTAGATTCAGTTTCGGACTCAAACATCCCACGTTGGGTTAAAAACGCTTTCAAACAAAGACGACATTGTACACAAAACTTTAACCCGAGACCTTTGATTAATGATGAAAAAGTACTTATCACTCCATTACAATCCTTGTTAATTTTCAACCGAAGTCGGTCGGTATGCTCATAATTTTCCAAGATTATCTAAATTTCTAACCGACTATAGACGGAATATTTAAATTATATTTTTATGAATTATTTAATTTTTGGCCGAAGTAGGTCAGTTAGTGTTTTTATATTACAATTTTAAAATAATTTACCGACAGCTCTCGTTCGGAATTAATATTATTATTTTTCTTTTAAAAAAAAAATATACCGACTGACATCGGTCAGTATATTTTATTTCAATTGGGTCGTGTGTCAAAAGTTAGGACGTTGACCAGACAGACAGAAATCAGTCGAAAAATCTAGTCGGTGGCTCTTACCGACCAGTGATTTAGCGTTCTCCGCGTTTCGGTCGGTTTTCGGTCTGAAATAGGTCTTTTTCGACCGACTTCGGTCGGTTTTCTCCAACGAAAATAGGGCAATTTCTAGTAGTATTCCTGAATTATGTGATGCAGTTTGAATTTTTAGAGTTAATCTTCTTAATTTTGATCGTGAATTTGAATATAGAATCTTTATTTAATAAAATTTACATATTTGAACATTATAAGTTACAATGATTAATAATTCAAAATATTAAAAAATACGATTAAAAAAAATTTATTTGACTCTCGAAATCCAAATTACATCACATAAATTAGAAAAAGGGAGCAATACTTTTGAATGCGTGAAAATTCCAAACTTGGTTTAAACGTAAATCTTTCTCATGAACTTGCTATATATGTAGAATTCTCCTTTAGCTAATTTTTTCTAGGTTGATTGGCTAAATAAGTACTCCATATAAAGACCACATTACTAACATCATTTTTCACCCTACTTATAAAGATTATTATGATCTCTATATATCTTAATATCCAAATCTTAACATATATGTTAAAGTTAGGCTAATGTATATATAAAAGATATATCCTTATAATTTTCAGAATAACTGATGGTGCTATGTTCTAGAAATGATTAACATGGTAAGAATAATTCATCATTGATGTCTAAATTATTTTGTTGCAAGGGACTAGGATTGGCCTTCACAAAGAATCTATATTCACTTATGGTGGAAGCAAATTCACATGTATTAATCAAAATCTATTCTCTCCACCTTAAAAAAAAAGCACCTTATTTACTTTTGTTGAATGATTGAAGCAGGTTCCTCGGCGAGGCAATAGATTATCCTTCCATGCACCACATTTACCATGAGGCAAATACAGTGGCGTATACTCTAGCTAGTTACCAAGATCGGTCCTTTTATTTAATGACTCTCTTTAAATTTTCGTCTTTAATTTAAAGTTCCTTTTATTATCAAATAAATTATGATACACAGTTAGTTCAATTAGTTAGCTAGGTACTAGCACGTGTTAGATAATTTGTGACTTACATTTATTGGTATGCCTAACTCATTCTTTGAACAAATACAGCCAACTTAATGTAAATGCTAACAAGTGAATGAATATAGCAAGCCGTAGCTTATCTTTTCTTTTCTTTCTTTCTTTCTTTTTTTTTTTTTGGGTCCAAAAGCAACTAGTTATATTAACTTAACGATTGCGTAGTATAAGGAGCTAAATTTAAGCCTTCAACAGTAGAGGAGCTACGGGGACGACCTCGTGATGGGTCATGTCAAAAGTAGGGGAGGGGGTTTCTGCTGGTACTAGCTAAGTCCCTGAGATGCAAGGGCGGAGAAAGAGTGTGGGATGCTGGTTCGGCCGAACCCAGTAATTCTTGTTCACCATATATTTGTCTTAAGAAATTGATTGAATATGTACAATTTATCAATTTAGAACCCAATAACTTAAAATGATTACAATTCCGAACCCATAAGGTTCAACTCCTGACTCCGCCTCTGCTAAGTTTTGGCATCATATATTATTCGTCAATAATTGTAAAGGTTTATTATATATCCAAAACCAAAAGTGAGATACCAACCTTCTCCCCCCCCCCCCCCCCCCCACCACAAAAAAAATGCAAAATATAAGGGTCAAAAACATACTATATACAACTGTCCTAAAAAGAATTATATATACTTATATGGTTTGCTACAAGGCAGAAGCGGATTTCGAACGGATTTTGTGAGTTCAGTTGAGCCTATTACTTTTAACTTGATATATGTATTCATATTCAAGAAAAATCAAAATATATACATAAAATCACACTCATTCCGAACCATACTTATAGATTTTGATTCTTGAACTCACATTTGCTATAAGTTGAGAACAACTAATCAGGGATTCTGCTTAACTAGGCCTTCATTTCCAGCTAGCATCAAATACTTGTCCCTTCTTGTAAAATTAGTGCACTCAAAACCCAATGCATCAGCCAATTGTCTCTGTATGTAATTAGCCACCTCATGTGCAGACTTCCCACCCTGCCATGTGACAAGGAGGTTACGGGTTTGAGTCGTAGAAACAGCCTTTTGCAGAAATACAGGGTAAGACTGCGTACAATAGACCCTTGTGGTCCGGCCCTTCCCCAGACCCTTTGCATAACGAAAGCTTAATGCACCGGACTGCCCTTTATTTTTATTTCTAGACTTCACACCAGCGCATGTTAGCTCTTTAGGCACCTTCACAAGTATCTTAATAGTGCAACTAGGCCTGGGATTCATTAAGAAAAAGACTGGGTCCAAGCACTTGAATCCACTAGCAGTATTTCCATAAAACATTGTCACATTTGTGTTCACAGCCACTGGTACAATCTCATCAGTTAACTCAACAAACAACGAACTGAACCTCAATAGATATGGTTCCCTGCATGTAGTTCCTTCTGGACAAACCACTAAATCACCTGTTGAAAGATATAGTTAGAAGAACACAAAATAATTACGTCCCTTCATCTCAATTTATGTGAAACTATCTAATATTATTAAGGGAGTCAAGGAAGTTTTTTTTTTTTTTTACCATGTTGTTGTTGGGCAGCCCGATGTTCGGGGAAGGACTGGACCACAAGGATCTATTGTACGCAGCCTTACTCTATATTTCTGCAAGAGGCTGTTTCCACGGCTTGAACTCATGACCTCTTGGTCACATGGGAGTAACTTTACCAGTTACGCCAAGGCTCCCCTTCAAGTTTTTTTTTTTTCCATATATTTTGCAAATACATTTTAAATATTATTAGTTAACTATTTTGACTTAAAGTATTGTTTATGTAGTTTTTAAGTATATATAAAATTTATTTCAAAAAGTTTGAAAATTTTATATCCAAATTTACATTGGAAACTATTGACCCTCGTACTCTAAAAAAATTCACATGAATTGAAACGAAAGGAGTAGGATTTTAAACACTTAAAAATATTTTTTCAAAAGAGATATTCGTGCTCTCTTTACGAGATTGCTATGAGATTGAGAGTATATAGCTATAGTGAATATGACAAGTATTTGAATTTCTACCAAATTCTAACATCACCTTCACTTAGCAATTTATGCATGGTCTCTCTATCTTGTTCTCTATCTCTTGTCAATTTCACAGTTTTTATTGGAGAAATAAACTCTGACATCTTGCTCAAGCTGTAAGTCACTGCTGTCAAAGGTTTCCCCAATAATATACAAAGGAAAACAGGGTCCAAAAGTGTCCTGTGATTGCAAACATAGAGTACACCTTTCCCATTTTCTGATTTTGATGGATCTGTGCCATTTAAACTGAGTTTCACACCACTTAAAGTGGCCAAAAATAGGGCCAATTTGTAGGGCAAGAATATACCAATGGAGATTCTAAAAATTGCTAGAAATATTCCAAGAGGAAACCATATGAACATTGAAAAAGTTGCAAGAGGTGTAGGAAGGAAAGCTAGCCTTCCATCATGAAATATTAGAGGCTTTGGATATTTCTCCCTTGGCATTATTGTTGAGCTTGCACCAATTTTCATGTCTTCTTTGTTAACCACATAAGCTTCCTGTTCAAATTCCAGAAGATACATTATTCATTTTTTTTTCGTAAAAGAACATTTACACTATCGAGTCACCTAAATAATAAATATGGATATTCATGCTAATGTGCATAACAAGTGGGATTGTTAGTAATTTGAAAATAAAACAATTAACCTACTATAGCCTAAAACATGTTTATCACCTTTACGTCGGCCGTGGAAGGCTACCATAAGCCGAGGTCGGCCGTGGCATACCTATGTCAATGGCACGACGTCGGTTGTGGTATGCCTATATCAACTGCACGAGGTCGGCCGTGGCTTGCCTATGTCAATAGCACGTGGCAGGCCACTATGGCATGCCTGTGTCAATGGCACAAAGTTAGTTGTGGCTTGTATAGAAATTAGAGCACTAAGCACCCATGCTTAAAAAATGTAGTGCTATTACAATGTATTTTATTGTACTATCATGTCACCTAAAAGATAATTAGGTAATCATTCAGCATAAGTGAGATTTGTAAGCTAAAAATAAGACAGGTAACGTGTTATAATAAGTTATAATACACTGATAGCGTAAAAAAAAACCATACCTTACAAAAGGAGATAAAGAGATGATCATTAAGACTTGAAGTTCCAATACCAATATCTGGTTTCTTTTCACCAATGAATTCCTTTAAAGCTCTGTGCTTTATAAGCAACCCTGAATTGGATACCAATCCACTAAAGTAATTCCCAATAGTATGCAACTCAGTCCCAATAACATTATCAACATTTAAATACTCTTTAAGAAATCCTTCAACCATTACTCTAGGCACACTAGTAAATACCATCTTTACCCCTACTGAATTTAACACCTCATAAACATGAAGATTAAGATTTTCAAGATAAAATTTGGGCAAAACAGCTCTTCCAACAATATCCATGTCCTTTAATCTTAATCCACAATATGTAATGAAAATCATAACTCTTAATTTAAGTTCAAAATTTAAAACACATAATAAAGGATTTGACAAAAGCAAGAAAAAGGCTCTGAAAATGCTCCCACCTTCAAATGCAACTAACATAAAATATGGGAAAAAAGATTGTGATCTAAGCAAAGTGCCTTGTATATCACATACTAATGTTTGAGATTTTCTACCATGTAAATTACATGTTGTTATATTGGGGTACAAAGGAAGCTGATGGGATGATTTAAAAGATGGTTTCCTGAAAAGGAAGGCAGAGTTTTTGACTTTTATTACAGCTTTGTAACATGAATTAGCTAGAAATTTGTACAATAAGATTGATTCTAGTAGTAGTACTAATGTGAAAACTATATTTTGTACTGGCATTGTCATTGATTATATGCTATAGTGAATAGTAATAAAGGGGAAAGTTTGGCTACAGTGAGAAGAATTTGAAATAAGTTGGAAAGGATGAAGAGAAATGGAGCAGCAGCAGAGTAAATTTATAGGAGTAATTAAAGGGGAAGCTGATCGCTTTATTTGATTAGCCACGCCTCAAGCATTAATTGCCGCCAAAACACAATTGATTCTTCTGTTGTGTCAAAAAATTACGATAAAATAAACGGAAAATTTATTTGGCCACACTAATATTGGCCCAAATGTTCCAAATGGGGGCATTGTGACAATTTCGCACGGCTTTTGAGAGCATCATGAATAATTGGGTATTTAAGTTTTCCATCTCTATACTTTAGCAGATTTTTGTTTCAATTCAAATTTTCAAACAACTCTCTCTCATTATCTTAATTGTATTACCTTCACAAGGTCTCTTTCACATATAAACATGCACGACTACATCTTTTTCCATAAAGCACTCAATGCACATTAAACATACTAACCCAAACAAAATACATTGAAATATACACATAGTACACTAGAGCAAATACGTATACATTTAAATTACTATACTCATCTTGCATTGGTCACTTTCTGTAACGACCTGATCGGTTGTTTTGAGCATTTGCGTTCCGTTCAACCATTTGAAGTGTTGAGTAGCTTCGTATAATGTATTATGACTGGTGTGAACCGTCGGTTTTTGTTTTCAGGTGTTTCAGAATTAGTTCGGAAGGATGAATTTCATGTTTGAAGTTTTAAGTTGGAAGAGTTGACCAAGTTTGGCTTTTTAGTGTTCGACCTCGGATCGGAGTTTTGATGATTTCGTTAGGTCCAAATGACGATTTTTGACTCGAGCGTATGCCCGGAGTTTCATTAGGATATTTCTAGAAGGTTTCGACACTAATTGGCAAAAGTTGAAAATTTGAAGGTTTGAAATATTCATAAGTTTGACCGGGAGTTGACTTTGATAATATCGGGTTCAAATTTTGGTTTCGGAAATTTTAATAGCTTCATTATGTCATTTGGGACTTGTGTGCAAAATTTGGGGTAATTCCGGATTGATTTGATATGTTTCGCCACGAGATTTAAAAGTTAAAAATTTTAAAGTTCATTAAGTTTGAGTTGAGGTGCGATTCGTCGTTTCGATGTTGTTATGCTTGATTTGAAGCCTCGAGTAGGTCCATAATATGTTTTGAGACTTATTGGTATAGTATATTCGGAAGGGGTCCCGTGGGGCTCGGGTGAGTTTCGGGGTGATTTCAGACCATTTCTAGGCTATATTTAGTTGCTAGTTTTTTGGCTACAGTAGAGTGCATTGCCATCGCGTCGAATTGTCCGCGTTAGCGAAGAGTAAAATGGAAAAATGGGCATGTGGATCACAATCACGGAAGGCTTTTCGCGATCGCGTAGAGGATACTTTTGCTGTCATTGACCCGACTTTGGAAGCTTATATCTTGCAATCTATAAGGAATTTGGCGATGATCCAAAAATAAAAGTTGTAGCCCTTTGTATCTAGTTTTTACAAAATCAAACCATTTGGTATTTGGAGTTATGTACAAAATGTTATAGCTATTACACTACATGATATCTAAGAAGAGTATGGGAAGAGTTAATAGAAGTTTGTTCATCGCGGTCGCGAGGAAATGACCGCGATCGCACAGAGTAAAATTGTTCTGGAAAAATTTTGTACTTTGCGATTGTGAAGTATTTTCCGCGATCGCGAAGGGTAAATCCCTGTGCAACAGACTTAAGTTCGGTGTGAGGCGATTTCTCGAGAGATTTTCTAGGAAAACACTGGGTAAGAATTCCGAACTAGATTTTGGTTAAATTACACGAATCAATTGTTATTTTTATCAACAAATTAGTGAATTAGGCTGAAAATGGTTGTCGCGACCCAAGTTCTCCCTCCGTAAACTGTCGTGACGTCACCTAGTCTCTACGACTAGGTAAGCTTAACAAATTGCGGAAATGAATTAAAGATACAAAACTAGCCAACTAACAGGTAAATATAATCAAAGAGTTTAAAATGTCGCTCGGCATATACAATAATAACACTCTCGAACCAAAATATAGCACTCCTAAAACCCAAAATCTCATGAATCATAAGCTAAAGAAATACATAGTGTTCTAACCCAGACGTCTAAACGAAGGAAAAATACAAGAAGTCTATAACTGAAGGGAGAATAGAGAGGGACTTCTAGGTCTGCGGACGCGGCAAATATACCTCGAAGTGTCTGGATCGCCTCGTCTCACGGATAGTATGGTTGAGCAGAACCTGGATCTTCACATAAAAAACATGAGCATGAAAGGGCAAGAGTACACCACAGCGATACCCAGTAAGTGCCAAGCCTAACCTAGGTCAAGTAGTGACGAGATCAGGTCGGGGCCCTACTAGTTATAAATATAACAAGGTAAAACAGTATGAAATGTGACAGTATAATTAAAATACTAACTGTCAATAAAGATGAAATCACAGAAAGAAATAACTCAGTACACAGAGATAGCAATAGGGGATCTCCCAGGATAACGTCTCGCAGTCCCAAACGTAAATGTGCAGAGGATCTCTCGGGATACCGTCCCATAGTCCAAATAGTAAATGTGCAGGGGAATCTCCCGGAATACCGATCCGTAGTGCCAAAGTAAATATCCAGTACATGCGGATCTCCCCGGATACCGTCCCGTAGTTCCAATTATAAATGTGTAGGCGATCTCCCGGAATACCGATCCGTAGTCCCAAAATAAACATGCAGGGGATCTCCCGAAATACCGTTCTGTAGTCCCAAAGTAAATACACAACCAAATCAATATACACAACAGTCTCAAGAGGAAGTCTAAAGTTAGAAGAAGAAATCAAACCCAACATTTGTGGAAGTGTAATTAGACTCAAAACTCGCATCTAGCTTGGATATAAACCTAATTCCAATTATTAACTGTATGTGGATTCGATCCCGACCTAGTTAGGTTAAAACTGCATCGACCACCCTCTCTACTTAATAGTAGTGTAGGCTTGGACCCGATCAGATGCCTGATTGACTATGTTGTAGATATAAACCTGAGTGGTGGTGTGATTGAATACATTATTATTACGATTAGTCCAGAGGTGCCATAGGATGATTGGTACCATTATATGTAATGGCACATTTTTGGGGGGAAAGGTGGTGTTTGCTCAAAAGTTATCACATACCTTATGAGTATAAAACAATATAAATAAATCACGGAAAAATCATAGCAAACCCTAATAATCCATGGGACCAAAGGAAGGAAACGAAAATATATACTCAGCATTAAGAGGAGAAACATTAAAAGCCTTTATTGATAATGTTGATTTGGTCTGCCTCTCCATGAAGAGGTTCAGCGCCTTACAATGATGTTTTTTCTCTCCCATAATATGTGTCTCGTTATCTCTCTCTCTCTCTCTCTCTCTCTCTCTCTCTCTCTCTCTCTCTCTCTCATCAATAGTTAGGAAGAAGCCCCCCTTTACTAGGGCTTCCTCTCTTGGTATTTATAATTGTGAGCTTCGTGAGCTGGCAATAAGTGGCCGTGACCACGTTGGGGTTTCGCCTTCATGATGACGGACGGGCCGTGGCCTTGTTGATCGAATCAGATAAGGGTTGGATACCGTTAATTCTGAGTGGTCATCCACTAACCATTCATGAATTAGCTTAAGACGGGATTACCTTCGTTAATTATCGTGGGGTCGGATTCTGACCTATACAGTTAGTCGATGAGTGGATTTCATCGACTGTAGTTTGAGAAACTCGGATAGGGAGGTCGACTATCGCTTCGGTCGAGGCCGAATTCTCTTTGGCGATGACCCTTAGCCTTGTAGAGTGTCAGTGTTTTGTTATTGTGTTATAAAGTCGCCGTTCGATCGAGGTTGGACTCTCCTCCTTGGCGAAGGAACTTGACCCTTTAGCTTAATTCGAGTGAGGTCGAGCTTTGTTATGCTCTGATCCTTACGTTTGTTTGGGAGCATACCCGTCGACCATGGCGGACGGATCGTATGTTGTGCGGCCGAGGGGAGTAAGGGCACGCTCGATACGTGTTTGGCGACGTCCAAAATTTTGAGGGCGCGCGGAACATCTCCTCACCGTTCATAGGTCGTTACAACCATTTCGAGGGCGAGACGCCGGTTGGCGACTGAAAAGCTGCTTCATGGAGCTTGTCATAATGACGCACGTTTCTGTAGAATCGAACCGGTGTGCGGTTGGTCATGTAGTTAATGGTGGCTATTGGGGTTCATGAAAGCCACTTGCGTTGCCTATAAATAAGGGCTGGGGTATTCATTTTTTATATTCTCATTGTTTGTCTGAGAGAGATTCTGAAGAAGCTTTTCTTCCTGCTAATTCACCTTCATCTTTGTTCTTCGATTGGCATAGCTTCCGTCTTCGTCCCTCAAACTTTGTTTCTTTCTCGTTATCGAATCAACAATGGCAGGCAGTTCTTCCCAAAACGTTCTTCCGACGGATCTTCCGATTAACTCTCCAGTGACTGAAGAGCCATCTCCGGCAATGGGCGGTGCAGAACTGGTGGAGACCGATGACGCTCCATCGGTTGACGAGATAGTATCTCTGCCCGGAGGTCCGATGACTGATTTCACCGTCGATGGTGGGGAGGATCAGGTGGATAAAGCCCCATTAATGAGGGAGATTGGGATGTCCCAACTACGGGGACAGGGGGTCATCCCCAGCTATGCTGACGTCATTCTCGCTAGAAGCGAGGAGAGGGTCCACACCGACCGTAGGGGATACTGCGTCTTTTACGCCTATCCCTTCAAGTTGGGGTTTAAGCTCCCGCTTCCAATGCTAGTGGTTGATTTCTGTCGTTACTACGGGGTATGCCCGGGTCAGCTTGCTCCTTCCCTTTACAAATTATTAGCGATGCTTATCAAATATGCAGAACTGGCCGGTAGGGAGGCCACGCTGCAACATGTGCTTAGCCTCTACGCTCCCCAGAGAATTTGTGGTACCATGATTCGAGCGTGCCCTCGCGGGACGAGGGGCCTGACTGTGAAACTGGATGATGAGGTCGACCCTCGCCCTTTCGAGCACTTCTTCTACATCAGGACTGAACATTTAGTGGTGTGCTCTACTAGGTTCCCAGAGGCTTGGAATCATGCACGTAAGCTCTCTAATCATTGAATTCCCTTTTTTGCCCCTCCTTACGTCTTGTGCTCATAAACATTAACTCGTATCAATTTTGTAGCCGAAAATTCACCGTCGGCTCCGTTGGCTGGGATTCGTGAGTGGGTTGAGGCCGTACTCCCCCATACAGTGGGGATACGCACATGTGCGTCTTTCTAGGAGAGGCATGGCCGTAGACCTGTGGCATGTAACAAATTGATTTCTTCTTCTGTTCCGCTTTGTTTCAACTCTATTCACCAACTTTGTTTTTTTGTGATCACGGAGGGCACGCCGTGTCAGGGCCCCTTAGTTGGCCTTCCATCGGCCGGGTGCAATCGCTCGACTTACTGCGGCGCCGGTGTCGCGCTCAATACCGAGGGCGGCATCAGTTGAATCTTTAGTGGTTCCTTCTCCAGCACGGGCCGCACTTCGGGACGAGGGGCCATCGGGGGTTGTGCACCCTAGGGCGGAATCGCCATCAGACGGGGAAGAGGAGAGGCCATTGATAAGGCGTAGGGTCGTGTTCTCGCCGACTCCTCCTGTGGTAATTAATTTGGACTCTCCTCCGACAGATGCGGAGAGGGGTGCGGTCGCGGCGCCTGCTCTTGAGGGTGAACAGTCAATGGGGGTTGCCCTGGCTGGCTTAGGCCATGATGATGCCGTTGCTTCGGCGACCCAGTTGGAGGTTCCAATTGCTGAGACGGGAGGTAGTTCCTCAGCGGCTGCTAAGGTTGGTGAGGCAAGCGCTCCTTCGGTGGCTACGACGGGGGTTTCTACCTCGCTGGTGGCGGAACGAGGAAGGGATGCTGTAGGAGATGAGTACGAGTCCGAATCCGACTTGGACCCCGACGACGTCCGTATGTTCCAGGAAGGCTTCACCAATTCAGCGGTGCGCGCAGAGGGGCGATCTCGCTTCATCGAGGTTCCCACGGAGTTGAACTTATTGCTCCAAGGGGAAAGCTTGGTGCCGCAGTTCGAGCTGCTATGCTCGGAGGCCGAGAATGCATCGTTGAGGGGCGTTACGGATGTCGGACTGATGAATGAAGTGGCCGTGATGGGCTTGAGGGCATGCACTATAACGTCGGTTCGCTTCTTCTTTGCCTTAGTTTGTTATTTTATCTTAATCGTTGTTTTTGCTTTGCAGTCTTATTTGTTGGAGGTGGAGAGAATCCGTCGAGCCAACGTCCGCTCGGGGATATTTTTGCGGGCGCTGGAGAAGTACCACCGCTACCGAGATCGGTGCCGAGAGATGCGCATACGCTTGAGGAATGATCCCCGTAGTCGGACCTTGGTCGAGGAACTGGCGAGGCGGGAGGTACAGATGCAGCAAGCACTTGGCAGAGCGAGTGCTCTTGAGGAGCAGCTCTGGCGGAAGGATGAGGAGCTCGAGGCGGGGAGGAGGGCTGCAGCTGAGTGCGAGCGCCAGGGCCAGGCTAAGGCGGCAGAGGCCGCTGCGACATGGAGCGGGAAAGTGACTGCGTTGGAGGGTGAAGTCGCGGTATTGAAGCTTCAGGTGAGGGATGCCTCGTCGAGGGCTGGGGTGTTGACGGAAGCTATCCGCGTGCACGAGTCCCAACGGGCGTTGGAGAGGGCTACTGCGGCCTTTAGAGAAGCGAGTCTCGAGGAGCGGATCGGTGTCTTTGAGCAGGACGCCCAAGTCATGGCGGACCGGATCACAGCCTTAGAAGAAGAGAATCAGCGCCTACGGGACCAAGCCGCTTCTTCCAGCCAGGCTCGCGAACTTTGGGTCTTTGCCGAGGCCCAACGTGATGTATATAAGAATTTGTGGGAGGCCGGCATCGTGACCGAAACTACTTTCGAGGGAGCGCGTCAAAAGGCTCGTGAGGCCCGTACCGAAACTACTTTCGAGGGAGCGCGTCAAAAGGCTCGTGAGGCCCGTACCGACTGCGGTTTTGACGCGGCGACGCCAGAGGCTGACGCTGGTGCAGATGGTGGCGCGGATGGCGCCGAGTAAAAAGATGTTATGCATTTTTTCTTGTCTTGTTCGCCGTTTGGCGTTTAGGTGTTTCTTGTTTTTTTTTTCTTTTTTTCTCTTTCCTTGTATTGATCGGCCTTGGCCGGGTGTAAGCGGGGATGACCCGTAATTAATTTCGCGGATAAATGAGATCTCCGTTCCGTTATTTGCCTTGTATCTGTTTTGTACCTCCTCTTTTTCCCCCTTAGATTTTTCTTTGCATGCGCTCGAAGGGGTGATTTGCCTTCGAGTTCGACTCTGGTAGGCATGTTAGTTTTTAATTGTTGACGACTCTTCTTCTTCGACTCGGGGTGAGCGAGTCGGAGCCGTTGCTTGGCGATAGCGGCACTTAGCCTTAGTCCCAGTTCGGGCGCGGTTGAACTGTCGGCCGTGATGACAGAAACGCGGCCTTGTAGTTTGACCGGGGCCGGACTTTATGTGTCCCAATCTTAGTTTGAGTTGGGAGTACTTACTTGAAGGGCGAGGGCGCCTAACCTGCCCCTCGATTCGTTGGAGGTTGGGTTTCGCTGAGTTCAATGATGAAGGCGCTTGGTCCGAGTCCTGGTTCAACTGTGGTTGAACTTGTTAGATTTGAGGACGAAGGCGTCTAGCCTTATGGTTCAAGCGAGGTCGAACTCGTTGGATTTGATGGCGAAGGCGCGTAGCCTGAGTCTTGGTTCGACCGTAGCCAAACTTACTTGCGAAGGCGCATGGGCTTGATTTTATGGCGAAGGCGCGTAGCCTGAGTCATGGTTCAACTGTATTTGAACTTCTTAAGCATCCCATATTTGAACGGTAATGACATGATGGAGGACAATTCTTATTTTATTGTCCTCCATAGACACATCGTTTCTTAAGCATCCCATAGTCTTATTTTATTGTTTTACTTAATAGTCAAATGAGACGAAGGGATTAAATTTTTGCAAACGGTAATAATATATGACATGATGGAGGACAATTCTCCCCTACGATAAACTTTACTTTATTTTTAATTTTTAGACACATCGTTTCTTAAGCATCCCATATTTGAACTTTCACATTGTATATATATATAACTACAAAATGAGATCAATTCCTTTCATTCGTTATTCAGTTATCCAGACAAAAATTACTTTCAACAAAAGTTCAATTCACATTCTTCAATTTCTCAAATTATCAAGTAATTTTTTTCCAACACAGATATGGGGGGTGAGAATGATCTAGAGACTGAAGTTTCTCGACTGCAGAACGATCTGGTAACTGCAATGAACAATCTGAAGGAGTCGAATTCTGAATTATCGCGACTTAAGGCGATTTTGGAGGACTTAAAGAGTAGAGAAAATGAGTTGAGTGTTAAATTGAGTAGATTAGAGAGTGAAAGGAATGAGTTATTGATGAAAATTGAGAAGTTGAAGGCAAGTGGAAATGATAAAAAATCTCATGATAAAAATTAAGCAGTGGGAAAAGGAGAAAAAGGAGTTGCTTATGGTAAAAGATAGATTGGAACAGAGGGTTAAAGAGATGAATACAAAAGTTGCTAAATTGGAACAGAAAATAAAGGAGCAGGAAAATGTGATTACTGAAAGAGATGAGTTTGGAATGTTTGGTGTAAACACCGAATGGCACCTGGTGGCTGCATCGACTGTTGCTGCAGTTGCAATCAGTATATTGTGTTATCTTCGATATGGAAAAAAACTGTAAAACAAGAGCTTGTTTCAATAAGTTGAATGTTTTTCCTTTTTTTTTCTGTAATTAAGTTTTGGATTTTACAATTTTGATCATTTGATGGCTCTTTGGCTATGTTAGGAGTTAATTACTTGTTTTTTTTTTTTTTAATATTAATTGATTGTAGATTGATGTACTTGTTTCTGGTGTAACTACTTAAGATAGCATTTTTATTGAACTGATTGATATGTATATAGTGTTCTGTCAAATAATTTATATCTTACTGCCCTTGTGTTAGTAGTTTTCACGGTTTAAACTGTTGCTCTGAAGCAGAGTCGTTTGCTGCTGCAATCTTTTGTCATTACTATGGTGATTTTTTTTTTCTTATTATCTTGAGTCGAGGGTCTTTCGGGAACAGCCTTTTTATCCCTTCAGAGTAGGAGTAAGCTCTGCGTACACACTACCCTCCCCAGACCCCACTTGTAAAATTCTACTAGGTTGTTGTTGTTGTTGTATGGTGATTTTCGTTTGTTAGGGTAATGATTTATTCCCCTTGCTACCTTATAGCCTTATAGGGTAACTTATTATTCCAAAAATCAAGAAAAAAGGATCCATGTTAATAGTCAATTTAAGAATCCTCGTTATTTATTCTCCTCTATTCAATTCCATCATGGTCAAAAACAGTTACTCCCTCCGTCCCATTTTAATTATTGATTTAGCTCTTTTCATGCCTATTAAGAAAATAATTAGTATAAGGTATAGTTTACTAAATTTTATCCCTATTAAATGTTTTTTGATAATTGAATAGTACTAAAAAGAACTACTACTACTTTAGAATATAAAAAAGTATAGTTGAAGTTGTATTTCGACATACATTTTACTTGGAAAAAAAATTAAAGTTTTGCACTTGGAAGAAAAAGTTTCACCCAAAAACTGCCCCAAACCAGTTTTTGAAACTTGAAATATTTCTTCAAAGCTTTTTCGAAATTGATCGAGTTTTATGAACAACAATGTTTTTTAATATTTTTTTGAAACAATAACATGTCCAATATTATCCCATACCGTGGGGTCTAGAAAGGATAGCGTGTACCCTTACTTTTTTTTTTTGAAAAAATAATTAAAATTTATATCCAAACGGGAGTTAGCCACTGATTAGGATCACAATCTGCCACGTGTTTAACACTTGACTTAAAACTGAACTTGTTTCTTTTTACCAGTACCCCACTTTTTTTATCCGATTACTCAATTAATATTGGTAAGATACTCTGTACATTAAAACAAAAATTAATAGGCTTGAGTTAACATTTTTATCGAATTACTACTTAGTTACTCCCTCCTGTCCATTTCAATTGACTTTTCAGCCTTTTCGTGACATTTAACGTTTTTAGATATAAAAAAGAATTAACTTATTTTTTTTCAAAATTACACTTGGAGTAAAGAGTATATATATGATACTTCCAAAACAAACTAAAGTTAATATGAACAATTTATATGACACACTTTCCTTATTAGTTCGTTTAAAAAAGAATGATACATTTATACAATTAGAAATAATTTAACTTTAAACTCTTCACTTTATCCATAATGAGAAGCTTTTATAACCACACAAAAATAATATAAAAATTGCACGGGGCGCCCTATTTGGTCGCCCCCATTTAACCTATACCTATTTTTTAAAAAAGTTTTAACTTGTACCCACTTTTTAAACAACTTCAGCCCCCTTTCTCCTCCTCCTTCTCCTCTTTCGTTTTCTTCTTCTTCTTCTTTCTTGCTGCTGTTGGTGCTACTATGAAACTTTAGTTCATGGGATGATTGCCATAAGTATGTTTATCAGATTATTTAAAAACAAATTATAAATAATTATGTGAGTTAGTAGACAATAATTTGTGAATATTTCCATGTAATTCTGCTCTTTTCACGTTTATTATTTCAAAAATTTATGATTTAGATATTGTTGGCAATCTGATTATTTTATAGTAGTAATACACTATGAAAGAATAAGGTTATTATTTATCTAGTATGTTAGAACGCTTTTTCAAAAACTTCAGCTTATATAGTGCTGAAGTTTTTACAAATGAACTAAATAACTTCAGCATCTTCTGCTGAAGTTTTTGAAAAAGCTTATCCAGGACAAAAAAAACTTCAGCTTATATAGTGTTGAAGTTTTTACAAATGAACTAAATAAATTCAGCATCTTCTGCTGAAGTTTTTGAAAAAGCTTATCCAGGACAAAAAAACTTCAGCTTATTTTGTGCTGAAGTTTTTACAAATGAACTGAAGTTTTTGAAAAAGTTTTATGACAAAACTAATAAATCCAGGACAAAAAAACTTCAGCTATTTTAGTGCTGAAGTTTTTACAAATGAACTAAATAACTTCAGCATCTTCTGCGAAGTTTTTGAAAAGGTTTTATGAGAAAACTAATGAATCCAGGACAAAAAAACTTCAGCTATTTTAGTGCTGAAGTTTTTACAAATGAACTAAATAACTTCAGCATCTTATCCAGGAAAAAAAAAACTTCAGCGTATTGCCTTTGCTAATTCAGGCCCGTCTACTAGAATGCTGAAGTTTTGCGTGATTGCCTTGCTACTTCAGCCCCGCATGCTGAAGTTATGCGAAAAAGTGGGTACGCTTGCAATTTTTTTTGCAAAGCGGGCACAAGTTAAAACGTGACCCAAAAAGCGGATATGGATGCAAATCCCCCAAAAATAATTGTCTCATAAAGCTTTTACCCCCGAAGCTTTTAAGACCACAAGTTTTAAAAATTTTCTTTTTTTCTTAAAATTTGTACCGAGTCAAACTATCTCATCTAAATTAAAAGAAAGATATAGTAATTAATATCAAAATGTCGATTTTTAATACGTGTAACAGCCCAAATCAATTAAGGTAAATCGAAGGAGTAATACTTAGGAAGAAATTCAAAAATAGCCAGATTTACAAGTGGTCTTCAAAAATAGTCACAGTGTCAAAAGTAATCGAAATTTAGCCACTTTTCATGTAAAGATAAATCTGAACGAAAACACTGTTCAAAATCCGGAAAATACTCCAGTATAATATACTGGAGTTCCAGTATAATATACCGGTCCAGCATAATATGCTGGAAGTTCATACACATGTTCTCCAATCTCCAGTATATTATGCTGGAACTTTCCGCGTGTTGGAGGTCCAGCATAATATGCTGGAAGTTCATACACATGTCCTTCAATCTCCAGTATATTATGTTGGAACTTTTCGCGTGTTGCAGTTCTAGCAAATATGCTGGAAGTTCATACACAAGTGCACCGATCTCCAGTATATTATGCCGAAACTTTTGTGTTGCAACAAAATAATAGCTATTTTTTAATGACTGCGCAAATATTTACTACTAATACTTATCATAATTAGTCCAAATACTTTCGAACCAGTCTGAAGATGTTTGACAAAGTGCCAACACCATCTACAGAAAAGTAGGTACTTAGAGAAATTACAAGTGCCGAAGTATTAGCTGTTTCAACTTATTTTCTGTCTGCACTTGGGCCCCTTACTTCTCTCTTCCTCGCACTTCGTGCATCTCATAAACCCCTTGTAAATCCCACAGACAAAAAAGTAAGAACAGAGTTGCGTTTTTGAAACTGTCTCTAAAGAAGAAACAAAAAGGGACATACAAAATGGAGCTGTCCAGTCCAATGTGATATGAAGAGACAAAAGAGAGATTTTTTTTTTGTGTGTGTGTGTGTGTGAAAAGGCAAGTTAGAATATTGTTTGGAGTGCAACTTCCTCAGTGTCTCTCCGTCCCTGTGAAGACCCTTTATCATATAGGTTTTGGACCAACCAAAGTTTATGGCTATGGCATTGCAATTACATGTGTTGGGAAGTTGGTTTTTTCTCCCCAAAAGGTAAAAAACTAAAAATTGTTTATTCATTTTGCTGGTGTATTGGCATTTTTCCTTGCGTCTGTTGCTTTTCGTTGTTATTTTATATTGACATATCGTGTAATATCAGTTCAAATCCAACTCTGATTGAAATTTGTTTGTTTTGTTTTTGCTTAATTGTGCTAATTTCTTGAAGCTTTTTTTCTGAATGGGCAATTTGAGGAGTCTGTTCTCATGATTGGCAATTATTTTTCATTTTGTACGGACTTCTCATTACAAAAGATTGAAAATAATGGATTTGTAAATCCGTATAGGCAGAGGATGAACCAGAATTTGAAGCTTGTAGGTTGGGGATTCTAGTTTGTTTATGTTACTGAGTTCTAAGTTAACAATTTATTTGGACCAAAATTACTGGGTTGGGCCGAACCTGCAAGTCCTATGCTAGCTATGCCCCTGCGTATAGGTGATACCTACTAGAAGACTAGTGCACTAGAAGATTCTTACTATTCTGAGATATAACCATTAGAGTATATTAAAGAACGCCTCGCGTTACATAATCCATAGGTACATTCTTTCGAAATATTATGGATCCAAACAAGAGTATTTATGATACTGAAGATCCATACAGTCGACCCCAACTAGCTTGGAATTGAGGCATTATTGTTGCCTTGTTGAATGAACTTTGCATAATTCTCTATTTCAAACTAGATATTGCTGTATATACTGAGGCTATAGGGAAAAAATGTTGAAAACTGTCATATGCATTTGCTTGGGACAGGAATATTTTGCTGTGTACCGAAATTCGCATTACCTATATGCTTTGATTGGCATTAAAATGAGGAATAGCTATCCCAATTTGGTTATGTTATTCTTCACCCATTCACTCAAAATTGAGTGAATGTGGTTTAGGTTTAGTAATAGTTATTGCATGAAGTTTAAAATTATCTAGGTGTCTTAGTGTAGGAACATCTAGCAATAAAGACTTTCTTTATTGCAATGTTTGAAGATGTTAGGGTTCAGGAGCTCAGATGAAAAGAGGAGTTGTGGAAGTACTAGGAATGTTGACTGTTTGGGTAATTCTTCTTCGTTTCACGATTTCAGAAGTTGCTGAGAATAAAGACGAGAGCAAACTAATGAGGCAAAAAAACACTCAGAGAACATAGTCAACTTCTCCTTTGGTCTTAGGAGTTGGACTTGAAGAAGTAGGCATCATGTATATGTGATGGTTGGGACTGTTTGCCATAAAAAAAGATCGCTGGGAGGTTATTTCCAAAGCACAACTAGTATACAGGAGCTTGTTTTCGGTTCATGTTGAGAATAATTGGATAATCCGTAAATAGTGGCTGAGTGCCTGGAATGGAATATAAAAGGGCAATTGCAATGTGATGTTCTTTTTTTGGGTTGGCTACTCTATTGGTCAGGAAAACATGGAGTGGTGAGGGGAGGGGGACAGCGGACTTTAGGTGCGAAACTAAACGTGTGTAGCGGTGCAACCGCCGATGTTGCTTGGCATTTCTGAAACTGATAGTGAGAACAGTCCTTATCCATTTATTTGTGTATTTTGCAATGAAATATTCCTTCTTCAACTGTTAATTACAATGGTGCTTGGACCAGATGCTAGTTTCTTCTTATCATTTCTAATTGTTTCTCGCTCTATCTTCTGCAGGCCGAATGGAGAAGTAGGAGTAAAGCTTGCTTCAGAGGTTTTAAGGTTTTTAATGGTAAACTCGGTTGAGTTTACTGTCATGCTTTCCTGAAACATGTGAACTCATAAGTCATAAGTACATTGTTACCTTAAAGTTTGGAATGAAGCCATCGGTCCGCGAAGTATATCAATCTTTGTAGTATATTGAAATACAAATAGTTTGATTCATTGTGCATGAAATTTATGCATATGAAAGCTACTGAGGTTTTTCTTTTTTCAAGATAGTGACCTATCCATTCTTCTAGAATTCAAATTTCAATCCAGAATCACTGCCAATTAGCTCGGAGATATATGATAACTGGAAAGGATATGTGATGATATTGTACATCCAACTACCTTATTGTTGTCTGAATATATACTCCTGAGGTTAGTCTTCTCAATTTCTTGACGTAATATAGGCTTTGTATCTTCTAATTTATGAGTGTTTAAACTAAACTTTTCATCTATTTATACTACTTTTATTCTATATCTTACGACAAAATGATGTGTTTTAAAAGTTGAAAACTTCATATTTGAACAGAAATTGCTCGTGTACTTCATCGAGTAAGCACATCCTTCCACCATGATATAACATTATTTTATAAAGAAAGAAAGTAACAATACACATTTCATTACAAAAAGAAACTTGAATACACAACGAAATGAGTAACAAACAGAACTTTTATTGGTACAAAGAATAAAGAATTTCATACTCTCATCTCACAGGCAAACAACCAATCCCAAAAACCAATGGAATATGCATTGAACATTAGGAAGTAGATCAAGTGAACCCATCTTCTAAAACCTTGAACGCTTGCACTCTTCAGAAAAACCTTGAGGAAACCTCTTAGAATCAGCACAATAGTTGTAAACCATGTGTCTGCTTTGTACCCATCTTAGCCTATTCCTTCCCTTACCATCAAGTTCATGAGTTTGCCATGGCTTAACATTGTTTGCTGAATTGCTTGATTTACACGACGAGGTACCGGATAACACTGCACAACCATCAATATTGATGTTTCTGTAGTAAGCAGTGAAAGGAGCAAGTGACCAATCTGTTTTGACTCTGCCTCCTTGTGTAGCCCACTCATCTGCATTCCACAAGCTGCAGTATACTCTCATTGCTTGGCTCTTTGGGAATGGAATGCCAATGTTTTCATGGTTGTTGTATACTCTAATGGGGCTGTTATCCACTAAGAACCTGATTATATCAAAGAATTGGTAAGATAAAATGTATAACTAACAGAAATACAAGAATTTAGATTTAACTTATATACATTAACAATGTAAGTTTTTCTTTTTACACTATCAGTGTAATTTAATCTGTTATAGAAATCGTGGATATGCTTTTTTTTTTTAGGTAACTAGTTTGACTTGATAGTGTAAGAAATTCTTTTACACTTTCAGTGTTTAGAAGTTAAACTCTGGATATATAAGAAAGACATATGTAAGGTGATCGTCTAACTTACACTATGCGGTGAGGGTTCCAGACAATGGTGTAAGTGTGAAATGCAGCAGTTGGATCGAACCAAAGGTGGAATTGTTGTTCTTTGTTTCCTTTTCCTTGTGTATAGACATTGGTATGGACAGTGTAAGGCTGGCCAGAAACATTGCCCAAGAACTCAAAATCAATCTCATCATGTCCTTCTCCTTGCGAAGATAACTACATGAACAAAGAAACGAACAGAACAATCCATTAGCATATACGACATACTATTACAAGAATTAGGGTAGTAAGAGCAACTTACAAAGAAAGTGGTGACAGTGCCAGCAGAATTTCCAGGGACAAGCTTGAGTTGCATGTCAAATCTTCCGAATAAATACTCATTCTTGGACTGAAAACCAGAGCCTGATAATTTATCAAGAGTGAGGGCAAGACCTCTGCCACCTTCTTGTATTTTACCTCGTCCTTCGCCCCACGTAATGACAGCATCTCTGTAGAAGTTACCAGCTGAGGCTGCTAATAATTGAATGCTCATTACTATGCAAAGCAGAAGCATTACTGATGAAAATTTAGAAGCCATTTTCTGAACTGATATTGTTCAAGAGAAAAGGGAAGAATGTGAGATGATGATGTTATGATTTGTAAAGGAGGGCTATTTATAGGTGGAATATGAAGCTGAAACATAGTAGGGAAGGATCTGTTTTAATGAGAGTAATTATGGACAACTGGGGCAAGGGCTGTGAGCTGTAAACCTTAGTTTATTCAAAATCATTGGGAACAAACAAAAGTATTGGTATACGTGTGGGGTTCTTTCTTTTTGGATGAAAATGAGATCTCTAATTTTCACTACCTCATCGGAATATGTCTGTTCTTTAATTGCCATTAGGATACAGCTATTCTAAACATAGAAAGGCATGTGAGTAGAGTCCAATGGTTTTTTTTAGTCAAAGGTTCTTATTATAGAGTTTTACAATAAGTATGAATTTGGTAAATTGAAAAGCAGTAATCTACTATAAGTAATTAGATTATATTGATAACTATTATTTCAATCTCCCTATCTATCCGTGTCCTTTACCTGTTGTGGCAAGTTTTCTATAAATCTTACATTTTAGAGAAACGTATCTATAAATAATCTTTGAGTGACCTAATAGTATAAAAATTCTTTACACTAACGGTGTATATAACTTCAACTTATTGTATACATATTTACCCCTCTATTTACTCCTCTAACTTCCACTGGGTGATGGGTAAAAGGGTGGGTCGGGTGACTCGGGTCAGTTCGGGGTTTAATATGGGGCTTGACACGTGGCTCTTTTAGGCTCTGAATGTAGTTTTGACGGATGAAGGGTAAAATGGTTCAAAAGTTAGAAGGTAGAGGTATGTTTATTAGAAAAGTGAAACGAAGGATAAATATAATTTATTTGTGACAATAGAGGGGTAAATATGACCTTTTTTATTCTAAATTTTACACGTAAAAAGGTTGAACTCGCTGTGCAAAACATTTAAGGAAGCATCTCAACCAACAATAATGGCAATACCAAACATTTGGAACAAAATAATTCAAGACGGTGCTTAATACAACAGAGGTCCAAAACACTTTGAAAGAAACATGAAAATAATGGAGCAATAAGCAGTGCATAACGAACTAAATTTAAACACTGTACGTAACAATTTGGTAGCCAGTCTTTTCCTTGGAAGTGGATGCTAATTACTAGCTTCATAATAGCTGATGCTTATAGCCTGTTTGGCCAAGCTTCTTTTTGGCCAAAAGTGCTTTTTTTTGGCCAAAAGCACTTTTGGTCAAAAATTGAGGTGTTTGGCCAAGTTTTTGGAAGAAAAAAAAGTGTTTTGAGGAAAAGCAGAAGCAGAAGCAGTTTTGGAGAAGCAAAAAAAAGTAGCTTCTCTCCAAAAGCACTTTTTTGAGAAGCACTTTTGAGAAAAATACACTTAGAAGCAGTTTTTAAAAGCTTGGCCAAACACTAATTGCTGCTCAGAAGTGCTTTTCAAACTAATTAGCCAAACACAAACTGCTTCTCACCAAAAGTACTTTTGAGAAAAGCACTTTTGAAAAAAAGTACTTCTCAAAATAAGCTGATTGTTGCAGCATGGCCAAACAGGCTATTAGTCACAAGTCATGTGACAAAAACTAATTGACCAAACATCATAATTTCATCCAAAGTGAACATTGATCAATATCTTTTTTGGGGTTTTTATTTAGTATGCGGTATTCGTACTGAAGCCCGATTAATTCATATTCGCACCGAGAAATTTCACTTTGGGAGTAAAACGCTCCTTACTAAAAACGATTTCATATCCGAGATCTCAAACTCCCGACCTCTTATTAAGGAGAAAAAAGTACATACACTCCACCACAACCTTTGTGATGAATGTTGGTTATTGAGATTAACAATGCGATGAAGAAATGAAGCCGACACAGGAGCTCCAATGGAGGTTCTCGAGAGTTCTAAGAGAGTAGAGAGAGAGAGTATAAAATGAATTGTGATATGAAACTCTACTAACTTCTCATTATTGCAAAATGTGTATATAGGTACACGTATGACAGTTGTACAAAATACAACTAATTGTATAACTACTACAACTAACTAGGTATTGTTACATGCTGACTCAGCATAGTACAAATTGGGAATAATATAACAATTAAGTAACCAGTTCGGGTTCATGCCGGGTCGTTCTACTACGGAAGCTATCCACCTCATTAGGAGGTTGGTGGAACAGTACAGGGATAGGAAGAAGGATTTGCACATGGTGTTTATTGATCTAGAGAAAGCGTATGACTAGGTTCCTAGAGAGGTTCTTTGGAGATGCCTAGAGGCTAAAGGTGTGCCGGTTGCTTACATTAGGGCGATTAAGGACATGTAAGATGGAGCTGAGATTCGGGTTAGGACAATGGGAGGCGACTCCGAGCATTTTGCGGTTGTTATGGGGTTACACCAAGGATCTGCGCTCAGCCCATTCGTGTTTGCTCTTGTGATGGATGCACTGATACACCATGTTCAAGGAGAGGTGCCATGGTGTATGTTATTCGCTGATGATATTATTCTGATTGACGAGACGTGGAGTGGCGTTAACGAGAGGCTGGAGGTTTGGAGAAAAGCCCTTGAGTGAGTCAAAGGGTTTCAAGTTGAGCAGGACGAAGATGGAATATCTTGAGTGTAAGTTCAGTGCCGAGCTGAGGGAAGCGGTAAGGGACGTGAGGCTTGGATCGCAGGTCATTTCCAAGAGAGGCAATTTCAAGTACCTTGGGTCAGTTATCCATGGGGGTGGGGAGATCGACAAGGATGTCACATACCGTATAAGGGTGGGGTGGATGAAATTGAGGTTAGTATCTGGAGTCTTGTGTGACAAGAAAGTGCCTCCGCTACTCAAAGGTATGTTTTATAGAGCGGTGGTTAGGCCGGCCATATTGTATGGGGCTGAGTGTTGGCCAGTTAAGAACTCACATACCCAGAAGATGAAAGTAGCGGAGATGAGGATATTGAGGTAGATGTGCGGGCACACTGGGATGGATTAAATATTTGGGAGAAGGTGGGCGTGGCTCCTATTGATGATAAGATGCGGGAAGCGAGACTTAGATGGTCCGGGCATGTTTAGTGGAGGAGCTTGGATGCCCCGGTAAGGAGGTGTGAGCGGTTGGCATTGGTGGGTATGAGGAGAGGTAGAGGGCGGCCTAAGAAGTATTGGGGAGAGGTGATTAGGAGGGATATGGCGATACTTCAAATCTTCGAGGACATGGCACTCGATAGGAAGCTGTGGAGGTCGAGCATTAAGGTTGTGGGTTAGGAGGTAGTTGAACATATTTAGTCTTCCAATGTGAGGCTAGGCTGATAGGATTTAGTCTTAGACTGCTAGTGGTCAGTGCTGTGTTTACACTACTCATCCGTTTTTATAGTGCCGGGCATTATTTACTCGTCATTATTTCTGCCTTTCATCTATTCACTGGTTCTTGTGTTGTTGTTATTATTTCCATGCTGGTAGTGATATATTTTCTCTTTTTGTCTTTTCCTCTTCTTAAGCCGAGGGTCTATCGGAAACAACCTCTCTACTCCATCGAGGTAGAGGTAAGGTCTGCGTACACACTACCCTCCCCAGACCCCACTTGTGGGACTATATTGGGTCGTTATTGTTGTCTCAATACCCCCTTTTTCTAAGATCTATACCCAATTCCATCAAATGGAACCAGCACTAGCATTATTCCAGGACTGTCTGAAGGGTGAATGTACAAAGGACTGCTCGCATCGATGACTGGTTGGTCATTTCTGCTCGTACTTGGCGTGGTTTCCTCGTTCTGATCGACAACAATTTGATAATCTCTAATCGATGAAATTGATGAATATATCAACCGATTTTGTGAGTAGATAGCTCAATTTTACTGAAAATTCTTCAATCCGTATGAAAATTGCACATCGAAGCGATGAATCTAAAGCCCTAGCATATGACAGAGGAAAAGAGATTTTGAGATACTGAAAAAGGAATTTCGGTAGACTTCGAGCAGACGTGTTCAACCGTGCTCTGATTCCATATTGAGATTAACACTGCGATGAAGAAATGAAGCTGAGACAGGAGCTCCAATGGAGGTTCTCGAGAGTTCTAAGAGAGTAGAGAGAGAGAGAGAGAGAGAGAGAGAGAGAGAGAGAGAGAGAGAGAGTATAAAGGAATAAAGAAATAACTGATATTCCTTATTCAATTCCTAATATAAACGGATACTCATTTAAAATTTATCTGTATATAGTTGGTAAATTGTATATGACCATGTTATTAAATTGAAACTTGAGTAGGGAGGGTAATAAGGTTTCAAATAGTGTATAGAAAGGTAAAAATTCCTTTACTTAATATGTATAAATTATTTGTTTAGACCCAGTATATTATATTTTCTAAAATTCAGAACCTATAAACTCAAAATTCTAACTCTGCCTCTGATTACGCGTGTACTAATTTATTCTAGTTTGTAAGAACTTAATGTTGTTAGTAGCCAGGGGCGTATGCAGGAAATTTTTTAAGCGGTGTTGAAATTTGAAGAAGAACTGGAATATAACTTTGATTATCATACTTTTAGACAAGAAATAGCTTAGTCTATTGGCTTTGTTGAGTCTTAAGTTAGAAAAGGTCCTGAGTTCAATTCCACTTCATCACAATTTTTAACCACAAAGGCTCTATCAAATATTTGCAAAATAAAATTATGCTAGTTGAGGTTTGAACCTTTGACCTCTTAGAGCAAAATCAAGCACCTAACCAACACACCAAGACATTTTTTTGTCAAGTGATGACTTCCTACTTATCCATTTCATACAATATTAATACATATATTTAGTACCGAAGAAGCGGTGTCGTGCGACACCGCTTCGATAAGCGTGCATCCACCCATGTTAGTAGCTAATTAGTCGATGGAGTTAAATATTAGGTGCGGAGCTCATTTTTCAACCCATTGAATTGGTTTCTATATTCGAAAATAGAAATAAATTAGTTTCGATAAACCCGTGTTTTAAAAGGCGTTTTCAAGGCTAGTCCTGGGGCGAGGCGCACCAAAAATGCCCTGAGATGATGGTGTGTGGCGAAAGTCTCAAGAGGCGTACGTCCAAACCGAGCGTTTGAGGTGCGTTTTTGTAGTGAGGCGTAAGCCCCAGAGTCTTTTTCAAATAAAAATAGAATTTGTTGAATAAGTCCTTCATATAATACCCGATATTCTCAAAAGTCAGCTTGTAATTACCCAAAAGTTTTAAAAAGGAACTGAAATGTATTAAATTTAAAAGTCAAGACCTTCTTTTATTGATTGAAGCCCTAATTTATAGTTGTTTCCAATTCTTTATCTTGTCATCTAGTTTGCTAATATCTCCCAAAAGCAACGAATATTCATTTTTTTTACAAATACAAAGAGAATTTCTTTCTCCTTCATAGCAACAAGTTCAAAGTTCAAACTTCAGGTTAGTCATAATTTTTGTTCCTCCATGTAAAAAATGTTGTTCTTTCAACTCAAGTTACTTGTGCTTGTAAGTAGTTTATAATAAATTATTATGACTAATTTTTGTATGGGGATGAAGCACATCTATATACATATATTTCATATATTTATAGTTTTCTTCATTTTTTCATACAATTTTACTTGTTTATAAATATTTACTGTAATTATATTATTTTATAAAATACTTAAATTAAATACTTACGGGGCTTACGCCGCCTCGCCTTATGCCCACGCATTTTAAAACAGTAGTCTGAACCTTCTAGCCGAATTCAGTGTTTGAATTTAGCTCACAGCTATACATATCATGTGTATCAGGTTGGGCCCAACCTAACCCATTAAGCGATGGGCGCGTAGGGGTGCTGGTCTGGGCCATTCCGAGCCAATGTTAATGAGCCGGGTTCATTGCAAAAGAGGTGTCCGTCACAGCCCATGACCCATTAAGCAAGTGAGATGGGTCAGGCCGGGTTTATGAGGCCTGGGTTATTTTTTACTTTTTGCTTAATTAGTAGTTACCATAAAGTTCGAATTTTAATAAAAAACTTAAAATGTGGGACTAGGATATAAATTTGAATTAAAAAAAAAAACTCAAAAACTCAAGTTCGTAAATTTTTTTACAAGTATAAATGAATTTCTTATGTATAAGCAAAATTAAGTTGATGAGATGTTAGGTCATGAGGCTCTGAAGTAAAGATAAAGATTAAAGATTTCTCAAACATAAGAAATTGAAGGAGGTGATCTATGACGTCACTTGCTTTAGTCAGTGAATTGTGACGTGATTAAGATATGTATTGCCACTTCTTGCTTCTTGCTAATTATGCTCTTCTTGCAAGTTGCTAATTAACTATGTTCTTCTTGCATTATAAATCTATTATTGGTTGATATAAAGAGGTGCTCATTATTTCTCACATTTTACATCATACAGCATTTTCCATTATTTTATTTCCTTTCCTTTTCATTTGGCGGGCGGGGGGGAGGGGGGGATTATTCTGATGATTTAAGTGCACTAATTAATTAGTTATTAGAAAGAAAAACTACCAATAATTCTATCTATCCACACCATATAGAAAAGAACACCATACAACTGAGTGTTTTAAAAGTCTTTCTTTTAAAGATTTTGTCTAAAGTATTTTCCTATAGGTTACATGCACTATCTGAGGAAAATGTAATACTACAAAAGAAGTTTCCAAGAAAATTCTCCTGCAAAGGTTATTACTTGAAGAGTGGGCAATCATCTGACCACTCAACAGAAATTAAGTAGTACTTATGACTCAACATCACATTGAGATATTGTTTAACCAAAAAATTGAATTTCGATTAAAGCTTATAATTTAGAAGAACACGGGTTACTGATAATCGAAAGAATGTATAAAAGAAAGCAATTTGGATAGCAAGAATATAATCAATAGAGAAACAAGTAAACCAAAGTATATTCAGATAGTGTTTCGTGTCCCTACAATCGATCAGTTATCCCCCTTTTTAGGTACCTTGGAGATATGCGTTTTGCCTATGTCATAATAAATCTATTATGGGCAATTAAAGACATTAAATGCTACGTTACATAATCATTATATTTAATACAAATTCTCTAACGTTTTTGGTATTTAAGACTCATTAAATACTGTATCTCGACTTTTGTGTACTGTCAGATTCATTCTCTTTGACTCGTGGGCTTAAATGACTTGAACAGGTACGAGCGTTGCCTCTTTTTTAATAACCGCTCGTGCCTCTTCTTTTGCTTTCTGCTCGTATCTATTGCAACTCGTGCCTCCTTGCCAGTTGTAATTCTTTGACCAGTCTATGTGTCACGACACGTCATCTTCATTCCTCTTTAATATGTAAACTCAATTTTTTCAATACAGATAGTCCCCCCACTTGCCATTTATTCATCAATTGAATATTTGGGAAGTGGATTTCATTCAAACGAGAATTTTTGTCACCATTAATGCTATGACAGAATTGACGCTTCAAGTGTCACTTCCATTTAATGCGTTTTACAAGTGTCACCTTCTTATTAGTTCTGCAGTTTTGCAGCACTTTTTTATGCTTTGTTTACGACTTCCCTACTTACGAAGCGTCAGTTATCATTATTATGGTCCTTCCATCATTGCACTTTTTCCCTTGACGGTTGCTTATCAATATAAATATAACTTTCTTCTTTGTCTTTACCACATAAAGTTTATCGAATATTCAATTTCCCAAATCTTTGTTTGCTCCTTCTTTACTATGTCTTCATCAAACCCTAACCCTAGGAGAGTTCCCATAGTTGATACCTTTCCTAATGCCCCGGTTAGGAGCAGAAGGGGAGGTAGACTTCGTAATTTAGGGTATGTTCGTGGTGGTTCTTCTGTCCCTTCATCTAGTTCCGACCCTTCTTCTAGAACTAGGGGTTCACTTTCACAAAGATCTTCTTCAAGAGGTAAAGAACCTTCTGAACCTCTTCGTGAGCCTACAGTAGAGGAGATAGTTCCTACGGAACTATCTTTTTATCATGACAGAGAATCTCTTAGGAATCAAGTCTCTGGTTTAGATCGTGCTGATACCTAAGCCACTCAAATTACAGAAGTTTTGATTCCCGTAGTTCGTGTAGACTGCCACTGGAGTAGTGATTTTCCTATTATCATCCATAATTCAAATCAAAGAATTACCTCTTATTTAACCGGGTTTTCTTTTGTTTATACATACCCTTTCACCTTAGGGTTTAAACCAGCTATTGACCCGGTCATTCTTGAGTTTTGTCGCTTCTTTGACGTCTGTTTGGGTCAAATTGGCCCAATCGTATGGAGGGTTGTTGCCTGTTTGAGGCACTTGACCAACACAGCTGGTGTTCCCTTTATTTTCCCTCATTCGATTCACCTTTATTCCCCTAGGCTTTTCCGCAATGGTGTTTTCACACTAGTAGCCAGGAGTAAGAGAGTTTTGGTGAGCCCTGAGGATGACAAAGACCGTGGCTGGTACGCCAGGTTTGTTGCTGCCCCCACTGTTGGTTTAGTGGGTGAAGATAATGTTCCCTTCCCTGAGAAGTGGAATTTTGCACGTAAGTCTTTAACTTTCTCGTGCCTTTTTTCTTTAAGTTTGTCAACTTTTCTAATTTTGCCCCTCTTTTTTTTAGGATTTGCTATTTGGGGAGTTACTGCCGAGGCGGTTGCGGCTTCCCGCATCTCTAGAGGGCTCAAGAAATAGTCTTGGGTTCTTCATCAAAGAGAAAAGCTGCTGAAGAAGAAGATTCTGAAGAAGAGGAAGACATGGGTTCTTTGGTGAGAAGGCCTCGAGCTCGAAGATGCATCATTTCCGATGATGAAGCTGAAGCATCCCCCCGCCGTTCTATTTCTTTTACCGAGCCTGCTGAGTCCCCGGTGGTGATTCCCGTATCTGATGATGATGATGCTTCCCTAGATACTCATGAGTCCGTTGAACATCTTTTTATTAGCGGGTTTGGCAGTGAAGATTTAGGGCCTGTTTTAAATGAAACACCCTTAGCTTCTTTTTCGACTCCCGTGTCTGTGACTCCTTCCTTGCCAACCTCAGCTGTTCCTGTTCCTTCTCAAACTTTTTTCACTTCTTCTACTACCCCTCCTTCGACAATTCCTCCTCCAATCACTCATCATATTGAAGTTGGCTCTTCAAGTAGGAGCGCTGCTATGAGGAGGGTAGTCATTGAAGTTCCTGCTGAGAGCAATCTCTTGAGGAAATCAGGTAAATCGGATGCATGGTTAGAGCCTTTAATTGGCCCAATCGAAAAAGCCAAACTTCAAAGCCACAGTTCATTGACGTTGATGAATGATATTGTGCATGCCACTTTGAAGGTATTCATCTTCTCTCTCTTTTTTCTTTACTTTATGGTTTTTCTATCTTTGGGATTCTTATTTCCCTTTTTTTTAGGCCAATCTTATCGGCATAGAGATGATGAAAAGAGTTACCTCCTCAGAGCAGATTGCACGTGATTCTCAGCTAGAGGCGTTCAATTGGAAGGAACAGTACGAAAGCTTGCAAATTGATATGGAATATTTGGAAGAGAGTAAGAGTACCTTGGAGCAGCAGGTGCGGGCCTTGACTTCGGAATTGGGGATTGTAAAGGCTTCTTTGAGTCAAGTAGATAAAGAAAGACCTCGTCTTGAAACTTCCTTCTCAGAGCAGCTATCCAAGGCTAGTGAAGATAACAGAGAGTTAAAGGCTCTCTTAAGTGAAAAAGAAGCTTACGCCGGGGAGCTCGTGCAGAATTTGTCACAAGCACAAGAAGACCTCCGAGTTTCTTCTGATAAGGTTTGTGCTTTGGAAAAATCCTATGCCTCTCTTCAAGCCTCTTACACATCTGCCTTAGCTGAAAATGAGAAATTGAAGAGCGAGATTGCTGACTGGGAAAGGGATTACGAGATTCCTGAGGATAAGTCTGCTATGGAAGTAAGTTGGGCGTTTTTGAATTCACGCCGTGATAGCCTAATTGAAGCTGGCCAAGAAAATTTCAACTTAGAGTCTGAGTTGTCTAAGATCAATGAAACTATTGAGAAAGCTCAGCAAACTCAAGATTTTCCTTCTCCCGTGGCCGAAGCTTCCGTGAATGTTGAAGTTGATACGGGTATCCCAAATCTTTCAAGCCCAGTCGAGCCTGTTGCTGCAAGCCAAGCTGATCCCACTGTTGTAAGCCAAGTTGATCCCGTTGCTGTTGATGCACCTCTTTCAGTTCCCTCATCTTCTTAGTGATAAGTTTAAGCTGTTTGAATTCTCTCTTTTTTTTCATTTTCAAGTATCTTTTTGGAAGGTTATGTTTAAAACCCTTGGTTTCATTTGAGGGTTTGCTTTTGAAAACTTAAGTCCCCAGACCTTTTATGGGGCAGTATGTATAAACAATTTGCCGTTCCTATGACTAAGTTCTTAGTCTTAAGCTTTTTTAACAGTTTAGAAGTTTTCTCGTTATCTGTTAACTTCATGAATAAAATAATCATGAGTTTTATAAAAGAGGGCCCTTTTATATTCGACACTTAATGAAGAAGACGTCTCAACTTCATAATGGTGTTAACATACGATAAAAGAAATAGGAATACACATGTTTCTTTGAAATAACTTTGACAAGTTTTTATTTGAACCTTGTCTAGTTTTGAGTAACACTTTACACGTATTTGAATTACATCTATAACTATCCGTAACTGTTTTTCTTGTAACAGATTTTTGAAAAAGAAAAAAAACAAACACGAGGTTTTTATTTATAACCCGTTTCAGTACATAGCCTTTACCCTAACTATAGTAAGGTTTTCTTTGGCCATTAGCTCGTGACTTTTATTCTGCACTCGATTCATTCAATGAGTGAACTCTCAGGCTTGATCTTTGATTTTTCTCAATCTACTTTGCCTTCTTTATACACATGCCCGTGTATATTATGTAGTCCCCCAAGTGTTTGAGCGTTGAAGTATGAAGCCTCGAGCATTTGATTGTTCCTCTCATTTGGTCCTTTCCCTAAAAAAGAAAAACATACGGGACTCGGAGGTGAGATTATAGATATAGATTGCTTAACCCGTTTGTATTTCTATCAGAATAATTGTAACCCTAGGCCGGGAAATTTAATTTATTCCTCGTGCCTTGCAGGTCGTGACTCATCATTTAGCATGGGTTAGCTTTTTGCCTATCATCTAAAATCGTTAGTAAAATTTTAACAATTCAAAATTAAACTTTAAAGTATGGATACCTGACCGTGGGTATTCCTTAGAAGTAGTATCTCTTCAGGTGAACATCATTCCAATGCGAAGGTAGTACCTTGCCTTCCATTGTTTCTAACTCATATGCTCATTTGCCTGCAATACCACAAATCCTATAGGGTCCTTCCCATGTTGGACTTAATTTTCCCGCGTTAGCTGCCTTCGTAGATTGAAAAACCTTTTTAAGCACGAAGTCCCCAATTTTGAAGAATCTAAGGCGTGCTTTCCGGTTGTAGTACCGTTCTATGACCTGCTTCTGTGCTGCCATTCTTATTAGTGCTGCTTCTCTCCTTCCTTCAAGTAAATCAAGATTTACACGCATTTCCTCGTCATTAGACTCTTCTGTTGCCTGCATAAACCTTGTGCTTGGCTCTCCTATCTCAATAGGAATTAAAGCTTCTGCTCCATAAACCAATGAAAATGGTGTTTCTCCTATACTTATTTTTGTTGTTGTGCGATATGCCCATAAAACACCAGGTAGCACTTCTGGCCAATTTCCTTTTGATTCTTCTAAACGCTTCTTTGAATTATTAATAATGACTTTATTTGTTGATTCTACTTGGCCATTACCCACCGGATGAAAAGGTGTAGACGTAATCCTTTTAATCTGCCAACTTTGAAAAAATTCCGTGATTTGAGCTCCTATAAACTGAGGGCCATTATCACATACGATCTCCTTTGGTACACCAAATCGGCATATGATATTCTGCCAAATGAAATCTTTAACTTCCTTTTCTCGCACCTGTTTGAATGCTCCTGCCTCTACCCATTTAGTAAAATAATCAGTGAGTACGAGCAAAAATTTTACCTGTCCTTTTGCTTGTGGTAATAGACCCACGATATCCATTCCCCATTTCATAGATGGCCACGGTGCGATGACTGGACATAATAATTCCGCAGGTCTATGCATATTGTTACCGCACCTTTGATATTTATCGCATTTAGCCACGAAACTTTCTCCTTCTTCTTCCATTTTAGGCCAATAATACCCTGCCCTAATTAGGGTTCTTACCAATGATCTTCCTCCGGTGTGATTCCCACAGTGCCCCTCGTGTATTTCTCTCATTACGTACTCCGTTTGAAAAGGTCCGAGGCATCTGGCTAAGGGACCACCGAATATTTTACGATGTATATTGCCTTGCTTTAAGCAGTACCGAGCAGCCTTTTTTCGAAGCGCGTGAGCTTTTTTCTTATCATCAGGGACGGTACCATACTGCAAAAAAGCAACAATCTCGTTTCTCCAGTTAAGTTATTAAAATTTACCACATTCTTATCAGGGTCAAGAACTAAATGAAATAAATGAATAACTGAATGATTTGCATCGCTCGCCACATCTACCGTAGATGCGAGATTAGCTAGGGCGTCCGCTTCAACATTTTCATCCCTTGGTATTTGCGTAACTTTCCAAGTCTGGAATTGCTTTACCAGCTCCCGTACCTTCACTAAATATTGTTGCATTCGTGCTTCCCTGGCTGTGTAAGTCCCCAGCATCTGGTTAACCACGAGCTGCTAATCGCTTTTGATCGTAATTTGATTGATGCCGAGTTATCGTGCCAGTTCTAAACCTGCAAGCATAGCTTCATACTCTGCTTCATTGTTAGTTATAGAATGGCATTTAATGGCTTGTCTAATGATTTCACCCGTAGGTGGTACCAAAACGATTCCTAAGCCCGCACCCTTTACATTAGATGAACCATCAGTAAATAAGGTCCAAGTTCCTAGATTAGCCCCGTTGAACACCTGCAATTCTTTTTCTGCTTCTAATTGCATCCCTTGGCTAAAATCAGCCACGAAATCAGCTAATACTTGAGATTTTATAGCAGTTCTAGGTTGATAGGTGATATCATATTCGCTTAATTCTATAACCCACTTGGCTAACCTTCCTGATAATTCATGCTTATGTAATATAATGCGTAGTGGATAAGCAGTTACGACAACGATAGGGTGACATTGAAAATAAGGCCTTAGTTTCCTAGATGCCATGATTAATGCAAGTGCAAGCTTTTCTAGTTGTGGATATTGCGTTTCCGCATCCAATAAAGATTTACTAAAATAATAAATCGGAGATTGTTTACCTTGATCTTCGCGGACTAAAACAGCACTTACCGCTACTTCTGAGATAGCAAGGTAGATGAGTAATCTCTCTCGATCCTTTGGTTTTGCGAGCAACGGCGGATTTGATAAATATGTCTTCAAATTTTTGAGTGCCTGTTGACATTCCTCATTCCATTCAAAATGATCGTGCTTTTTAAGAGCTGAAAAGAATTTAAAACATTTTTCCGATGATTTAGAAATGAATCTCCCCAAGGCTGCAATTCTTCCCGTTAGCCTCTGCACTTCTTTTTTACTTGTAAGTATGTCAGGAATTTCTTCTATAGCCTTAATCTGCGCGGGATTTACTTCAATACCACAATTAGAAACAAGAAAACCCAAACACTTACCTGATGCAACACCGAATGCACATTTTTCAGGATTCAATTTTGTCACGGCCCTAAATCTGAACCCGGTCGTGATGGCGCCTCTCGTGAAGATGAGGCCAGCCAATTAATCCAACTTATCTTTTTAGAATAGTTAACATTAATAAGTAGCTTTAATACGATTAAGTAACCACAGTCTATTAAAAGATCTCTTTAATAAGTGCAGAAAAAAACCCAAACACAGCCCAAACCGGGATGTCACAAGTCACGAGCATCTATCAGAGTATAAATACAACTACAAGACCTAAAATATACAAAGCCGGAATAATGAACCAAAAGAGAGAAAAATGGTGCTGCGAACGCAGGCAGTCACCTCGCTACTCCTATAGCTCTGCTTCTGATCAGCCAAAACCCGCTACCGGGTGAACAAATACCTGCATCTGCACGCGAGGTGCAGGGAGTAAAGTGAGTACTCCAACTCAGTGAGTAATAAGGGTAAATAACAACTGAGCAGTAAGAAATCACGTAAAGCAAACCATCATGCTATATAGGGACAGTGAGAAAAAAACCTTTGAGAGAAAGCAGTGAAGCTGTAAAAACTTTAGAAATATCTTAGCTCAGTTTAAAACCTCTTTTGAAAATGACTTTTTCAACAATTACGCAATTGAATGCAAAACAAATAGTGCAGATATGCACAGAAGTCCGCCTCTCGGGCACCACACTCGGTTATCAGATAATACCAGAGCAACAGGTAAATATTGCAAGAAGTAGTACAAACAGCATATAATGGCAGACAATGAAATAAGGTAAACACATCAAACAGTACCGGTACCACTGCAGCGTGCAGCCCGCTCCACATATCGCTGCGGCGTGCAGCCCGCTCCATTTATCGTCGACGGCGCTCACTGGGGGTGTGCAGACTCCAGGAGGGGCCCCTTACGGCCCAAGCGCAATATCAAGCCATCTCGTGGCATCAAACTAGGCCCTCAACCTCATTTCAATAACAGTATAACACTGTTGCGGCGCGCAGCCCGATCCATAAGTATCCTCACAATATAGGCCCTCGGCCTTACTCAGTCAACAAAATCACATAAGCCACTCGAGCAACAATAAAAAAGTGTTTCTCAGCCCCAAAACATCATTTAAATATCATTTGAGTATTAAAACTGAGTGAACGAGGCTGAGTTTTGAAAACAGTAGGAAATAACATGACTGAGTTCAAATGTATATAATTAAATCAGTGAGGAATTATCAACAACAATCCCCGAAGGGTTCAAATAGTTGGCACGAAGCCCAAATATGGCATTCAGCCCAAATAATGATCATAGCAAACTGATTTCAATCAAATACGTGGTAAATTCATTAATCGGGATGGACTAAGTCACAATCCACAACGGTGCTCTACCCCACGCTCGCTATTCGGCGTGCAAGTCACCTCAACATAGCACTATGATGTGCAATCCGGGGTTTCAAACCCTCAGAATATCATTTACAATCATTACTCACCTCGAACCGGCGAAATCTCTAGCTCGCGACGCCTTTTCCCCTCAAATCGGCCTCCACGCGCGTCGAATCTGACCAAAACCACAACGAATACATCACAATATGCCAAAGGAACAATACCCAATCGAAAACAATCGAAAAATATTAAAAATCCCGAAATTGGCAAAACCCGAGCCCCGGGCCCACTCCTCGAAACTCAAAAATTCTTACACCAACGGGTTCCTTATCTCGCCACGAGTCTATACATATGAAAAACACCAAAATCGGAGTCCATTTGACCCTCAAATTGCACTTTGAAATAACAAATTTCCAAGCCCTAGCTTTACCCTCATTGGATGAATTTTCCACAAATTTCCATGTAAATTCTACCATTAATTCATGTATTTAGGCCAAGGAACTCACCTCCAATCACACCTAGTCGAAACCCCCTTCAAATTCCGTCCAAGAGCTCTTAAGGTTGCTTACAAATGGAGGAAATGGACTTAAGCTCGCGGAACAAAATGAGTTTTAAAACCCTTCTGATAACAGTGACTTTCGCATCTGCGGTCCCATTACCGCGTTGCGGCTACCGCTTCTGCGGTTAAAATTCCGCTTCTGCAGATCTTCATTAGACCAACAACCGCTTCTGCGGTCCCGTATCCGCATATGCGGACCCCGCTTCTGCGGATGATTGTCCGCTTTTGCGGAAACACCAAAGCTTCCATTTTTCGCACCTGCGACTCTGCCACCGCATCTGCGGTGCCGCAAATGTGTCTTCCCTTCCGCATCTGCGAAATCTTCCGTCCAATCCATAGACCGCACCTGCGAACCTNTTTTTTTTTCATTAGACTTAAATCCCTCAAGAAAATTGTCTAATAGATCCATCGTCGGGAAAAGTCCAATCTTTTTAAAAAAATACTATTTAATTAAACTAATACAGCTAAAGTAGCATGAAAAGTCACCCAGACAATCTCATCAACCCACACTTAAAATTGTGCATTGTCCCCAATGCACAGCATAACCATAAGAGGGTCAGAGAAACTCCCTGGTAGGCCAAAGGCCGAAGCACTAGCAGTTCATGGGGTACTCAGACTTCTCCCAGGCTTGGTCCTTCGTGCGGGTACCTCACACTTAGTTCCAACCATTTGATTTGCTGTTGCATCCTTCCAATACCTTTGCTTTCCATGCTCCTAAAAAATTAAAAAAATTGACACTAAAAAAATAATACAATTAAAAAAATAAAAAATAAATAAAAGAAAGCAATAAAGCTGGGTTGCCTCCCAACAAGCACTTGATTTAACGTCGCGGCACGACGCGAATCACTTTTTGCCTCCACCTCGAGCTTTTGAATTGAACCCCCAATTTTGATTCAAGATTATGATTATGGTCATGGGGCGGTGGAACGAATCTAACTGGCCCAAGAAAATAATGTAGTATTCTACATTCCTTGGCCTTTGTATGAGGTATGTAATCCTGACTTTCTGGCAAGAAGAATTCCAGAATACATGCACCTTGTTCCTCATTCCTTGACTCTTCGATTGGTTCAGATGACTCTATTTCCATATCATCATCCAAACATAATATGGAAAAATGCTTGGAGTGTGGACCAATGTGCTCAAACACATGAACTTCAGGACTTTCAACATCCTCAACATCAATGATACTAGAGTTAACAAAATTTATATCCTCAAAGTCCTTGGTTGGCTCTAGTCTCACTTCTTCAACATTGACATCCTCAAATTGTAGTTGGCTAGGTTGTTGATGTTCTACTCCGACCTCCACAATTAACACCTCAAATTCATGCTCTTCTTGGCTGTTATCCTCAATATTGGCTTGTTGAGCATTAAAAGCTCCAACCACTTGACTCAATTGAGCCTCCAACTTGCGAATAGTTACCTCTTGCCTTTCTATGTGCAATTGTTTCTCATTGTTTTGTTCCAGAAGACACTTTAGCATATCCTTGATCTCCTTCAGGTCCGCATTCCCAGGTTCTTTTTTCTATTAACTTCACAAGAAAAGGTAGAACCATCATAGTAAGGGGTTGGGGGAAAATAAGAAATATAAGCACAATCATGAAGGTGACCATTTTTACCACCACACACATCACACACATTCCACAAATAAGATTGAGTTGGTGCACATAACTCGCTCTCAGGAACGTTTTGAAAATTTTGCCACGGGTGGTTTCCTTTACAATATGTATGGATATCAATAGTAGAATTATCTACACCTAAATTCCCATAATTCCAAGATGTCATGTTTCTCAAATCAACAGTTATAAAAAAAATACCAAGAAAAAACAAAACAAAATAAATGTTCAAACTTGAACCCTAGCAATATATACAGCTACAACTACACCGTTAGTTCCCCGGCAACGACGCCAAAATTTGATCACGCCCAACTATGCCTTATAAAAAGGACTAAGCGGTCGCTGCAAATATAATCCGGTTTACAAGTCCGGAGTCGAATCCCACAGAGAACTAAGGTTTAGCTACATCTGTTCACTATCACCAAGAAGACAAACTTGAACAATTCCTAACTTATAGATATTAAGATTCTTCTGTTTAACTAATTAACTAACAAATTAAAATAGTAAATTAACAACTAATGATACTGAGGGTTAGAGAAAAGATTAAGGAGGTCTAGAGTTATGATTTCCCCAATTGTCGGAATCCTTCCCTCTATGTCTTCTATAATTTCGCCTAAGTATTCTCTACCGATCATGAGCACTCTTATTACCGTAAATCTCTCCCGAGTAATTACGACAATTTACTAGACGCACTCTCCCGAGCTATGCTAGCTGGCTTTTAATACAGCTCACTTCAGATCGCACCCAAAGCTTCGTTATCCCTAATCCCGCCTTTAAACCCTCGGTTATTGATCCCTCATATACTTTGGGAGTGGTGTTGTTCAATAATTACCTAAATATGTACTCTCTTCCGAGTTATGCATACTAAATAGGCACAGCTAATTGAGAGCTCTTCAACCAACCACAATATAAACATAGTTAAACAAATAGAGAAAAGCTATGGCTCAATTATATAAAAACATAACAAGAATTTATCCTACAAAAGGTTCTATCAAAACTCTAGATAACAAATTAGCTATTCATAATAGTATGTAAAACTACAATACTAAAAGTCATAACCAACAATGAAAAATAGGAAGAGGAAGGAAAAACTTGTAGAAGAATTCTCCGCCTTACTCCCTATGTGTTCTTGCCTCCAAGGGTGTTGTCTAACCCTAAAGTAGTGTCTCTTGCCTCCTTAGGTCTAATTTTTGTCCAAAATATGTCCCCTCCTTGTTCTTGGCCGGCCTCCTTTGTTTAATATAGGGTTTAGGACTTAAAATCCCATGTTTTGCACTTTAGTCCCTGAAATTTTCGCTTCCTGCCGCGGTCCCACCGCGGTCACGGTCAAACCGCGGCCAAACATACTCTCTGATTCTTCAGTTGTCCGCGAGTACACTCTGCCGCGGTTCTGCCGCGGTGGAACCGCGGTTTTTCACCCTGTTCCGTTTGGAATTTGGAAAAACGTAAAACATGAAAGTTTTATCCCTTTGAGTTAGCTTTCCAATCATATATTGTGGAGCGCAAATGGAGTTCTGAGCAAAAAGTTATGTCTATTTTACTAGACAGTGCGCAATATGCCTCCTCAAGTCTTCGTTCGTACTTAATTATCAAATTTGACCCCCGAACACGATCCCGGCTTAATTCCTTGAGCTTTTACTCAGACTTCAAAGCTTCAAATCACTTAAATTCATTCCATAACATCTATATAGCTCGGAATCACACCTACAAGGCATAAAACACACAATTAGTGCAAAACACTAGCGATTAAAGCGCAAACTCAATTAAAGTGCAGTAAATTCGAGTGTAATAAGCGACTAAAATATGCAATTATAGCCTATCATCAACACCCCACACTTAAACCATTGCTCGTCCTCGAGCATTCAAACTCCACTTTTTTTATAGACACGACATTTTTAAACAATTCTCCTAACTCATCACACCAAGAGTATTTAAAATAGACTAAGCACAAAAGCGTAACATCTTCACCTCAAGATTTGACTCACAAGTACCACACGTTATTCACAACTCACCCACTTACTCTAATATAGAGGTCACTGACATTACCTTTCCTTCATGAATCAAGTGCCCTCACACAACAAAAGAGAGTAGTTCCACACAATAATATTTAAGAACACTTAGGAACTCAAGATAGAAAGAATTTACTCACTCTCAGAAATAACATTCATATGCCACAAAAGATGCACCATAAACTTGCCCGTAGTGTACTACTCCACTAATCGAGCTCATTCAATCTTGGATAAATTAGGACTTTATTTGGTTGTAATGTAGGCTACGGGACGGGTAGGATACATTTAGATATAAGAGTGAGTACACCTCCCTAAGCACTTTAATACATACATTTTAACATTTAAACCCCATACTTATGTCAAACCAAAACTCCACCTTCACATCAATGTATATTACCCCATTCTTCTTTAAGCACACTTACATCAAGAGCCACCACTTATCAAGGAATTTTTTTTTCACAAGAATCCAACTATTTTTTTTTCCAATTCAAGTAGCTCTTACTTTTTCAAAATAGTGCACCTCTCTCCTTATTTCATTAGTTCCACTCAAAAGCCAAACCAACCACCCCACACTTTAACTTTTACATAGTTCATAATAATTCACGTGCTCATGAGAGGTTACAATAGTTCAAATAGATGGCTAATTCGAACAAATGGGTAAGGCTTGTAATGTGGTTGCCAAAGAAACAGGATTACAGGCTCAAAGGGGTTAACTACGATACATAACAATTAGGCGGGTAAAATATACATATCTGGCTCAACAA
>NC_031994.1:79047792-79090733 GCF_001879085.1 Nicotiana attenuata
TCTCCAGGTGGGTGCCTGATTGCCACTAGACAGTGCGCAATATGCCTCCTCAAGTCTTCGTTCGTACTTAATTATCAAATTTGACCCCCGAACACGATCCCGGCTTAATTCCTTGAGCTTTTACTCAGACTTCAAAGCTTCAAATCACTTAAATTCATTCCATAACATCTATATAGCTCGGAATCACCAAAACACTAGCGATTAAAGCGCAAACTCAATTAAAGTGCAGTAAATTCGAGTGTAATAAGCGATTAAAATATGCAATTATAGCCTATCATCACATAATATTGTAGTTGATTTAAAACTCCTAAATATAGAAAACAATTATAATTACAATTTTGTCCAATGTGAAATGTAGATTTGAAGGTTAAAAAAGGCGAACGACATTTCGCTAAGGGCCTTCGTGCTTTTAATCTAATATATAGATATATAGATATAGATATATAGTATGGATAAAAATTAAATCTATTTATTGGAATATCAGGAGTGCATTAATTAGACAAATGTTTTGCCTATTGGAATACTGGCTCAATGAGGTTTTTATCATCTATAATTATTTATAAAGTTTAAAAATTGTCTCTGTAAAGCTTCGTAAAAATTTCATAAGGTTTTTAAGATTTTAAGATCCGCCGACAATGGTTGGAAATAACATTTCCCATGCCAAAAGAGGTTACACTAGAACCGTATCCTATTAACATGGTAATAAATGTAAAAGGTATATTAAAAGTAATTTAGTGTCTAAGAAGAGCCCTAGAACCAAGCGTTGAAAATTAGGCAACATGCTAAAATTTCAAAAGAGCTTGCACAAGATCCAATTCTCAAGTTATAAAGAATTATGTGATAAACCACTTATCAAATAAAAGCTTTTTCCAGTTTAGTTTTTGATGCTTTAAACGTCTTGCCATTTATATATAAGGAGTTATGTCATTTTTACTGAAAGATAGTAGAGCAACCACATAGATGCGTAGGCAATGCAGCTAGGGGTGTTCATAGTTCGGCGTGGATCGGTTTTTTCCTAAAAAGAAAACAAATCAAGTAAGTCGGTTTTTCAAATATTGGAACCAAACCAAACCAATTAATTCGATTTTTTATCGATTCGATTTTTGTCGGTTTTTCGGTTTTTTCGGTTATTTATCGGTTTTTTCTTAAATATGAGACATACACTACCAAACGCATATTCCGGCGACTACATTTTCAACGTAACACTATCATATCAATTGCTCTTTGAGAAATCTATCATTTACCAAGATATATTGATAATAAATGAATCAAACAGATTTGTAATTTAAGTACTCAATTAAAAATCGATTATTTTTAACATAATATAAATTCTTGTACATAGCAAAATAAAACTATCAATCAAACTAGAATGTAAAGTTAAAGAACTAGAATATATATATATATATATATATATATATATATATATATATATATATATATATATATATATATATATATATACATACATATATATATATATATATATATATACATACATATATATATATATATATATATATATATGTGTGTGTGTGTGTGTGTGTGTGTGTGTGTGTGTGTAATAATAAATTTAAATAGCTACTTTTATAGTCGGTTTGGTTCAGTTTTTTCCCCCTTTTTTTTTGATTAAAACCAAACCAAACCATATTTGATCAGCGTTTACCCTAAAAATTGAATAACAATTAAACTTATAATGTGGTTGTAAGGAAACATGATTTCACCTAATACCAATTGATGAATATGAAGATTTAATGGAAATTGACAATGAGATAAAGCAAACCAGTGTTGAAACATAATTCAACCCTCGAGCTTGAGTGCCTTCGAACTGATCAGTACCCGAATAGTTAAGAAATAAGCAAATTGATGAACAAGATTATAAGCTAGACAGAAAGTATTGTATTGCTTTGGTACGCGTGAATGTAAGATGCCTAAAAAATGATTAGAACCCTCTTTATATAGTAGATGAATCCTATCTATGGTACAACTCTAATTACGAAAATAAATCATATGATTAGCCTAAACAACCGTCCTTGATTTGATCTATTCCGAGATTTCTGCGATGATCTTCGACCAATTGCGGATATCTCGCCTTTCTGCTATTGCGCTTTGCTCGAAGTCTGCCCTATTTATTCTCGATCGCTACTGGCCTCGATCTCGACAGGCACCTCGTTTCTCGAACTTGGTACCTTGTCCTCGTGCTTTGGTCTGATCTACCACGAGACCAACCAACGATGCAACTCCCTGGTCTCGATCAAATAGTAAAATCGGGTAGGCCCGAATTTAACCGTATGCAATCGGCTTTTAAAATTCCGCAAATCTATTCACTCTACCGCTTTTGGGAAACCTTCTCAACAACTAAGAGATCCATTCGAGGAACATGGAGACTAGTTGAAGTATTGAGTCTCCCGGTATCGGGAGGCTCGATACTTTAACTGAGATAATGAAAAATTATTTTACCTTTTTAGTTCTTTTTAGTTAGAACTTTAGGTGGTTCTCAAAAAAAGAAAAAACCAAAACCAAACCAAACCTAAAATGTATCAGTTTTTTAGTCGGTTTGGTTCGATTTTCGATTTGGTTCGATTTTTGGGTTTTTATGAATACCCCTAAATGCAGCCTACGTAGCAGATGTCAGATTTATGCATGGGAGAAGCCTTCTTATGTAGGAGAGGAGCTGCCTATGCACAACCACACACGTAAGACCATCTCACTACACATGATGAGCCAAGAACTACGCACACGAGCTCCCTCATACGCACGCATTGTGTGTAGGCTATGCATTATGTGCAGCTAAATCCAGTAGCCAACAAAAGAGAGAAGAAGAGGTTCAGGGCCAATGTAGGCTACACGAGGGACTACACAGGAGGATACGCAAGGCTACGAGGCCATTTAATAGGCAATTCGAAGTGAGAGAAAGATATGAAATTTTGGAGCTAAATTTAGGGTTCTAGAGAAAAGATGAAGCATCCGTAACTAAATGCACTTCAAGCTGAGTCATTAATGAGCATCGGTTTAGTCACGTCGACGGGAGTGACTGAAACATCCCATCAGTATAGTTCCCCAAGTCATTAATGAGCATCAGTTGGTGGTCGGCTACCAGTGCCTTTGAACCGTCACCGTGAATCACTTAAATAGGCCCTTTCTCTCATTGATTCAATCTTTACTTTCACTTTCTTCTAATATCTTAAGCTCTTCCTTTCTTCAAAATTTCCAGGGCTTGTTTCTAATCCCCTTTCAAACACCAAGTCCCGTCGTCTCCCTCTCTCTTTAAACTCACGAAAAAATTGAAAAAACGTCAAAAAATATTCCTCGAAAGGAAAATGCTTCATCATCGCGGTCGACCGTGATAAAACACCAGTGGAGCCGGGCCCTGAGGAGTGTGTTCCTGGAGGGTTTGTCCTTACTTCCGAATTCAAGGTCGAGAAAACTTCATCGGTCCCTGGTCGATGCGAGCCAATGTCGAGATATATATGCTCGATAACTGAGAGCGACCTTGAGCAGGTAAAGTAAGATTTCCATTGGGAATACAAAAAGGTGGTGATTCCGGCCCCCGAAGAAGACATCACTACCCATGTGGAAGGGTTTCTAAGTGTTTACACTTACCCTTTCACGTTGGGCCCTGTCGATATCAAATAACCCTAGGTCAAATCCATCCCTCTTTTTGGCAGATTGTTATTCTGCTCCGATTCTTCGCGAGCAAAGTCGAAGGGATGCTTTTCACCATCGACCACCTCATCAGGTTGTACAACCCCTGTCTCTATAGAGGCGGGTTAATAAGACTTCAGCGTCATGCTACCAAGGTGCTGTTCTCGAGAATATATGAAGAAAAGGATTGATGATGGATGTGCCGGTTAGTTCGAGTGAAGACTTACGACCTAATTCCGGCCGAGAAGATGCCATTTCCCGAGAAATGGAATATGAACCGTAAGTACAATCCCAACTATAGCTTCCATTTATTGTTTTGTTTCCTTTTCTTCTTCTCATCGACATCCCTTTCTACGATGTAGCGGTCTCTTGGATGCCCGGTGCAATTCCTAACATCGAGAGCTGGGTTCGGGACCTGACTTCGACCTCTTCGGACGCTGAGCGCTCATGGCGTGATTTGGCAAGGGGCCGATGGGAGGCTGATCGGCTCCAACCGTACACCACTATATAATGGCATGGAGTAGTCGATGCAGCTTTTACCTGAAAGGTCGGGATCGATTTCTACAAGGAGTTAATATTGGTTGGGAGTTGGGTTTCTATCCAATCTAGCTACGCGTATTGCTCTTAATTGGACTTCTAACCATGCTTGGTTTTGTTTCTATTCTACTTTTAATGCTACTGATTGCTGAAAATAATCTAAGTACAATGTTTTTGTAGGATTTTTCTCTATTAATAAAAAGCACTAGGGAAGTGACTTGCACCTAGGGAGTATCTAATGGGGTCTAGAATTTAGGACTAGCTTGTTATATTTGGGATCATGATATAACCTTTACACATAATTACTCACTCTATACCTCTCGTTAGTTTGAGTGACTTTGCCCTAATTGGCTTTCTCAAGCCCAATTGCGTGTTCAAACAATGCAAATAAAATTGGCTCAAGTCGGGTATTACTATCTCTAGGTTTAACCCTTTAATTGGGCCTATCAATCTCTTGAATGCACCCCAATTCCTTAATAGCTTAAATTTCCTAAACTTAGTCCCTCTTTCTCAAGAAGAGTCTAAGTCATAAAGGCACGAATCATTGTTTGAAACCACCAATTCTACAATTAAAGCATGAATCAAGCTAAATATATCTAACCCATAAACAATTAAGCCTTAAAATTGAAGACCCATTAAATACCCACATTAGGGTTGGGTCACAACCCTAGCTATGGGTTTAGCTACTCATAATCAAGGTAGAAATCATAGATGGAGATGAGATATAAGCCATAAAAGTTGATTACAAGAATAAAATCTAAGATTAATAGCTAAAGCTGCTCTAAAATTACTCTAAGTGGTAAAATACGGTTGTTCACGAGCTCCTCAGACAAAAGATAACCTATAAATATGAAAAATATCTATTTATACACTGCTAAAATTACTGGACATAAATACCCCTACGGAGGTTCCGCTGTTAGCAAAATACTGGGCGCTTCAGCGCATGGACTTTCCCAGCCTCGCAAAAATAAGCACGGATCGCGTTTCTTCAATTTTGGACTGGGACTGGGCTAGGTCTCGCGGACAGAGTAAAGTCTTCCGCATCAGCGTTGGCATCTATCATGGCAGAGTAAAATGTTCGCGGACTGCATTCCTCATTTGAACTCATGTTGCAAGGTCTCTGATTCTCTATTTCACCCTCAGCAGAATTTACACCGTGTTCGCACCTAGTACATTCGCGGCCGCATAATTTGGAGTCAGCGGTAGTGTTAGCACTTGGCTGCAGCTTCTCTGAACATCACTTTCGCTGTAGCATATTTTCAATCGCCTCAGCGGAGTATCATACGCGTCCGCGTAATAATAGTGCTGACAACACTCCAGTTCCATTCTTTGGGCTTGTGCAAGTTTGACTCCTTTATCAATTCATTTTGGCTTCTTTGCCTCATTTCGACAAAAATCTACAATTAAGCGCCTTAATTAGTTTTCAGGTACATTTTTGATTGAAAACCTAAGCAAAATAGAGCATAAGATAGGCTAACGTCCATAGTTATCAACTCCCCCAAACTTAAGCTTTTGCTTGTCCTCAAGCAAACAAAGTACTTCCCACCTCCACAAGAAAAAAGAAAGGAAAATTTCAGCTGTCCTAAGGTGACTTCATCGAGCATCAATTGGGACTAACAATTACCCTCAACACAAATGCATTATTAATAACACACAACCTTTTTAGTACCATAACTCTAGTGCGACACAAGAGCATCAAGAGTTGACTTAACTCATCAAGGAAACTCTTTCTACTACATAGGTCATTATGGAACCCAAACTTTTACTCCTCTACTCTCCATAAGCAAACCTTACTTTAGATTGTAGCACTCAGAACAAGGATTGTTGAAAAGTACGCTCATCTCTCTCAAAGGAAGGTCACCAGTCCGGCTCTAAGTACCATAAGCTTGCCCCTTATGTAAATCACCACTAATGTAAGCTCACTCAACTTGAAATTGTATAGGGCTTTTACAGGAATGTAATGAATGCTTTTGGTCCAAGGTAGGATATATCGGTCTATGAAGGTCTCATCTTTCCTTGAGCACTTTAGTTTCCTCATTTCGGCTCACACTATCTTGACTCTTTGAGTCATTTTCTTCTTCCTTAGGGGACTAGAGAGACACACTATCACTCTTTGTTGTTCATGATAATCATTTTCTCTCCTTTTCTTCTCATCCCAAGCCTTTCATTTGATTCCATTGAATCCCTTTATTTTTCTATACTATTCACTTTCTTGTTGACTTTTTGGCTTTTCTTTCGTTTCTTTTTGCCTTTCCGTTTCTTCATTTTGTACCTTTTCTCACTTTCACAATCCTCGTCTCTCCCCCCAAACTTATGCTTTTGCCATTTGTGCTAAGGAAAGATTGGGTTCCAAGAGAGGGTCATTATAGAACGGATAAAGGTATGTATCATAGTTATTGAAAGAACAAGGCTTCGGCTCAACGAGGGTGACAAGGGATATCATATTTGGGTGGCTATGGATGCTTTCAAGTTTCAAGTTGGATCAAGGAGAGCCTATATTCATTTCTCAAGTCGAGCTACACTTAGAATTTCGCCTAGACAAACATTCGGGGCAAGTTCTAGACTTATTGGCACGGGACTTGGACTTGCAAATTAAAACCAAACCTCACAAGCTGTTGGATTGCAAAAGAGAACAGAGTCGAGGGCCCACAACAACCCTAGCTAAGAGTGAGCACACAAATGGCTCCGAGAAACCACTCGATGATTGTTTAGTCAACATAAGAGTCTAAAGGTCACAACTAACACTATTCTTTGCAAATCAACTTGTTTCTAACCATAAGGTCAAAGGTAGATGTGCTAGGCCCAAGTAAAGTTTTGCCCGAGTCACTTTTATTCATTACTACTATTTAAACAGAAATATAAAGAAAACGGACTCAAACCCTTAAGAAGGTTGTCACGCCATCCATCATCGGGAAGAGCCACCCGGTTAACATAAATTCCACCTTTGAAAAGAACCGTGGCATTAAGAAAACCAAAGGCTTATTGATCACGAAAAACTTGTAAAAGTAAGAAGCTACAAATTGAAAAAGAAACTACTAAATGAAATAAAAATATACTCTATTAAGGAAAATTTCAAAAGAAGTTATAAAGTAAACTACGGAAAGTAAACTGAATATGTACAATAGGCGATTAAGATGAATATATATAAAAGGGGAATGAATATATACGTGGACAGGTAATTTTATATACAAACCAAAAGTAAACAGTACGAGAATAACGGAGAATAGTATCAAGGTTATTACAAACCAAATATCCAAAATATCCAAATCTTCATTAAAATAAGGCCACCCCCAAATAAAAAGTAGCATTGTCCTCAAAGCTATCAGCAAAAATAGAATATGAGAAGGGTAGAGAGTAAAGAAAACTCCCAATGATGCCTCTGTCTGTATGGGGTCACTGGCTGGGTCACGTGGCTGGCCTGAGTCACCTCCCTCGGGATCCTCCAACTCAATATCCAAACCCTCAGTCTGGGGAATCACTCCTCTTCTCGCCGGTTCTCTGTCAGCCTCCTGTTCTGGTCCCTGTGCTGCCTGAGCTGCTGGAACTTGCTCCTCCAAGAGTAAGTCCAGTGGGAATTCTCCAGCTGATGAACTCTTCTCAACCTCCTTCCTCAGCAGCTTTATTGACTCCTTTGAGGCCCGAGTCTTTTTCATCTTCATCGTTTGTTTGCCCAGTTCCTTGATTGCTTTTCCTTGTGCATCCAAAGTGTTCACGATAAGCTTCTGGTTTTCTAGAAGCTCTTTTAGCGATTCCTCCACTGAAATAGGCATGTGAGGCTGTGTCGGAGCTGACTGAGCTGCCACTGTGCTTGATAGGACAGATAGCTTTGATGTAGCTACCTGCATCCAGTTGTTGATGCTGGACAGAGTCTGATTAACCCAACGTGCAGTTAGAGGGTATGCTGATGAAGAGGGCACTGAAGTAGGAATAAGAGCAGATGGTCCGGAGGGAGGATATAGTATGGCAGTGGAAGGCTCGGAATCAGTGGCCACCACCCCTGGTTCCTCAGACTGGCCAGTGGAAGTGGTGGTTTTTCCCTTGGACTTGGGGTTGTCCGGACCCTGAAGGCTGCACCAGGAGAATGGTCTCTTTGGTTTCATTGTGGTGTCAAAGACCTTTCTTTCTACTTCCTGATCCTCTAGGTACATGGTGAGGAATTTTGGGAAGGGATATGAACTCTCACCTCTGCCAATCACTCTGTTAATCACCTTGGCCATAATATTCCCGATGTTGATCGGGCACCCCGCCATGATAGCCCCCACGATAACAGCTCGGGAAAACGGCATATCACTGTCATGTGTAGTAGGGTCTAACCGGCAACACACAAAAGTAGACCACCCCTCCGCTTCCAAGCTCGAAGTATTCCTGTAGATAGGGTCCCCAGGTGTCAGCCAAGCTGGAGTAGTCCCAGGCATAACGATCACTGATGCAAGCCAAGGGCGGGCTAGCCCATCCATAGCCACCTTCTCCAGATACAGGGACTCGTCATCGTCATTAAATCGAGCATAGTCATTCAGAGTCTTGCCATTAAACATAACCTTCTTATTGAGGGCTTTGGTCAAATACGTGCCCTTTTTGATATGAGCGACATTTGCATAGAATTCCTTAACCAAAAGTTCATTGGCATCTGGTAAGTTGCTGGTGAAGAACTTCCACCCCACTCTCTCATTGAATCGTCTCTTGACATTGAGGTTGTGGGGTAGATGATCTCGCTCAATGAACACCCTCTCAAGTGTAAGTGACCTTTGAGGCCACCATTCCCGAAACATGTGGTAGGCTTTTTCACTCACAAACTGTTATTGCCATGCCATAGGGTTTCGTGATCTTGCCAACCCCCTGTCTGAGTCAGACCACCTCTCCCGTCATCTGGGACATCATCATTATCAATGTTTACCGGGGCTTGTGTGGAGGCTGGAGCTGCAGCACTTGAGGTAGGAGGTGTGGGTGTGTCCCTATCTCCCGACCTTCAGAAGGTCCGGATGATGAAGATGATTCATCTACAAGGCGACAGGACTGCGGTTGTGCCTCTTGTTGAGTATGACCAGCCTCCCCCTCTGAAATCTCTCGAGAGGGGACATATTCACTGCTCTACGAAGTGTTAGGAGTGGGCCTCCAGAGGGTTTGTTTACTTCCAATGAGCCTTCTAGGGGCTAGGGGTGCGGCTGGTTGTTTTCCTCTCCCCCGGCCCCTGGAGGACCCTCCCCTCCCTTGTTGTTTATCACCTGCGCCTCTAGATCGTACCATTGTCTGCATACATATTCAGTGAAAACTCATTAGTATTGTTGTAAAAAATATCCTCTAAGGAAAGCAGATGACAGGTTGCCAGTGTTTCAAAAAGCAAAGGTCCGCTGACAGCGGAAAAAGGGGTGCGGCCGTAGAATGGTCATCGCTGTCCGCGAAAATTATGTCGCGACTGCGGAGGACTGGGGTTCAGACTACCTAGTTTCTGAATCTTGACAACCGCTGACAGCGGAATTTTGGGCGCGGACGCGAAAGCTGCACTGCTGTCTGCGGATAAATGAATGCGGTTGCGGACCCAACTTAGCAATGGTCTCAACTTAAAATTCGCGATCCGCAAAAAAAAAGCGCGACCGCGTAAAGTAGGTCGTTGACCGTGGAAATTCCATCGCTGATCGCAGAACTGCAATTCATTACTAACCTAACACTGCACACGAACGCTAAGCACGGAATTAAGGCATCGGCCGCGGAATTCAAAAAGAACGGGCACTCTAGGGTTTTCACTAGCATACAAATTAAGCAATTAGGTGGTCAAATGAGCAACCCTAGTCCCTATTAGGCACGCATAACAAGTACCAACAGGAATTTTTAACATCAATGCCTAGATTACGGGGATTAATGAAACCCTAATTAAAAAGAAGAAGTTAAAACTAAGAGAAAAGAAAAGTAAAAATTTAAAAGCAATGCGATGATTTGAGCATACCAGTTGTTTAATTTGTTGTAGAAATTACTCTTGCCTAAGATGGAGTCTAGATAAAGAAGATGAACAGTGCTAAGGGATTTTTAGAGCAGAGGTGCGTGAAAAGTGTAAAAGGAGGAGGGCCCTCTTATTTATACTAAAACCCTGAGGGGCCACACCGACCTACTTGGCGCGGCCGCGAAATTCCACCGCGGTCCGCGCTTTTGTCTGCCTTAAAGAGCTGCAGGATCAATAATAACGCTGTCAGCAGTAAAATTGATACGGTCGTAGAACAAGTCCACTCACACCGAAAATTCCACCGCGAACGCGGTTGAAACTTCAGAGAGGATAAATTTTGGAATTTTCAAGTCCGCGTTCGCTGCAGCATCACACCCCCGTGAAAAAGCTTCCGCTTACCTCGAAATATTGCGCGCGGTCAGCGGTCCAGTAACACACTTAGGAAAATTTTCCCAGTATTAGTCCTGTACTGCACAAACAATTCCTACACAAACTTTACAACCAGTTAGTCCAAAACAAAGCCTACACTAAGAAGAAAATCACAAAGAAAGAAAAACACATGGGTTGCCTCCCAAGAAGCGCCTGATTTAACATCGCGGCACGACGAAGGTTACCATCAATCACTTGAAATGGATCACTGCCACCACATCGCTATTATCAAACTTCCCAAGATAGTGCTTCACTCGGTTCCCATTAACTCGGAATAATTTACCATTCTTGTTTTTCAAATCAAGAGCACCAAACGGAGTTACATGCACCACTTCAAAAGGGCTACTCCATTTTGACTTGAGCTTTCCCGGAAATAGTCGTAATCGAGAATTGAATAGAATAACCAAATCACCTTCCCTTGCTCCGAGAATATTTATCATGTAAGTACTTCATCTTGTCCTTATACAAGGACGAGCTGGAATAGGCATGAAACCGGAACTCATCTAGTTTATTAAGTTGCTCTACCCGGAGATTTGCTGCAACATCCCAATCAAGATTTAACTTCTTCAGTGCCCACATGGCCTTATGTTCTAACTCAACCGGAAGATGGCACGCTTTCCCAAATACCAACCGGTTCGGAGACATACCAATTGGAGTCTTGTAAGCAGTCCTATAAGCCCACAAAGCATCATCCAGCTTTTTTGACCAATCAGTCCTATTTGCACTGACAATTTTGGACAATATGCTCTTTATCTCCCTGTTGGAGACCTCAACTTGCCCACTAGCCTGAGGATGATAAAGGGTTGATACCTTGTGATTGACACCATACTGTTGAAGCAAAGTGTCAAATGCCCTATTGCAGAAATGAGAACCCCCATCATTGATGATCGCCCTAGGAGTGCCAAACCTTGTAGAAATATTTTTCTATAAGAAAGCCACTACTCTCCGTGCCTCATTGTTGGGCAAAGCCACAACTTCAACCCACTTGGAAACATAATCAACAACCAGAATGTACATGTTACCACATGAACTCACAAAAGGTCCCATGAAGTCAATGCCCCACACATCAAATATGTCAATCTCAAGAATAGTGGTGAGAGGCATTTCATCCTTCTTGGAAATTCCACCAGCTCTCTGACACTCATCACATCTCTTCACAAGCTCACTAGCATCTTTATACAATGTAGGCCAATAAAAACCACAGCTAAGAACCTTTGAAGCAGTTCTCGTCCCACCATGATGACCACCGTAGGGCGAGGAATGGCAAGCATCAAGAATACTCATTTGCTCCTCTTCCGGAACACATCTGCGGATCACACCATCATTACAAATCTTGAAAAGATAAGGCTCGTCCCAGTAGTAATCCAAGCTATCCCGTTTAAGCTTTTTTCTTTGGTTAGAAGAGAGCTCATACGGGACAATGCCGGTCAGAAGAAAGTTGGCAACATCGGCGAACCAAGGCATACTATTCAAAGATACGGAGAGGAGTTGTTCATCCGGGAACGAATCATTAATGTCGAGGCCATCACGAGGCCTCCCTGTTTACCGTGAAAATGGTAACAACAATTAAATTTGTAAATGGGATTCTAGAAATATGTGATCTATTCCCGAGCTAGTCTGAAAGGGTGATTAGTGCTAAATGTGGAGTAAAAACAGTAAAGATCGAGCTATCCAAAAACGATAATCGAACCAGTAAGGGATATTCCCAGGCTTAGGACAAGCCAGTGGATACCTCGGGGCCAGGCCTCGAGCCTACCTCGGACCTATGGAAGATAACCTTATCGAGGGTAATCGGGAAGGGGACAACAGATAAGTATATGCATACAAGGCTTTATACGGTCAATCTTGGGCTAAATGACGAAGAACAAATGAAGAACAATAAAATGTTAGGGGGACCTTGGGGTCAAAGAACACTGATAACTTAGAAGAAAGAGAGAGAGAGAGAGAGAGAGAGAGAGATATATTATTGCTTATTGGAGAAGTGGAGCAACATCAGTCCTTTACAAGGTGGGGTGATTCACCCTTATATAGGCGAGGGGACTCGGTAAAGTATGCATGTATATTTAATTACAAAATATGGAGATGGGATGGCTTGATACGATGCCTCAGCATAGGCTTTGGATAGGCCGGCCCTGTCAGACCCAATCGCGTGTCTTGGGAGCTTCCACTCTTTGTCCTGGCCTTGGCCTCCGCCTGGCCTCGAATCGGGCCTTGATCATCCCCGAGGGAGAGGACTAAGCTATGGCTTCATGTCCTCGGGGTCTTGAGGCACTTCCTCGAGATGGCTTATTAGTTGAAAATCAGGCCCTCTGATTTCACCGCGTACACTCCCCTCCTCCTCCAAGCAGGACATGTGGTCCGCCACTTGGTTTTCACACCCTTTTTGATCAACAATCTCAAGGTCGAACTCTTGAAGCAATAGAACCCATCTCATCAACCGAGCCTTAGAATCCTTCTTTTTCATCAAGTAACGGAGTGCCGCGTGATCAGTATGAACAATCACTTTGGCACCCATGAGATAAGGCCTAAACTTTTCCATGGCAAGCGCTATTGCTAGCAACTCTTTTTTAGTCACCATATAATTAACCTGGGCATCATTCATAGTTTTGCTTGCATAATACACTGGGTGAAACATCTTGTTCACCCTTTGCCCCAAGACTACTCCTACCGCAACATCACTTGCGTCGCACATAAGCTCAAAGGGTAAGCTCCAGTTGGGTGCGGTAGTAATGGGAGTGGTTGTCAGTTTGTAGTTGAGAAGTTCAAATGCTTGCATGCACACTTCATTAAACACAAACCTTGCATCATTTTCCAACAATTTGCACAAGGGATTGACCACCTTTAAGAAGTCCTCGATGAACCTTCGGTAGAACCCTGCATGCCCAAGAAAGCTCCTAACCCCCTTGACGGAAGTAGGAGGGAGAAGTTTTGAAATCACTTCAATCTTTGCCTTGTCCACCTCAATACCGTTCTTTGAGATCTTATGGCCGAGGACAATGCCCTCCTCAACTATAAAGTGGCATTTTTCCCAGTTAAGCACAAGATTTGTCTCTTCACATTGGGCTAGCACCTTGTCAAGAATCTTCATGCATTCTTCAACGGAGTCACCCATAACACTAAAATCATCCATGAACACTTCCAAGAAGTCCTCCACCATGTCCGTAAATATAGCCATCATACACCGCTGGAAGGTAGCCGGTGCATTACACAAACCAAATGGCATCCGTGAAAATGCAAAGGTCCCATACGGGCATGTGAAGGTGGTTTTCTCTTGGTCCTTCGGTGCAATCAAAATTTGGTTGTTACCTGAGTACCCATCCAAAAAATAGTAGTAGGCACGCCCGTCAAATCTATCAAACATTTGGTCAAGAAAGGGTAATGGAAAATGATCTTTACAGGTCACTTTATCCAGCTTCCGATAGTCCATGCATACCCTCCATCTGGTGACAGTCCTAGTGGGGATCAACTCATTTTGCTCATTTATGACCATAGTCATACCCCCCTTTTTCGGCACACATTGTACCGGCAAAGTCCAAGAACTATCTGAGATTGGGTACACAACCCCTGCATCTAGCCACTTGATCACTTCCTTCTTGATGACCTCTTGCATATCCTCATTCAACCTCCTTTGATGTTCCAAGGAGGGTTTGGCATCATCCTCAAGTATAATCTTGTGCATGCAAAAGGCGGGACTTATTCCCCTAATTTTAGCTAGAGTCTATCCAATTGCCTTCTTCCTTCTTTGAATCACCTCAAGGGTGGCATCGACGTGTACATTAGTTAAGCACGAAGAAAGAATAACAGGTAAAGTTGAACAAGGGCCCAGGAATTCATACCTGAGGTGTGAAGGAAAAGGCTTCAAATCCAATACGGGATGTTCCTCGATTGAGGGCTTTGTTGGTGGAGTCTTTCAGTTCTCTAGATCCAAGGAAAGTTTCTGGAGTTCATATGTGTAAGAACCCATTCCTTGTAAGGCATTAACATACTCTACCAAGCCTTCATCCACAGTCACATCATGGTTCAACAATACAGCTTCCAAAGGGTCCTCCACATTGATCATGGCACTCGTTTCATCAACTATCACCTCCGTTACAAGATCTACAAAAGAGCGAACTTCAGTACTATTCGGTTGCCTCATCGATTTGCAAACGTGGAAGACAACTTTTTCGTCACCCACTCGGAAGGTGAGCTCCCCTGCTTCCACATCAACCAATACCTTCACTGTCGCTAGGAAAGGCCTTCCCAATATTATAGTCACCTCATAGTCGACTTCGCAGTCGAGAATCACAAAATCTGCAGGCAAAATAAATTTGTCAACCCAGACAAGAACATCATCAATAATACCAAGTGGGCTCTTCATTGTTTGATCTGCCATTTGCATAATCATTGAAGTAGCTCTCGGTTGACCAATACCCACAATTTTGAATACAGAGTAAGGCATCAAATTTATACGTGCTCCCAAATCACACAAGGCCTTTCCAAAATTCTCACTCCCAATGGTACATGGAATAGTAAATACGCCGGGATCTTCAAGCTTTGGAGCCATCGAGTGCATAATTGCACTCACTTGATGAGTCATTTTGATGGTCTCACAATCCATAGATCTCTTTTTAGTTACCAAGTCTTCCACAAACTTGGTATATCCCGGCATTTGCACAAGAGCTTCCACTAAGGGCACATTGATCGACAAGCTTTCAAAATATCAATAAACTTCTTGAATTGGTTTTCATTCTTTTGCTTTGAAAGTCTTTGAGGGTAAGGCATAGGAGGCCTTGGAAAAGGAGCCTTGGCTTTAGGCATTACCGTCTCCGGTATGTCTATCACGTGTTCCCTAGACTGGTTCACGTCATTTTGAGTCTCCACCTCATTGTCATGAATATGAATTCTCACCTGAACATTCAAGTTCTCTTCACTCACTTGCTTATCAACTATTGGAACATCATCATTTTGCACTTCAACCTCATCACTCACAACTTCTTTTTTTGCTTGGAGGTACTTGCTTCACCACCTCTACCCCTCCTTGTGGTCACTGGAATTGCATGCTCGGTGTTGTTCCCACCCTTCGGGTTTACTACCGTGTCACTAGGTAGTGCCCCATGAGGGAGAATGTTTAAAGATTGTGAGATCTGGCCAAGTTGGACCTCTAAGTTTCAGATAGAATTATTATGGGACGCCAAGTGGGCATCGGAGTTGGCGTTTTTCTTCATCATTGGCTCAAACCTCAACTCATCCTCCTCATCTCATTATTTGATGAGCTAGGACCTTGAGACAAAAATGGAGGTGGGTTTTTTGGTTGTTGATACATCGGAGGTCTTTGAAAGCCCGGCCCCAGATTCACTTGATTACCTTTATTCCAACCCCCTTGGTTGTTGTTTCCTCTTCAATTGCTATTGTTATTGCCACCCCAGTTGCCCTGGTTGTTTTGGTTGCCCCAATTCTGATTGTTGTTCCCCTAGTTGCTATTTCCTTGTTGGTTTTGATTACCCCAATTTCCTTGGGATCCCACTGCTGTTGTTGATTCGGAGTATTGCCCCGTTGTCCTTGGTAGTTGTTCACATGCTAAACTTCTTCACTTTGATTATCATACCCATCATCTTGGTTGAAACCAATACTACCTTGCTCATATTGATCCGGATTTCCTTGACTTTGTTGACCTCTTTGTCACCTCCTGTTGACCATCATATTTACCCCTTCCATGGCATTCACTTGTCTTGGCGCTTGAACTTTCTACAATTGAGCTTTGGCCAAATAGTTCATTGTTGTAGTCAACTCTGCTATTGCTTGGCCGTGGTCATGGAGCTGTTTGTGCAGGTGAATGACAATGGGATCACCTTGTGGCACATTAGCTCAATTTTGCCACGCCGAGGAAGTATGTGCCATCTAATCAAGTATGTCACACGCCTAAGCGTAAGGTGTGTTCATAAAGTTTCCCCCTACTAGCTGGTTCACCACACACTGATTGGTAGTATTGATGCCATGGTAGAATGTTTGCTGGATCATTTCTTCGGTCATGTAATTGTTCGGACATTCTTTCACCATCGTCCGATACCCCTCCCAGATCTCATGAAGTGGTTCATTAGGTTCCTGTTTGAAGGCCAGGATATCACCTCTCAATGTCTCCATATGCCCCGGCGAGAAAAACTTGGCTATAAACTTGTCAACCAACTCAACCCACGTGGTGATGGAATGGTTATGGAGTCTTTCGAGCCAGTCCAAAGCTTTCCTTCTAAGTAAAAAAGGGAACAATCTCAGTCTCAGTACATCCTCCAACACATTTGTCTGTTTGCTTCCTCAGCAGGTATCCACAATGCCTTTTAGATGTTTACATGCATTCTGATGGGTAGCGCCTGTGAAGTACCCTCTTTGCTCCAATAAGGTCAACATAACATTTGTAATCTGGAAATTGCCCGCTCGGATCTGGGTTGGGACAATTGCACTTGCTTAACCTTCATTTGGAAGGACCCGAGGAGCTACTCATGGATTAGCTGGGGGAGGGTTTGGAATGTTTTCATTGGCCTAGCGGCCACTTCTTTGAGCTTGAGGTACAAGAGGCACCTCATCTTCAGCGTTATCATCTACCTCCTCCCCCAGGAGAACATTTCCGATAGGATTATTATTTTCCATTTTATACTTGAATCGATTAACCCACACAAGTTAGTAAAACAGAAAGAAAGAAAAACAAGACACAAAACTAGTCAGATAGATAGCCAAAACCGTTTAGCTCGTCGGCAACGGCGCCAGAGTGATCGGCTCCAACCCTACACCACTATATAATGGCAAGGAGTGGTCGATGCAGCTTTTACCCGAAAGGTCGGGCTCGATATCCACAAGGAGCTAATATTGGTTGGGAATTGGGTGTCTATCCAATCTAGCTATACGTGTTGCTCTTAATTTCACTTCTAACCATGCTTGGTTTTGTTTCTATTCTACTTTTAATGTTACTGCTTGCTGAAAATAATCTAAGTACAATATTTTTGTAGGATTTTTCTAAATTGATAAAAAGAACTAGGGAAGTGACTTGCACCTAGGCGAGTATCTAATGGGGTCTAGAATTCAGGACTAGCTTGTCATATTTGGGGTCATGATACAACCTTTACACATAATTACTCACTCTTTACCTCTCGGTAGTTTGAGTGACTTTGCCCTAATTGGCTTTCTCAAGCCCAATTGGGTTTTCAAACAATGCAAGTAAATTTAGCTTAAGTCGGGTATTACTATCTCTAGGTTTAACCCTTTAATTGGGGCTATCAATCTCTTGATGCACCCTAATTACTTGTTAGCCTAAATTTCCTAGACTTACTCTCTCTTTATCAAGAAGAGTCTAAGTCATAAAGGCACGAATCAGTGTTTGCAACCGCCAATTCTACAATTAAAGCATGAATCAAGCTAAATATCACTAACCCATTAACAATTAAGCCCTAAGATTGAAAACCCATAAAATACCCAAACTAGGGTTGGGTCACAACCCTAGCTAATGGGTTTAGCTACTCATAATCAAGGTAGAAATCAAAGATGGAGATGAAATATAAGCCATAAAAGTTGATTACAAGAATAAAATCTAAGAATAATAGCTAAAACTGCTTTAAAATTACTCTAAGTGGTAAAATACGGTTGTTCACGAGCTCCTCAGAAAAAGACAACCTAAAAATGTAAAAAAGATCTATTTATGCACAGCTAATATTATTGGACAAAAATACCCCTATGGAGGTTCCGCTGTTAGCGAAATTCTTGGCGCCTCAGTGCATGGACTTCCGCGGCTGCACAAAAACAAGCACGGACCGCGTTTCTTCAATTTTGGACTGGGACTGGGCTAGGTTTTGCGGACATCGTAATATCTTCCGCGTCAGTGTTGGCATCTATTGTGGCCGCGTAAAATGTTCGCGGACCGCGTTCCTCATTTGAGCTCATGTTGCAAGGTCTCTGACTCTCTACTTCGCTCTCCGCGGAATTTACACCGCGTCCTTGCCTGGTACTTTCGCAGCCGGATAATTTGGATGCGGTCCGCGGTAGTGTTTGCACTTGGCTGCAGCTTCTCTAAACATCACTTTTGCTGCAGCATATTTTCAATCGCCTCAGCGGAGTATCATACGCGTCCGCATTATAATAGTGCCGACAACACTCTAGTTCCATTCTTTTGGCTTATGCAGGTTTGACTCCTTTATGAGTTCATTTTGGTTTCTTTGGCTCATTTTGACAAAAACCTGCAATTAAACACCTTAAGTTAGTTTTCGGGAATACTTTTACACATTTTTATCCAAAATCTAAGCAAAAGAGAGCATAAGATAGGCTAAAATCCATAGTTATTAGAGGCCAAAAATCATGGTAAGCCCCTTTTCACGTATTTGATGATTTAACTAAAATGTTTCTTTTCATACTCACTTAATTTCCTTTCATATAGGCCTTGGACAAGGTGTTGTCATGAGGCCCTCATCCGGGGAGGAGGAAGTTTCCCCTCGGCCCCGAAACCGGCGAAGGACAAATAGAGAAAAAGGGTCTCGGCCTCCGAGGATGCATATTCCAAGAAAAGTAAGGCTCATAAGCCGAAGAAAGACACCGTCCCTCTGCCTGCTAAGGTAGCTCAGCGACTAAGAGAGGAAGAAGAAGAAGATGAAAAAGACGGTTCCAAACTGGTTGCCCGAGTGAAGAAATACACCGAGGCCCTAAAGGCCGCTGAGTCAGTGAGGGTTGAAAAGATTCAGCTTCGAACCGAGGAGGTCTTGGAAGAAGGCCGCAAAGTCCCCGAGTCATCAGAGACTGAAGATGTCTCCCGCCAAAATGAGCAATCGGTGGGTATGCCTAAAGGGGCCGGCTCCGAGGCCCTTCGAAATGAAGAGAACGCCCCAAGTGATTCACTCGGGGAAATAATAATTGGAGACTCGCCGACTCTCCCTGTATTTTCCGAGGAGGAAATACAGGATGCTCATGCTATGAGGACTCCCGATGTGGAAGGAGCCCACTAAAGGGAGGACCTTTTCCGTGGTTGCTTTATAGGAGTTGAAGATGCTATCCACTTGAGTGATGCATCGAGTCTTTTTCATGAGGCTCAACGAATCCTGAGTTGGGTAAGCCTTAATTCCCCTCCTCGGTATCACACTTATATTTATTTCTTCATGTCTAATTTCCTTTCTTCTTTCAGCATAGGCCTTGGCACTCCAATGGGAGGTATTTTCTAAATCCCAAGCAGGGCTGAGCGGATGCGAGGCTGATCTTCGAAGGCTCATGGAGGAGAGGAATTCCCTCAAACTTCTCAGCGGGCAAAAAGAAGAGGAGATAAAGGACCCCCAAGCTGAATTATCAATGGCTCACAAAGAGCAGACCGACCTGATTGAGCAGGTAATGAAAATCATAGAAGCTCATGGTATTAGTTTGGGGTTGATGGCAAACATTTGAATCTCATATGTTCAGCAGAAGTCCGAAAAGATCAAACAGCTCCGTGATTAGGTTAACATGATGAGGGTGGAGACCTTGGGGTGGAGACAAAACATGGACCGCCTTGCCTCGGAGAAAGATGCTGCTCGAGCCCAACTGTCATAGGCCAAAAGTCAACTTCAAGGCATGAAGGACGAAAGCTCAACTCAAGCCAAGAAAATAGAGGATCTCGAGGCTCAATTGGCTGCCGAACTTGCAAAAGGTTAATTCTGAGGCAGAAAAAGTAAAGGCTGACATGGAGGCGATTGTGGCCGTCTACCGATCTGATGCTAAAGTTGCTCAAGACCAAGCAAGAGAATCTGCTGAGGCCACTCAAAATCGAGCTTTTTGGATTGTCGAGCTCGCCAAGTGCCAATCTCGGAGGGAAACTCTCGAGGAGATCCATGCTCGAGGTTTCGAACTTACTGACGATATAAGGAAAGCCAAAGAGCTTGAAGACGATGCCAATGCATTGGCCTCCTCCGACGATGACGATGACGATGATGCCAGAATCACGAGTGATTTCTGTCACAACTCCTTTTTCTACCCCCGGAAGGGGTATAGGGGAGTTTTTCCAATTAAAGTGACAATAACCGAAACAGGATTATTTTTCAAATTTAGAGTCGCCACTTGGGATAATTTATGGTGTCCCAAGTCACCGGTTTAAAATCCAAATCGAGGAAGTTTGACTCTTATTTATGGTCTGCGAACACAAAAATCCGGGTAGGGAATTCTGTTAACCCGGGAGAAGGTGTTAGGCATTCTCGAGTTTCGTGGTTTTAGCACGGTCGCTCAACTATTATTATTGGCCTAATTATCTGATTAATTACATGTTTTATACCTATTGTGCATTTTTAGCTTTTGACCGCTTTTAATTATTTATGGAATTATTCTGGAACAAGTTACGATTGTCGTACACTTGTTTGTTTGGTACATATTGCGAATCGTGTCACGGGGACCGTACCCACGATTTACAACATGTTTAAATTATTAACATTATTAGTTGTTGTGGCCGGGCCACATGTAATGTGCACTCGGATTTCGAAATTAGTATCACAACTACGTCACGAGAACCGTACCCGTAGCTATGATGATTTTATTATAACGCGCCTAAAGCAACTAGCGCATTTAAATATTTTCCTAATCTTTGAGATTGTTTTGATGCCAAATTTATGAACAAGATATTATTGGGGAGCAATTAGGCTAGCTAACATGATCTATTACTTGGCCGAATTCCTTATGGTCCAAGACCCACCTTCTGGCCCATTCTTATTCCTTGCTAAGAAAGAAACAACTCCAATTTTTCCATCTACCCTATTAAAAACATTTATTCGAGAACCAAGACTACATACATCACAATCGAAATAAAACTAATTAAAACAATTTAAATAAAGATTAAAGCATACTACTCAAACAGCGTAGAATCACAAATCAACCAACATGCGCACCAAGCTATCATAACACAATGAAATGAGAATGAAAATTGAGAAATGGACCTTTTATCGATGAACAAAGCTGAAAATTGCAAATTGATCGGGCTAAGAAAAGCAACAATCTTTGGACCGAAACAACAAAATTACAAACCAAAACCTCGAATCGACACCGGAAAGTGTTCCAACTCCTAACACCCGATCGATTCTGAAGCTGTACACAAACTCCACCACGCGCAGCTCCACCGAGTTGAACACACTCAGCTCCAATAGATGTTGAGCTGGCGAACGAAGCTAGAGAAGTTACTATGCTTGAAGTATTTAGGAAACAATTGAGATGAGAATTTAGGAACATCCCATATGACGGAATTGTTATCAGATTGATCCCAAGAAATCAAGATGTCCGTTGACTCATCGTCCAATATTGTCTCCGTCTTTTTCAATTCCAATAGTAGTAACTAATTTGGCACTATCATGAAATTAAAGGTGTTTTCTTCAGACCTTTTTCCGTCCAGAAAACAGATTTGGATAGAATTGGGTATGGCTGCTCTCTTTTTGGCGGTGGGGTCGTCGTTCTTCTTAGAAAGTGTCAAGAGTTGGTCCGATTTTGTGGTCTATGGAAATCGACGGGTCTGCCGCTGTCTAGGGAGTGTAGGTCTAGGTCTCTAGGTTTTGGGGTTATTTAAGGGTGAAGGGTTATTTTAGGTTTTAAAAATCTGATGGGCTAAGGTATTGGGCTTTAAAACATGGGCCTTTATAACCAAATTTGCTTAAAATTCGCTTAATTAACCAAGAATCTATCCACCCTACATCAACTCTTGCCTATAAAATAAAAAAAATAAAGATAAAAATACTACCAAATTATTAATTAGCCCTACTTAAGTAGAAATAACCATTAGAATAAAACAAACCATTAAAACAAACCTATCTTTGTAATTTTTAAATATCATATTAAAATAAAAATAAGATACTATTTTTTGTATTTTTTTTAGTTTTAGGAAAGGAACATAAACTAAAAGCAACTAAAGAGAAGAAATATTTTTGTAATTTTCATTTTTTGATAAAATAAAGTAAAAGAGTCAAAACTAATTGAAATATCGATATTAGGCCTAAACTAAATATTTTACGCTAAAATGGGTGAATACTCGGGGAGGGTCAAAAATCACATGTCTACAGCCGCCCCTCTTTGACTGGAAACATGAAGTATTTTCAGACAAAGAACGACTAGACAGGTTTTTTGACCCGACCCTTATTTAGGGAGACAAAAAACTAAGAGAAAGGAGAATGTGACCGAGCCCTGGTATCTGAGCTGCCTACATATCCTTGGCTATAAAGGAATTAGGCCACGTGTAGTTCAGAAGTAGGAACAGTGATAGAGTATACCGAGGTGGAGAGTCGATTGAGGTGCCGTTCCGTCGAGGTTCCGGTCCGCGGTCCTGTTATTACATCAAAAATAAAAAAAATTGAAAAAGACTAACTAAGCCTGTCAACTATGAGTTACAATTCCTATCTATAAGTCTTCTGAAGCTTGATCTTGAGTCTTGAATGGTTCTTCATGCAGACTTTAGATTTGAACCTTGGCGCTTGTTAGCTGCAAGTGCCAGCTCGTTCTTCTTCAGCTTTTCAGATCAAGACCAGACATGTAGTTCTTGTGACTTCAACCATTTCTTGAGCAGTTCACTTCTTTCATCTGCTTCTGCATTTGGATTCACTTCCCTCTTTTTCTTTTCTTTCTTTTTTTCTTGGATTGAGACTTCTTCTTTGGTCATCTCGGACTATTGACTCACATTCTTGCCGCGAACTTCTACTACTTCTAACTTGAATTGAATTCTGAAATGACTTCCCTTGTTCTCCAGTTGGGTGCCTGCTACTGACTTGAAACTTGAAATAATTCCGAAATAAATTTTGAAGTGACTACTCTTGTTCTCCAGGTGGGCACCTGCTGCCGATACTTGAAATGAATTGTATTCCCTTGTTTACCAGGTGGGCACCTGATTGCCAAAACTTGAACTGTATTCCCTTGTTCTCCAGGTGGGCGCCTGATTGCCAAAACTTGAACAGTATGCCCTTGTTATCCAGGTGGGCGCCTGATTGCCAAAACTTGAACTGTATTCCCTTGTTCTCCAGGTGGGCGCCTGATTGCCAAAAATTGAACTGTATTCCCTTGTTCTCCAGGTGGGCGCCTGATTGCCAAAACTTGAACTGTATTCCCTTGTTCTCCAGGTGGGCGCCTGATTGCCAAAACATGAACTGTATTCCCTTGTTCTCCAGGTGGGCGCCTGATTGCCAAAACTTGAACTGTATTCCCTTGTTCTCCAGGTGGGCGCCTGATTGCCAAAACATGAACTGCATTCCCTTGTTCTCCAGGTAGGCGCCTGATTGCTTCAACTGAAATGTATTCCCTTGTTCTCCAGGTGGGCGCCTGATTGCCAAAACTGAAATGTATTCCCTTGTTCTCCAGGTGGGCGCCTGATTGCTTCAACTGAAATGTATTACCTCGTTCTCCAAGTGAGCACCTGATTGCTTCAACTGAAATGTATTCCCTTGTTCTCTAGCTGGGCGCCTGATTGCTTCAACTGAAATGTATTCCCTTGTTCTCCAGGTGGGCGCCTGATTATAACAAAACCAACAAAACAAAAGAAACTTTTCTACCCCAGTTTGGTATCTGGGCACATATATGAGTGTTAATCGAGTCATGTTACCCAAAAGATCTAAGAATTTAAAGGTGAATCCCATTATCCAGGAGGGTCCTGAAAATTAAAATTAAATCTCATCTTAAGAGTGAAAACCTGAAAGCTAAATTCTATTTCCTAAAGGTAAAACTTACGCTAAATATCATTATCCATGAGGGTCCAAAAAACTTAAAACTAAATCCCATTATCCAGGAGGGTCCTGACAACTTAAAACTAAATCCCATTATCCAGGAGGGTCCTGAGAATTTTAATTAAATCCCATTATCCAGGAAGGTCCTGAGCACTTAAAATTAAATCCTATTATCGGGGAGGGCCCTGAAAACTTGAAACTAAATCCCATTATCCAAGAAGGTCCTGAACACTTAAAATTAAATCCCATTATCCAGGAGGGTCCTGAAAACCTGAAACTAAATCCCATTATCCAGGAGGGTCCTGAACACTTAAAACTACATCCCATTATCCAGGAGGGTCCTGAAAACCTAAATCTAAATCCTATTATCCAGGAGGGGCCTGAACACTTAAAACTAAATCCCATTATCCAGGATGGTTCCTGAAAAGTCGAGAATGAACTTACTTGAGCCATGCTCTCTTCCTGGAGGATCTCTGCAGAACGAACAAAATTCCTTGCCCCTGAACCATGCTTTTCCTCATGGAGGGTTCCTGCAGATCGAACAAATTTCTCTTTCCCCTTCTGAAACCGCCTTTGTGCTGACAAATTTTGGGCACGACACTTGAAAAAATTCAAACTTCCAAGCTTTGATTTGGACACAATTTTCGTCCCTGTTTCAAACAAAGAAAACTTGTGAGTTTATAAATATGGTGGTTGGTTTGTGGCCTTGGTCTTGAGGTCTATTGCTCCTTCACTTGCCATGATAACTTTGATTTCAACTCGAAAGACCTTGCTTGTTTATTGACTAACAACTTTCTCTATCACCCTTATCACAGAAAACACCTATGATCCATTCAAATCCAATACCCTTTAATAGTTGCATTGTACTCATAAATTGACATATACCGAACCTTTGCATTTCACGTGAATCCCAAAGCAAATTGATTTTTACCAACTCAGTGCGCATACTGCTCTTTTCCGACTTAAGCCACTTTGATGTACTAGCTAGACTCCGCTTTGTGCAATTGGAAAGCTGGTGGCAAATTTTAAAGTCATTTCTCACTTGTTCTGACCAAACAGACTCAGGAAGAGGAAGTAAACAAGACAAAAGGAACAGAGTAAAGGACAATGGAAGATGATTCCTAACAAGAAAACTACAAAGTAGAAACTTATCTGATGTGGATACCAACTCTAATGACCATGACATGCACCTTTGGATTAAGTGGCCTAATCTATCAAGCAAGTCTGATATTCAACTCTTGTTATACCCCTAAACCATGAAACTGGTCTTCAATGTTCCGATTATCCATCTGATTCACGATCCTTATTCGACTTGTAGTGCCCGAAGGATTTTCACCATCAAGCCTCTCTTATTTTGTTCTTTCTCTCAACTCACCATCGCCTTATGGTGCCTGTGAAGGTTTTCACCAATAAAACTCTCTCATTTTGTTCTTTTCTTCTTATTTCCTCTGATTCTGCAGATGACAAACTCAGCAATCTCAAAGATTAGAGGTCTTTTTTGGACTGTACTGTGGCTTTTGGACAAGGTTAGAAAGAAAGGATAAAGGCTCAAAATAACTAAGACAACGGGATTAATTTATTTACAACTTTTGGAATCCATTCTAAAAACTTTGCCCCAATTTCTAAAACAAGGGAATTTGAATATTTTTTTTTCTTTTTGAGATGGAATTTCTAAGAAAGACTGCCCCACTCTCGACTTCATGGGATTATAAAATATTTTATTTTGTGCGACCGAGCCGTAAGGCTGCCTATGTATCTTGTGGTGACAAGAATCAGGTCGAACGTAGTTCAAAGACTACCTTTTGTTACTATTTTCCTTTTGTTTTTCTTGTTTTCTCTTTTGTTTCTTCTTTTTTTTTCCTTCTATTTTTTCTTTATCTCTATTTTTCTCTCTTCTTTTTTTTTTGAATTTTTCTTTTGGAATGAACTTTCTAAAATAAACCTGTGGGGTCATGAACTTTTTTTTTCTTCGTATGACTCTAACTTGATTCCAAAAGAGGGGAGGACAAAGAAATCAGTACAGGCTCAAAAGGGTATCAAATGGTATAAGTGTTTGTGTAGCTGAAAGAGAGCCTCCCAATCCCTAAAAATGCCAAGTACAACACATGCAACTCGAAAATGAAAAAGGAAGAGCACACACAATATTTCTTTTACAGCTTCGGCATTGATATCACTGATATGCTTTCCACTTTTCTTTAGTGCCTTGTCAAGTACAGAACCCTCGTTGGGTGATTCCCTCTTCACAATGGATATCCTCCGTCTGTTCGGAACAAACTCTCTTGACTTTATCTTGTAAATTGGGGTGCACTTGAACTCAAAACTGCTCGCTTCAAATTGTTTGGGATGCACTCTCCTTTAACAAATCCTTATCATCTTATTAACTTTCCAAATTATCTTCCCCAGTCTCACATAGTTCGGGCTTTAAGTGATCTCAAAATCCCTTTACTTATTTCTCTCAAATGTCCCTATCACCTTCAGAATTGTTTCATTGCTTTATGATTAAACTAACTTTCAAGACCAGGCCTAGAATTTTGCGAGCATGTCATGTCATTAGAGCCAGCATGAAAAGAACTATAAAAGGAGAAGAGATCTAAACAAAAAATGACTAGAATAACAGAAGACATGAATTTGCATTAGACAGACGACGAAAGGGTTTGAACAACAAAACAAGCAAAATAAACTAGGGTTACAACCCTGGAACAAACCTAGACAAAAACGAGTTACTACGACTAAACGATCTAGGCAAAATAAAAGGATAGAAGGGTTTGAGTCACAAGACAATATCCTGATTACAACCCTAAAATAACCCGGACAACAGAAATGACAATAAAATAAACCACCAAGACTCCCTTGGCTAGCCAAGAAAGGAGCGTCTTTCCAATTACCAAGCTCGACATATTAGCCACCGAGTTCCACATCAATATTACCAATACCATTACAAATTTCAATCATATTGACCTCAGCAAATAACTTTTGGGTCCCTTTTGCCAACTAGTTCTTAAGATCAACTTTTGGAACTAAGATTGATGGCGCTAGAAACTTTGCGACAAGTGGCCCTCCAATAAGCTCAGAAGAGTTCATATATTCATTTTCAACACAAATTATGCCCACCATATGCGTCTCATTATGAACATGCAATGAACTTTGGCTAGTATCCGCTGCATCTGGATTTTGCACGGTGATGTCACCTGCATCAATAAGCTTTTGGATTGCTCTTTTCAGATGCCAACACTTTTCTATTTTGTGCCCCAGGGCATTTGAGCAATATGCGCACCTCTGAGAATAATCCAAATTCTCTGGAAGGGGGTTCAGCATTTTTATCTGAATCGGCTTCACCAAGCCCAATTACCTCAATCTTTGGACCAAACTAGCATATGATTCTCCAATAGGAGTGAAAGAATTTTCTCTTTGTTGTTGCCTTTTCATTTTGTACTCCAGCCTCGGTTGGAACCTCTTGCGGGTAGGTGGTTGACATGCTTGAGGAGGCAAGTAAGATATTTGTGGAGGTGGTGCAGGCTATTGTGGGTCTCGTGGGTGTGAAACATATGGCGGTGCATTGTGGATAGAGTACTGGAAAGGTGAGGTATGACCTTGGGGATTTTGTGGAGGAAAGTAGCGTTGGGAATGATTATCTGCAGTACGAGGATATTCATGCGGTCGGTATTGAGGCTGAAAGTGTTTAGCAGGAATGCCCACTGGATCCTGTCATTGGTGGGACTTAGCAACATCTTTTCTATCAATGGGAGGACTGTCCCGAGCAACTTGTTCGTTCCATCTGAACCAAAATTCCCTAAAACTTTCCTTGGGTTTCTTTTCCATCTAAGATAGGGAGGAGCAGTCTGGGACAATGTCTATATTGTACTAAAAGTGTCGCACAAAATCTTGAGCCATGTCATCCCATGTATGCCACTTACCGACATCTTGACGAGTATGCCATTCCAAAGCTGCCCCAGTCAGGCTCTCACTGAAATACGCCATCAGCAACTCATCTTTCTCGCTAACACTTCTCATTTCACTGCAATAACGCCTCAGATGGGCTACTGGATCTCCATGCCCATCATAAAAATTAAACTTTGGCATCTTAAACCCTTTCAGCTTTCTGGATATCTCATCTCGCTTCACTGTCTTAGCAGGCTTTGCAGTCTCACCGGGAGGCTCAAAATGAGGAGCGTAAGAGTATGGACCCGAGACCTTGAAAATTGGTTCTGGAGTATAGTGTTGGGCATCGGGGATTTTGAACACAGTCTCGCTAGAGGATCGAGGAAAGGTAGCAAGTGGATGAGCTAAAAAACATGAGTGGTTAAACGAGCGGGATATGAGGTGGTTCTGGGGGGTGGAGTGTGAAAAGGTTGTGGGGAGATATCCTGGACTTGTGACAGTGGTGGAATGGTGACAAGACTTTCAGTGTAGTTAATGGGAACTGATGGTGGAGGACGCCCACTAATCCAGGCTTGGTATATTTTGGCCATCTGTCCTTTCAACCTTAAGACCTCTTCTTTCAACTCAGATTCTGATTCAAGAATTCCCTTAGACGGATCAATAACCCCTGTGTCCCAGTCTTTGCTAGTCATGGCTACCTTACTCTTTGACCTTGTGTTGTATGGATGAGTTACTTAAAAACCACAAAGCAACCACCCTTCTGCTCAATGAAGATAACAAAAGGAAAAAAAATAGGGACATCCTGTTAGCATTAGGGCATTTAACAGCTAAAAATATCACATTGCGTGCAATGCAACTAGCAACAATTAACGGTTCTAGAATGACTTCTAGGGTCACAAGGTCACTTGGCATCATCCCAGTTTTGTTCATTTCGATCTTCTCTTCTCTTTCTTTTATAGCACTTCTTGGCTTGCTCATTTTCCTTCCCTCTTTTATTTTTCTAATTATCACTCTTTTCTTTCCTCTCATTTCTCACATCTCATAATTTCATCTCTTTATTTTTTTCCTTTTCTTTTAATTTTAAAAATAATTCGATCGAACCCTATGTAGGTTGCCTATGTATCATGACGCCGCATGAATAAGATCTTTGCGTTGTTTGGGAAAAGTAATGGATAAATTAAACTAAAAAAATAAAAATCTTTTTGGATTATTCGTTACAAATTTTTTTTATTTTCAAATACAAAACAGGAAATATGATAACGAGGGACTCAGCTCAACTATACTATGACAAACTCCGACACTAACTAAAAGAATCATTACTACTGGACATGACTATAAAGTACAAGACAACATAGAAGAAAAAAGACTCAAAACATAAAAAATCTCCTTAAGCAACTCCTGGATGCAACGGTCCTGACCAGATGGTCCTGGGGTGTCAGTCATGCTCAAACTCCGGTAAGTAGATCCACACCTGTATAAGAAAACTAAAACCAAATAGAGTTAAGAATTTAGAACACTATGTGAGACAATAACACTCCCTATGGTGTTAGCTTCAAGGTTTCACGTATTAATTTTGATGATAACAAACCAAAATAACTATTAATCAAAGAGCATTTACTTGTGGTAATCTTATTCTTGTACAGGAAAGAAATTGCTGGTGAAGATCCAAACAAATAGGGGAAAGAGAATATCATGTGAAGAATTCATCAAGGAAGATTATTTTCAGAGATTAATCTAGAAGGAATAATATTTGAAAGTAAAATTTCAAATATTGAATGGCTTACTACAATATCAGAAGAAAAATCTATGGAACTTATGGATGGAAAGCTCTTCAAAGGAAAGTTGCTAAAATCATGGAGAAGATCTATTATTTTATGGATGGAATATACTATATGGAAAAGATACTACAAGACCAAGGAAGAATATATTTTCTATGGAAAGAAAATATATTATGGATGTAGTACAATTTATATTATGGAAAGATATTATTTTCCAAGATCAAGAAAGGAATATTTTCAATATAATGGGAGAAGAATATATTTTCTATGGAAAGAAAATATATTATGGGTATAGTAAAATCTATCTTATGGAAAGAGATTATTTTTCAAGACCTACTAAAAGAACCTTGTGAATTATGGAAGAATGCTCCCTAAAGTTTTGGACAAGATCTACTACGTATGGAATATTCTTACTACAATATTATAGTAAGAAATTATATCTCCAAGATCAAAGGCAGAGAATCACCAAGCTCTTTCAAGGAAGAAAGATTTAGTATATACTGGTGCATTTATTGACAACACTTCAAATGGGAAGATCTCATTTTATGGATACACAATAATATTGGCTACTTCACAAGGAAAGAAATCAAATGAGCTTAAGGCATGGAGTCCAGAATATCAGCAAATTGGTAATATATTTGAGTCCATCAACAAGACACTTCATCAGGAAGTCACGTTGGTATCTACTCAATCAAAGGAGAAAATATTCTGATTGAATAAATCAAGGGATCAGCAAGATCAAGCCCAACGTCAGAAGCCATTGAAGTCTATAAAAACGAGAGCCTAGGAAAGAAGAAGATACGCAACTTCTATACAATTGTCTATCTACTACAAGTTCTTTATTCTACTCTTAACAAGCATTGTAATTTACTTTAGTAGATTTACTGTGTACACAAAAGAGAGAAGAGAGATAGAAAAATTGGAAAGGCAGTGTGTTCGGAGAGGTTGTGTCATTGTTCGTTTCTTTGGTGAGCGAGTGAAAACCAAAGGGTCGTTGTTGGTGAGCGAGTGAAAACCAACCCTGTAAACGTTGGTGGTGAACGTTGAAAATCACACAAGTTGTACTCAACACAAATTACAAAGAGCTCAAGAGATAACATCCTTGCAACCCAAGGAGACTGGATTAAGATACCACATTGGTTCCGAACCAGTATAAAATTCCTGGAGTCATTTACTTTATCGCTCTTATATTATATTTTGTTCCTTTACTGTTTTATTGTGATTAACACTTGTTTAAATCAAAAGGACTAACAGTTCTGTGCAGGCTGTCTCCGTATAAGTCGACTAGGTCTGAAGAGCAGTCGACTAGAAATTTAAAAAGGCTACAATTCACCCCCCCCCCCCCCCCCCCCTTGTACTTTCAATTTGGTATCAGAGCAGGTCTCACATCTTTTTTTTTTTGCTTAACAGCAAGTGAGAAAAGATCCATGGCAGGTCATCAAGTTATTGGAACCGTACTTCAAGAGGGATACTCAACAAGAAGGCCACCGTACTTCAATAGTCAATACTATAGCCATTGGAAAGAAAGAATGAGGATTTATGTTCAATCAATAGATTATCGAGCCTGGTTAGTTATTCAGAATGGACCAAGACCTATTCCGAACAACAATGATGGAAAGAAGCTTGTAAACTGGGAATCCATATTTTGACTACACAAAAGAACAGTTGGATATTATGCAAACAAATGCTAGAGCAATCAACATGCTCTATTGTGCAATTAGTGAAGAAGAATATAAGAGAATATCCACCTGTGAGACTGCTAAAGATATATGGGACAGATTGGAAAATATCCACGGGGACGTCAACAAAGTTAAGGAAATTGAATCCATGTCAACTCTTGAAGTATCCGAAAATGGTGAATATCGAGAAGACTTGGCCGTGATACCCTGGACGAGAAAAAGGAAGAGTAGAAAGAAGCAGAATAGAAAATCTCAATCCATCCAGAATCATCAGAAGAATCGGAAGAATAAGGTTCAACAACAAGAAAACATATGCTGCTACAGATGTGGTAAACCTGAACATATGAAATTAAAATGTCTTGGCCCCAAGAAGAAAAATCATAGAATCTCAACTTGGAGCGACGAGGATGATCAAGAAGAAATGATAAACATATGTCTCAAGAAAAGAGAAGAAACTGACGAGGCGTGCTTTAATGCTATTCTGGACTGTGATCTCAAGAAAAAGAATCACAAATCATGGAGTGATGAGGATGAATCTGAAGAAGAAAACAATCACGAAAGAATGGAGAATCAATGTTTCATGGCAATAGGAGAAATTAACAAGGTATGTCACACTCCTATTACGTATTGCGATAACTGTGATGAATTGCAGGACGATATGGAATTCGTTTTCAAGGACTTTAAGAAAGTTCTAAATGAATATCATAAGTTGAGGAAGGAGAAGAAGAATTGGGAGATCCAATTTGAAGAATATAAGAAGTTGACACATGAGAAGAAAGATTGGGAGATCCAACTTGAAGAATATAAGAAGTTGACAGATGAGAAGAAAGATTGGGAGATCCAACTTGAAGAATACAATAAGTTGAGAAATGAAAAGAATGAGTGGTATATTCAGCTTAAAGAATATCTGGTGGAGAACAACTTACTTCAACAAGAAAATTCTAAGCTTCGCAAACAAATTAGCAGCTTGCACAACAGCCACTACTTTGATCGATCAAAGTCGTCTCATTGGCTTAACAGCTATAAGTCGACTGAAAAGGGATCTGCTGGTAAACGTCCTACTTTGAACAAGTTGACTGAGGAAAGCTCCAAGTCAACTAATAAGGCATCTGCAGGTAAACACTCTTATTCTCATATTACATGCCACTACTGTGGCAATTCTGGACATAAAGCATTTGCATGTAATTATGCCAAAAGTTATGTTAGATCAAAATATGTTTGGAGACCAAAACAGTTACATGCATCTCGAATTATTCAATCTACTAACCATGAAGGACCCAAAAAGATCTGGGTACCAAAAATAAACTAATTTGTTTTGCAGGAACTCTCTAGTCCAGCCATAAAAAAGGATTAAAGATGTTTGCGTATTGGCTGGTCGAGGAACGTGCTTCAAGCTTTTACATATTCACAGAGGATGAATGAAATACGACGTATGATCTAAAAGAGTGACTGGTATCACTAAGGTTTATTCAAGTTCTTCTCGCTGCATATATTCAGCTATTGGTTTAGTAAAGTATAACATAGTATATGCATATTAGCCATCTATATGCACTTCGAGTCCTCTAGCTACATCACATTGTTATTTTATTTGGTATTATTTTTTATCCATGACTTAGAGACTTGAAATAACATGAGTACATGTTTTGCAGGAACCATGTCGTTTGCATATGATATTAGGATAAGAAAGCATGTGATTATATTGATATCGTACGAACTTGACTAATGCCTATATGCGTCTTAGATTATTCTTGAAATGAATTATGTGTGTAATAGTAATTTCTTGGTAAGAATACTAATGCTTCACTCAAGACCAAGAAAGTTATCTAACTTTGAGGCCTCTTCTGCACATGAAACATTTTGGGTAATACTCAAAAGCTTGAAGACGAAAGGTATGTATCTCTATTATTTGCTTTAATTGGGTTATATTCTGGATCTATATTAGAGGACACCTTATGTGAGATATATAAGGAAGAAAAATCAAGTGTTGATTATTTCTATTTTTTTTGTTGCAAATGCTTACCAAAAGCTTGGAAGGTAAATATATATGTTTCTATTGATGATTATCCTTACTTTCGCATATGTCACATTTTTTTAAATAAGAAAATAACGCTTTTGTTGTGTTCATCGATGCGAGTTTTAATAGTATTTGTTTGACATTTTCTTGCAACAAGCATGATCTTTCACATCTTAGTTTGGCGCCTCAGTTGAAAGCTGACTTGAAAAGAAAACATCTTTTTTGCATAAATTATCATCATTGGCTCATATATGCTTTAATATTTTCATTGGATCTTATCTTGAATGAAACTTTGTCTGAGCTATGGGAGGGAAGAAAAATCAATTTTTGGTTATCTTATTTCCTTTGGTTGCAACTGTCTTGGTAAGACTCTTGACATATTCTTTATTCATTACTACTTTCGAGCTTATGAAATTCAGAATATTAGTTGTAGAGAAATCTCAACATGCGTGCTTTTCTTTTCACTAATACTTTTCTAAGAAATTGTGAATAAGGATGGAGAACTTGCAGTGGATAGCTTGCAATAAATTGCTAATGATATATTTATACTAGTTAAACTAGACAGTCATGAAGAAGCATTAAAACGATGAATGCTGGATTCTAGCAATACAAGATTTGTTGAATGAAGCTGAAAGAATCAACAATATGAAAATCCAGTACCAAGCAAATGAGCTGCAATCATGGATATCTAAAGCCGGATAAGATTGGTAAGGTTGTGAAAATTATTTGTAAACTTGTAGCCCAAGGTTTCACAACAAGAAGGTCTGTTTCTTCCTTGAGAATTTTGTTAGAATATCATGTTCCATGTGCTTATCACAAAGTTTGCAAAGTATTTTTGTATGGATGTTGAAATATTTTTTAAATGGCTTGAAACTGCATAACATTATTCTCTAGCCTCTCTTTGGAATTGAAAGTTTTTTTTGAATCACATTCATGTGACTAAGACTAGTTACCATTTGAAACATATTCATGTTTATCATCTGACGATTATTCTTTCCAAAGATGTATTTACAAGAGCATATTTTTTTGTAATACTAACCAAAAGCATGTCAAGCATTTTTAAGCCTCTGGTAGATGATCAGGTTGGAAATGAGTATAATGGAGAATTTGTCTTTATCTTCACATTCCAAATAATGCGAAGCAAGGAGAAAATTAGTATGTCTAACGATCGAATAAAGTACCAAGGTATGACTGACTCTCTGTTGCATTTTTATGACATCTATTTTGGTATACCTGATCACATAATATCTCCTTATAGTGCCCAAAGGATCTTTGGTTGATTATGGATTACTGTATGCAAGACTAATTGCTTTGATCTAGTAGAATATTTCCAGATGCAGATCTTGCAGGCAACAAAGTGGACTGTAAAAATGGGATGGAGATTTTTAATTCTCATGTCATGAAAAGGATAACGACTTTCATGAGAATGATCCCATATCTTTCTATTTGGTGATATGATCCTATTTTTTTGGTGATATGAATATATGATCATTGGTTGATTCTTGTATGCATTAATATGTTGTAATCTTTCTAAGAGTCTTAAGTCTTTGCTCAAATTTCTCTTGAAAGTTTAACATGTTAGGATATCAAAAGTTTCTTAATCTTTTTAAATCATCGAGCGTTTTTCAAGTTACTATGTGCGATTACATTGTCTTATTTGCTAAATAATGTTTTGAAAAATCAAGTATTCTGTGAGTTTTTTTTTAATTTCTACATTTACTTTCTGCATATTACCTCAAACTGTTATATCTGCAAGATTGTCATATTTAGTCGACTACTAAAGTTTTAAGTCAACTCAGTAACGATTAATTTCAATTAGTGACAATTTTTAATCTCTGCTAAGCTTTCAATCATGTTCTTCTGTGGTCTAGAATTCTCTTTGTCTACCTACAACGACAGTTCAATATTTTTTAGCTTTGGGTTAATACTTTGGAGATTTTGGCTGGAATAAAAGATGTTAACTAGCTTAAAATTTTGTTAGATTTTTTTTTCTGCTTACGGCTCTTAAAGGAAATCATTACTACATATTTTTTATAACTCCTTGGATAATTATAAGTTATAGTTATACTTTACTTGCATATTCCTTTCACCCTTTTGATGATGCCAAAAGGGGGAGAAAATAATGTGTACAAAAGTTCGAAAAAGATAGAATGTATGGAGACAGGGGGAGCATGACGAAGGAACGCGAAAAAGGTAGAATGTATGGAGACAAGGGGAGCATGACGAAGGAACCCTTAGAGTAAGGGGGAGCCTTTACGCGGCATGACGCCTATGCATGAAAGATAAGACGCCTATGCATGAAAGAGAAAGCTCGACATTTCAGGGAAGTAATGTTTACTGTACTTTAATTCAGTCTTTGATTAAATTTTCTTATTTTGTACTCAATGGTTTGCCATCATCAAAAAGGGGGAGATTGTTAGCTTCAAGGTTTCACGTATTAATTTTGATGATAACAAACCAAAATAACTATTAATCAAAGAGCATTTACTTGTGGTAATCTTATTCTTGTACAGGAAAGAAATTGCTGGTGAAGATCCAGACAAATAGGGGAAAGAGAATATCATGTGAAGAATTCATGAAGGAAGATTATTTTGAGAGATTTAATCCAGAAGGAATAATATTTGAAAGTGAAATTTCAAATATTGAATGGCTTACTACAATATCAGAAGAAAAATCTATGGAACATATGGATGGAAAGCTCTTCAAAGGAAAGTTGCTAAAATCATGGAGAAGATCTATTATTTTATGGAAGGAAGATACTACATGGAAAAGATACTACAAGACCAAGGAAGAATATATTTTCTATGGAAAGAAAATATATTATCGATGTAGTACAATTTATATTATGGAAAAATATTATTTTCCTGGATCAAGAAAGGAATATTATCAATATAATGGGAGAAGAATATATTTTCTATGAAAAGAAAATATATTATGGGTATAGTAAAATCTATCTTATGGAAAGAGATTATTTTTCAAGACCTACTAAAAGAACCTTGTGAATTATGGAAGAATGCTCCCTAAAGTTTTGGACAAGATCTACTACGTATGGAATATTCTTACTACAATATTATAGTAAGAAATTATATCTCCAAGATCAAAGGCAGAGAATCACCAAGCTCTTTCAAGGAAGAAAGATTCAATATATACTGGTGCATTTATTGACAACACTTCAAATGGGAAGATCTCATTTTATGGATACACAATAATATTGGCTACTTCACAAGGAAAGAAATCAAATGAGCTTAAGGCATGGAGTCCAGAATATCAGCAAATTGGTAATATATTTGAGTCCATCAACAAGACACTTCATCAGGTAGTTACGTTGGTATCTACTCAATCAAAGGAGAAAATATTCTGATTGAATAAATCAAGGGATCAACAAGATCAAGCCCAACGTCAGAAGCCATTGAAGTCTATAAAAACAAGAGCCTAGGAAAGAAGAAGACGCGCACCCTTCTATACAATTGTCTATCCAACTACAAGTTCTTTATTCTACTCTTAACAAGCATTGTAATTCACTTTAGTAGATTTACTGTGTACACAAAAGAGAGAAGAGAGACAAAAAAATTGGAGAGGCGGTGTGTCCGGAGAGGTTGTGTCATTGTTTGTTTCTTTGGTGAGCGAGTGAAAACCAAAGGGTCGTTGTTGGTGAGCGAGTGAAAACCAACCCTGTAAACGTTGGTGGTGAACGTTGAAAATCACACACGCTGTACTCAACACAAATTACAAAGAGCTCAAGAGATAACATCCTTGTAACCCAAGGAGACTGGATTAGGATACCACATTGGTTCCGAACCAGTATAAAATTCCTGGTGTCATTTACTTTATCGCTCTTATACTATATTCTGCTCCTTTACTGTTTATTGTGATTAACACTTGTTTAAATAGAAAGGACTAACAGTTCTGTGCAGGCTGTCTCCGCATAAGTCGACTAGGTCTGAAGAGTAGTCGACTAGAAATTTAAAAAGGCTACAATTCACCCCCCCTCTTGTATTTTCACCATTTTGCCAACCTCCCTGTGGGCATCGGCTTCTGGACTATGTACTTTAAAGGGTCCAACCTGGTGATGAGGTAAGTAGTGTAGGCCAACAGGTAATGCCTAAGCTTCTGGGCGACCCAAGTTAGGGCGCAGCAAGTCCTTTCCAGCAGGGTATATTTGGCTTCATAACTTGTGAACTTCTTGCTCAAATAGTAGATTGCCTGCTCTTTCTTCCTGGTCACATCATGTTGCCCGAGGACACAACCGAAGGAATTCTCCAAGACTGTCAGGTACAAAAACAATGGCCTCCCAGGTTCGGGTGGGACCAAGACTGGCGGGTTTGACAGATATTCTTTGATTTTGTCAAAGGCTTCTTGACACTCGTCTGTCCATTTGATCGCTGCATCTTTCTTCAACAGCTTAAATATGGGTTCACATGTGGAAGTCAACTGAGCAATGAACCGGCTGATGTAATTCAACCTTCCCAACAAGCTCATAACCTCTTTCTTGGTTCTTGGAGGAGGTAAATCCCGAATAGACTTTATCTTTGTTGGATCTAGGTCAATGCCCCTCCGACTGACTATAAATCCCAAAAGTTTCCCAGACCGGGACTCCAAATGCACATTTAGCCGGGTTTAGCTTCAAATCATACTTGCGCAGACGCTCAAAGAACTACCTCAAGTCCCGAACATGGTCATCTTGTGTTTTGGACTTAATGATCACATCGTCCCCATATACCTCGATCTCTTGGTGCATCATGTCATGAAAGATGGCAGTCATAGCTCTCATGTATGTTGCCTCGGCGTTCTTTAAACCAAATGGAATGACCCTGTAACAATAGGTGCCCTAGGGTGTGGTGAAGGCTGTCTTTTCCGCATCTTCTTCATCCATCAAGACCTGATGATATCCTGCATAACAATCCACAAAAGACTGTATCTCATGTTTGGCACAGTTGTCAATGAGGATGTGGATGTTTGGCAGAGGAAAGTTGTCCTTGGGACTTGCTTTGTTCAGGTCCCAATAGTCAACACACACTCGGGGTTTTCCCGTCTTTCTTTGGCACAAAGACTACATTAGCCAACCATGTGTTGTACCGGACTACTCTGATCACACCCGCTTTCAACTGCTTGGTGACCTCTTCTTTGATCTTGTCACTAATGTCAGTTTGAACTTTCTTTGTTTTTGTTGGACAGGGGGACAATCGGGGTAAGTTGGCAATTTGTGCACCACTAGATCAACACTTATTCCTGGCATATGATCGTAGGACCAAGCAATCACATCTTTGAATTCAAACAAAAGTTGGATCAATGCATCCCTAGTTCTTTCATCTGCGTGAATGCTTATCATGGTTTCTTGGACCTCTTCTGAACTACCCAAATTTACTGGCTCGGTTTCATTTAGATTTGGCTTAGGCTTATTCTCAAATTGTTCCAGTTCTCGATTTATTTCCTTAAAAGCCTCTTCTTCATCATATTTTGGTTCTTAATTCATTATTTCACCAATTAGACAGCGCGTTTGGATCTGGGCATGAAGTCCGCAAGCATGTCATGTTATTTAGAGCCGCATTATTAGAACTGAAAAAAGAAATAAGAAAAAGTAACAAAAATTAGAAAGAATAAAGAGAGAGATGAACGATGAAATATTGATTTCATTTCATTGAATTTTGAAGATAACAGGGTTTACATTTGGAATTTAAAGACAATAAACTAAAGGAAACATCCGAGTTACACCGTGGAATAACTCGTGATGTAGAAAAGGTGGCAAGACTGGACTACCGGGATTCCCGCCTGACTGGGAACAGAGTAGCCTTTAGGTTTTGCAACTTGGCATTTGGCCCCATATACAGCACCTCATCGGTTCTTGAGCCTTCACCCGGCTGGACCATGTGGGTTTCATACAACATCTGCCTCATAGCTCCATATATTTCTTCAATTTCTTCGGCCGTGAAAGCCTCATCTTCCTCTTCTGTGTACTTAGGCTTGACGAATGTTTCAAACAGATGCAGAATTGGCTGAGGCAAGACCCAACCATTGTTCTTCCGCTCATTCGCCCATGTTTCATCAGCTGGCGTGGCCTGAAAGCCTACACCAAAGAACTTCTCGCTAGCAGCCAGAGTAATAGGTTCTGTGATTCCTTGGAATGATGTCCCGAGCCCCTTCCCGGGTTTGTAGCCATGCCTGATCATTTCCTTGGCGACCATAATTGACGCATTTGAGAGAAAGGGTTAAGGACATGGGCTTCCTTCTTCACATTGGTCTGCGACCACAACCTTGAAAGCCTGATAGACTATATGCTCGCTACCTTCCCTTGCTTCAAGACATGGGACTGACGGGTCCCGATAAATTGATTGCTCGTCCTCTCCGTGGACTACGATCTCCTGATATTCATATTCAAATTTCACCATCTGGTGGAGAGTGGAAGGTACGGCCCCATCCGTGTGAATCCAAGGCCTTCCCAAGAGGAAATTGTAAGAAGTGTCCATGTCTAGGACCTGAAATGTCACCTCGAAATCCACAGGACCAATGGTAAAAATCAAATCGATCTCGCCTATGGTGTCTCTCTTAATGCCATCAAAGGCACGCACGCAGACATTGTTAGGCCTGATTCTCTCAGTTCCAATCTCCATTCTTTGCAAAGTTGAAAGAGGGCAGATATCAACTCTGGATCCGCCATCCAGCATGACCCTTTTCACATAGTACCCCTCACATTTAACTGTCAGATGAAGGGCTTTGTTGTGGGCAGCCCCTTCAGGAGGCAAATCATTCTTGCTAAATGAGATCTGGTTGATTGCGAAGAATCTTTCCACCATCCTTTCCAGTTGTTCAACAGTGGTTTCAATCGGAACATAAGCTTCATTGAGGGTTTTTATCAACACTTTCTGATGCTCGGTTGAGCTCACCAGTAGGGACAAGAGTGAGACCTGTGAAGGAGACTCCCGGAGTTGATCTATAACCTCGTAGTCCGCAGTTTTCATTTTACCGAAGAATTCTTCGGCCTCTTCGGCACTAACAGGCTTCTTGGGTGGGAAACACTTCTTCTTGGCTTTGTTCAAATCCTCCAAGTTAAGGTATTTCTCAGATGGGTTAGTTTCATTTGCTTCCCCTAGGACCTTTTTTCCCTTGTATGTCACTACCGCTCTGTTGTAATTCCATGGGACGGCAGTGGGGTCTGTCATGGGCCCCTGCGGTGCGCGGCCAATAACCACGGGCTCATTCAACCTTGGTGAAATTACTGGCCCCCGTACCACATAGGTCCCTTTAGGCACGTACATTTTAGGTCCCCTATTCAGCTCGAACCTTTTTGGAGGGCTCAATGTTGTTTGTTATTTCCTGTGACCCCGGGGAACATAAAGAATGGCATCTTTTGGGGGTACTGCCCCAGTTTTGGTTTCTACTTCCTTTTCTGCACTTTGAGGGGTGGGCTCATTCTTCTTCTTCCCCTTATCTTGCTTTGCAGCAGCCTTTGTTTTCTTTTCGACATCAGCGATGGCAATGATGGCTTTCAAGGCGGGATCAAACTCCTTATCTTCGCAAATCATCCCAATAACAGGTCCGTTGTTGTGGGCTGGTAATAGGTTGTTGGTCACATTAGGAATTTCTTCATCATTCAACACTATCCATTTTTGCTCTATGAGATTCTCAACCGCCCTTTTTAGGGTCCAACAGTCTTCAATGTCATGCCCTTCTGCTCCCGAATGATAGGCACATCGAGCACCGGGTCGGTAAGAGGGCGACTCTGGGTTTTGTCTGGTTTGGGGTACGGGTTGCAACAAACCCATTTGGACAAGTTTAGGGAAAAGGCTAGAGTATGACTCACCAATAGGCGTGAAATTTGTTCTCCTGGGTGGCTCCCGAGCACGGGCATTGTAAGGGAAATTATTTTTTGGAGGTCGGGGATTATACTGAGCTTGGTAGGGAGGGTTATTTCTAGGAGGTGGAGCTCTGTTTTGGTTAAACTGTTGTTGTGGCCGAGCATATGGCTTGGCGTTCATCACTGCGTACGGTTGAGGGGCCATAGCATAAGCCACATCCTGGTGGGGACAATAATGCTTTGCGGGGCTTGGAGAGAAGTAATTTCTGGGTGGACGGGGGTTCCTCGGACCTGAAGCCTCCATTGCCGCTTCTTCCTTTTTCTTTCTATTTGCTACACCTCCGGACCCGCTTTGAATTGCTTGGGACGTAGCTCTTATGGCAGATTGACTCAATATGCGCCCTGTTTTTAGACTGTTCTCTACCATCTTGCCAATCTTGATGGCCTCAGCGAATGGTTTCCCCATTGCCGACATCATATTCTGAAAGTAGTTAGCCTCTTGGGCTTGTAGAAAAACACTCACCATTTTTGTTTCATCCATCGGGGGCTTGACCCTGGCCGCTTGTTCGCGACATTTAACAGCGTATTCTCGGAAACTTTCCGATGACTTCTTTTTGAGATTCGACAGAGAATTCCTGTCGGGAGCTATGTCTATGTTATACTGAAACTGCCTGACGAAATCCCGAGCTAGATCATCCTAGATGTGCCAACAGGATATATCCTGATCCATGTACCACTCGGATGCAATGCCCGCTAGACTCTCTCCAAAATAAGCCATGAAAAGCTCCTCTTTTCCACCTACTCCTCTCAGTTGATTGCAGTACCTCTTGAGGTGGGCGATGGGATCCCCATGCCCGTCGTACTTCTCGAACTTGGGAGTTTTAAAACCCAGGGGTAGGTGGACATGTGGGAACATACACAAATCAGCGTAGGATACACTCTTTTGCCCACTTAAGCCTTGTATATTTTTAAGGCTCTGTTCCATGCTCCTCATCTTCCGAGTGATTTCTTCCTGCTCAGGTTTCTTTGTAGTTTTCTCCTGTCCCGCGGTAAACTCATACCGGGGCTGTTAGGGGTAGGAATTGGTAGTGAACTGGGCCGTTTCTGGTGGAAAGAATGGTACTTGAAAAGTGAAAGATGATGGATCAAAGTTTGGCCTTGGCAAAGTGGGTTGTGCCGTGGCCGAGGAAGGTGGCGCAGTGAATATGTTGGAGGGCACACCTGAAATCAACACCTGGGGGCGAACCTGAGAAGGTGTTCCGACAAAGTGGGCTGAGATGGTAGGATATCCAAGCGGAGTGTTTGGGTAGTTTATCGGGACGTTGGAAGTTCCACTCGCCTTGGGAAGGAGCTCAGGGAAACCAGGTATTGTACTCGGTGGCTCCCTACCATTGGACCAGGCGTCCCACATTTCCAACATGCGGAGACGCAGAACCCTGTTTTCCTCAGCAGCAGCTGACTCTGAAGTTGGGATGGCCGAGATCGGGCTATCCTCTGGGATAGGAACTGTTAGTAGATGACCCTCAGATGACATTTCAACACTTCCTTTTGATCTTGTGAAGTAGGGATGTGAAGCCATATTACCACAAAACCAA
>NC_031994.1:79090833-79094747 GCF_001879085.1 Nicotiana attenuata
AAGATAGTTTCCTAGGCTCATATGAATATGAACCCATTCCATGCAATGCATTCACGCACTCCACTCTACCGGCATCATCATTGGCATCCATGTTAAGAAGCACGGCTTCAAGAGGATCTTCAACATTGATCAAGGCACTTGTGTCATCCACTATCACCGCCGTGACAATGTCCACAAATGAACACACCTCCGTACTATTGGGTTGCCTCATTGACTTGCACACATGAAATACCACCTTCTCATCTCCCACACGGAATGTTAACTCCCCTGCTTCCACATCAACCAATGCCTTCCCCGTAGCTAGGAAAGGTCTTCCAAGAATGATAGGCACTTCGAAATCCACTTCGCAATCCAATATGACATAGTCGGCCATCAATATGAATTTGTCCACCCGGACAAGCACATCATCGATTATACCTAGAGGCCCCTTCATCGACCGGTCCGCCATTTGAAGTCTCATGGAGGTTGGCCTAGGTTGCCCAATTCCCAAAGTCTTGAAGACTGAGTACGGCATCAGATTAATGCTAGCCCCCAAGTCACATAGGGCCTTAGCAAAGTCCGCACTTCCGATAGTGCAAGGAATAGTGAAAGCTCCAGGGTCCTCAAGTTTTGGGGCCATAGAATGCACAATCGCACTAACTTGGTGCGTCATCTTTATTGTTTCACACTCCATAGAACACTTCTTGGTGACTAAATCCTTCATAAATTTTGCGTACCCATGCATTTGTTCAAGTGCCTCCACTAAAGGAACATTGATTGTGAGGCTCTTCATCATGTCTATGAATTTCTTGAACTGATTGTCGTTCTTTTGCTTTGCTAACCGCTGAGGATATGGTGGAGGTGGTCTAGGCAAGGGTGCCTTTGCCTTGGGCACCGCCGGCTCGGGTATATCAATAATGTGTTCCCTAGACGGGTTCACGGTCTCTTGAGTCTCTACCCCGGCCTCATCATCAATATCAATCCGCACATCATTTGTCACTATTGGTTCAACCACATTGTCAACATTCAAAGGTGCGTCATCATCATGCAACTCAATTTCATCATTCACAACTTGATTCTCAACCGAGGCATGCACATCACCGCCTCTTCCACTCCTAGTTGTAACCGCCATCACATGATTTTTACCCCCTTTCGGGTTCACTACCGTATCACTTGGTAGCGCACCTTTTGGGCGGGTATTTAAAGCTTGAGAGATTTGTCATATTTGCACCTCTAGGTTCCGGATAGATGTGTTATGCGAAGCCAATTGTACATCAGAATGTTGGTTCTTTTTCATCATCTGCTTGAACATCATTTCTATCCGTCCCATATCACTTCCAGAAGAACTAGGCCCTTGTGACTGAAAGGGGGGTGGATTGTTTGGTTGTTGGAACATGGGGAGCCTTTGAAAGCCTTGCCCCCTACCACCATTATTCCACCCTCCTTGATTGCTATTGTTGTTGTTCCAATTGTTGTTGTTCCCATTCCAATTGCCTTGGTTATTACCTTGATTACCCCAATTGTTGTTGTGATTGCTATTGTTCCAATTGTTGCTACCCTGTTGTTGATTATTGTTATTCCAATTGTCGCCTCCTTGTTGATTGCCCCAATTGCCTTGGGGGCGCCATTGTTGATTTCCTTGATTTCCTCTATTTCCTTGGTAGTTATTGACATATTGGCACTCCTCACTTTGATCATCAAAACACTTGTTCGAATAACCACCACCATCGTTGTTGTTGTCAAATTGGTCACCGCTACCTTAAGGTTGTTGTTGCCCTCTTTGCCTCCTTTTTAGCATATAAACATTCTCCATTGCATTGACTTGGCACGGGTTTTGTACTTGTTGCAATTGCGCCTTCGCCAACTGATTCATTATTGTTGTAAGTTCGGCAATAGGTTGGCCATGATCACTCAACTCCTTATGCAAATGGATGACTGTGGGGTCACCTTGGGGTACATTCGCTCGGCTTTGGCATGCCGAAGAGGTGTCCGCCATTTCATCAAGTACGTCACATGCCTCTTGGTAAGAAAGTTTCATAAAGTTCCCACCGGCCAATTGGTTCACAATGCATTGATTTGTGGTTTTGATGCCCCTATAGAAAGTCTGTTGGATCATCGCCTCGGTCATGTCGTTGTTAGGGCATTCCTTCACCATTGTTCTATATCGCTCCCAGATCTCATGCAAGGGTTCCGTTGGCATTTGCTTAAAGGCTAGAATCTCATCCCGAAGAGCCGCCATATGACTTGGAGAAAAGAACTTGGCAATAAATTTGTCCACCAATTCATCCATGTGGTGATAGAATGATTTGGTAACCTTTCTAACCAGTCCAACGCTTTGCCCCGAAGAGAAAACGGGAAAAGCCTCAATCTCAACACATCCTCTGACACGTTTGTTTGTTTGCTGCCCCAGCAAGTATCTACGAACCCCTTCAAGTGCTTGTATGCATTTTGGTCGGAGGCGCCCGTAAAATATCCCCTTTGCTCGAGCAAAGTCAACATGACATTTGTGATTTGAAAGTTCCCCGCCCGGATTCGGGGAGGAACGATGGCACTTGCGTACCCTTGATTAGGAAGAACTCTTTGGACCGCTCTTGGCGGTGGCGGAGGAGGGTCTGGAATAGGATTGTTGTCATGTACATTAGCATTGGCATTTCGACCTCTCCGTGGTACTTGAGGTACCGGAAGCTCATCTTGCTCAACATCTTCAACCTCCTCCCCCGCCAAGGCATTGCCAAGAGGGTCATTTCCGTTTAGAGCCATGTGTACCTGATGGATCAACACAAATAAAATTAGTAAAAAGAAGGAAAGAGAAGCAAAACACAAAACTAGCTACACAAATAGTCAACACCGTAAGCTCCCCGGCAACGGCACCAAAAAGTAATTAGGTCGCAGCGGACTCAACCTTTGGAAGAGTGGGCGCTAATACTTTTACCCAATAGTGGTATCGGGGTCAATTTCCACAGGGAGCTAGAAAGGGAGTTGGATATTTGTTTAGCCTAGAAATGCGAGTTTGCTTCTAATAGATCTTCTATCATTTTTGGGTCTTTGTGATTATCAACTACAATTTAACAACTACTAATTATAACTAAATTATGCTAAGATATTAAGTCTAGGTTGTATGCAAGATAGAGAAAGGCACTAGGGTCGTGGCATTTACCTAGGTGGTCAACTAACGGGTAGAGATTCCTAATACGAGAATGATGATTATGGGGCTTATGATATTACCGTTGCACGATAGCACTCACTCTCACACCTCTCGGTAGAAAGAATGATTTTGCCCAATTGACTCTCTCGAGACCAATTGGGTAGGCTAACAAACCAAGCAACTTAGGGTTCAAGTTGGGTAATCACTCTCTCGAGGTCTTACCCGTTAATTGGGACTACCATTCTCATGGGTCCATCCCAATTCCTTGTTGGGTTAACTTTGGAGTCATAGACACTCTTTCTCAAGAAGAGTCGAGACTCACTAAGCTAGACTTAGTGTTTGCAACCACCAAATCCTAGTTAAAACGTAAAATCAACCCAAATATCAAACACCCAACATCATTCAAGCACTAAACAATCACACCCATTAATTACCCACACTAGGGTTGAGCCACAACCCTAGCTAATGGGTTTAGCTAGCCATAATAGCAGCAGAAATTAAAGAAGAAGTAGATAAAATCAACATAACAATTAACTAGGAAGTTAATCTACACGACTTCACGTTAAAACAAGATTAAAATGCCCAAAATAGGCTAAAACTTGAGTCTCACGAGTGCTGCTGCTATCTGATATCTAAAACTTAACCTAGAAATAATAAAATATTCTATTTATACTATGCCAGAAAAATCGGACAAAAATACCCATGCGGGGCTGGCGCGGACCGCGCAGAAATGCAGCGCGGCCGCGTAAGGGTCTTGGCCTTCGATCATTCACTTCTGGAGCTGGGGACG
>NC_031994.1:79097507-79125788 GCF_001879085.1 Nicotiana attenuata
CCCTCGGCGCACTACACAGATCTTCTAGCGAACCTTGTTCCAAACCCACTGATAACCAGTATTATCCACCCGAAGCCACTTTCAAACCGCCAGAGCCATGCCCTTACACTCCGCGTCTTGATCTCTCAGCTGAGGAAGACAAGCCTCTCAAAAACCCTGAGCAAAAGGAAATGATACGGAAGGTTAAGAGCTTAGAACAGTCATTCCGAAATATGCAGGGGCTCGGAGGACAAGTGAGTGTAGCCTACAAGGACCTGTGCCTGTTTCCTGATGTCCAGTTGCCAGCAGGATTCAAGTTACCCAAGTTTGACTTATATGATGGACATGGTGATCCGGTGGCCCATTTAAGGGGGTTCTGCAGCAAAATGAGAGGAGCTGGGGGACGGGACGAGTTATTGATGGCTTACTTAAGTCAAAGTCTAAGTGGAGCAGCCTTGGAGTGGTACACACGACATGATCATGCTCGATGGTACACTTGGGACGATCTGGCCCAGGCATTTGCATGTCATTTCCAGTATAATCTCGAAATTATCCCGGACCGTCTGTGACTGACTAAAATTGAGAAGAAGCCCGGAGAAAGCTTCAGAGAGTATGGTTTCCGGTGGAGAGAGCAGGCGGCAAGAGTTGATCCTCCAATGAAAGAGAACGAGATGGTTGATTATTTCCTACAGGCTCTGGAGCCTGCCTATTATGGTCACCTGGTGTCAGCAGTGGGAAAAACTTTCAACGAGGTCGTGAAAATGGGAAGTATGGTGGAAGAGGGTCTCAAGTCTAACAAGATTATGAGCTATTCAGCAATCAAGGCAACTATCCAGGCTATTCAGAGCGGCACTGGAGGAGTATTGGGAAAGAAGAAGAAAGAAGAGGTTGCAGTAGTGGAATCGAGAGCTTGGTCCAGAGGTCCATCATCATATTATCACCAACCTCGCCCTCACCCCCAAACCTACCCACACACCCCATATGGCCCACCGCAGCACTATTACCCACCTCCTGTCCCCAATTTCTCTGTCCACCATGCCCAGACATACCCCCAACCTCCTACCCATGCACAATGGCGCGCACCCACCCCACAAAATACTTACCCAGCTCAAAGCACCTACCCACCCCCAAGAACCAACAGAAATCCCACTGGAACCGGTTTTCGACCTAACCCTGCATTTAAGAATGATAGGCTGCAAAAGAAGAAGACTTTCACTCCATTGGGTGAATCTTACACCAGCTTGTACCACAGATTGAGACAGTTGGGCATGTTGAGTCCGATTGAATCCAAATTGCCAAACCCTCCCCCAAGGAATCTGGACCACTCTGTGAGTTGTGAGTATTGCTCAGGTGCGCCGGGACATGACACAGAAAAATGCTGGCACTTGAAAACAGCCATCCAGGAACTCATTGACACCCGCCGAATTGAAGTGCAAGCCCCAGAAACGCCTAACATCACCCAAAATCCATTGCCAACCCATCATAAGACCCATATGATTGAGCTAGTACAAAAGGGAGAGCATAAGAAGCCGTCGCAAACCGTAATGATGATCAGGGCTAGTGAGGATAGATCAAATGAGAAACTAACAAAAGGGAGAGCATTGATCAAGGTAGAAGAGACAGTTAGCAAACCAGTTGTGGTGGTAAAGAAGGAGCTTTTGAGCAGTGTTGCAGAAAAACGAGAACCGGCTAAAGTGATAATGTCAGGGGCAGCTGTAAAGCTTGTTGTGATTGTAAAAGGGGCCCGCACAGAGCCGGTTGTCATCAAGCCAGTGACTCGGTTACCAGTAATCAGTGAAAAGGTCGTCCCATGGAACTACGGCTGAGTGATAGTAACGTATAAAGGGAAGGAAGTTAAGGAAGAAGTTTGTGAAACCTATGGGTTGACTCGCTCAGGAAGGTGCTTTGCTCCTAATGAGCTGAGAAAAGCTAAAGTCACCAAAGATAATCCAGTACCAGTAAAGAAAGTTGTAACTGAAGAAAACGCGGAAGAATTCTTGAAGAAGATGAAGGCACAAGATTATTCCATTGTAGAACAGTTGAGAAAGACCCCGGCACAGATCTCATTGCTATCATTACTAATCCACTCAGATGAGCACCGCCAGGCATTGATGAAAATTTTGAATGAGGCCCATGTTCCTGATAAGATTTCTGTGAACCATCTAGAGAAAATAGCAAACAAGATTTTTGAAGTCAACAGGGTTACATTTTCTGATGATGAGCTGCCTTTGGAAGGCACTGAGCATAATAGAGCACTCTACCTCACGGTGAAATGTGAAGACTCTGTGGTTACCCGGGTGCTGGTTGATAACGGGTCCAGTGCAAACATCTGCCCTCTCTCTACCCTGGAAAAGTTAAAGGTGGACAGTGAGAGAATCCACAAGAATAGTATTTGCGTGCGAGGATTTGATGGAGGAGGCAAGGACACAGTTGGGGGTGCCATCTACCTTGCACCAGATGGTTAAATTCGAGTGGGACAGGCAAGAGATTGTGGTGCATGGGGAAGATAGTTCGTGTACTCTGGGTGGTGCCATTGTGCCTTTCATAGAAGCTGAGGATGACAAAGGTCCATGGGTTTATCAAGTCTTTGATACGGTATCGGTTGAAAAGATCCCGGAAGGGAAGTGTATTCCTGTGCCAAAAGTAGCTGCTGCATCCGTCATGGTTGCGTCGGAAATGCTGAAGAACGGATTTGTACCTGGAAAAGGCTTGGGTGCTTCTTTACAAGGCATCGTACAGCCGGTATCTCTTCCTGCAAACCTGGATACTTTTGGTTTGGGCTTCAAGCCCACTGCTGCAGACATAAGGCGAGCTAGAAGAATGAAAAAGAAAGCATGGTCCCTTCCAAAACCTATTCCCCGCCTTTCCCGTTCCTTTGTCAGGTCTGGTACTAAGAAGCGCCTAGCAACAGCAATGCCCAGTGGTGTGGTTGATCCTGACAAGGAGCTGATCGAAAGGTTTGAAAAGTTGTTTGATGAGGTGAATGTGTTGGAGGCCGGAGAAGGTCCAAGCAGGGCAGATGTTCAGTTCGTGGGGCCCCGGGCAAAGCTTAACAATTGGGAAGCAACTCCCCTTCCTACCCGGAGGGAGTCTTGGTAGTTAGTTTTGATTTCCTTTCAGTTTAATCTGGATTATTTCCAAGGTTGTAATTCGGATGCTATGTTCCGTCCGTTTGGATGAGTTAAACCTTGCTATCTTAAATATTAATGAAATGCAATTTCCCTCCTTTTTCATTCCTGATAGTTTTTATTTTGTCTTTCTTTTCTTTCTTGTACAGTCCCTTTTACGCTAGTTTCAGTGATATGTCATGCATAAAGAGTCTCCAGCCCAGTCTTAAATGCCAATCTAACTCAGACATAATAATACAAGAAATTGAGTGTGATGACGAAATAGAATATGATGATGAGGAAGCTTTTGAGGAAATCAGTAAAGAATTAAGCCATTTTGAAGAAAAACCCAAACCTAATCTGAATGACACAGAGGCAATCAATTCAGGGGATCAGGAGAATGTGCGGGAGACGAAAATAAGTGTCCATTTGGAACCTCAGCTCAGAGAAGAGATAATTAAAGCATTGTTTGAGTACAAAGATGTTTTTGCGTGGTCATATGATGACATGCCGGGTTTGCACCGATTTGGTGGTCCACAAATTGCCCACTGACCCAGCATGCCCTCCTGTCAAGCAGAAGCTAAGGAAATTTAAAACAGACATTAGTGTGAAAATCAAAGAAGAGGTCACCAAGCAGTTTGAGGCAAAGGTCATCCGAGTCACGCGGTATCCCACCTGGTTAGCCAATGTTGTGCCTGTGCCAAAGAAGGATGGAAAGACCAGAGTGTGCGTAGATTACCGTGATCTCAATAAGGCGAGTCCAAAAGACAACTTCCCATTTCCAAACATCCATATATTGATTGACAATTGTGCCAAACATGAGATTGGTTCCTTCGTGGATTGTTATGCGGGCTATCACCAGATTTTGATGGATGAGGAGGATGCAGAAAAAACGGCATTCATCACTCCTTGGGGAACGTATTGTTATAGGGTCATGCCATTTGGGTTGAAGAATGCCGGGGCAACGTATATGAGGGCGATGACCATCATGTTCCATGACATGATACATCGGGAAATTGAGGTCTATGTAGACGACGTGATCATAAAGTCGAGGAAACAATGTGACCATGTCAACGACTTGAGGAAATTCTTCCAGAGGCTCCGCAGGTACAACCTCAAACTTAATCCAGCAAAGTGTGCGTTTGGAGTTCCATCTGGGAAGTTGTTGGGGTTTGTGGTAAGTCGGCGCGGTATTGAGTTAGACCCGTCCAAGATCAAAGCAATCCAGGAGCTACCGCCGCCAAGGAACAAGAAAGAGGTGATGAGTTTGCTTGGCAGGTTGAATTACATCAGCAGGTTCATTGCCCAGCTCACAACGACTTGCGAGCCCATCTTTAAGCTGCTAAAGAAAGATGTTGCGGTCAGATGGACGGATGAATGTCAAGCAGCATTTGACAAGATTAAGGAGTATTTGGCTAGTCCACCCGTGTTGGTCCCGCCGGAGCCGGGAAGACCCTTGATCCTTTATCTGACAGTTTTGGATAACTCTATTTGTTGCGTACTGGGGCAACATGACATCACAGGAAAGAAAGACCAGGCAATTTACTACCTCAGTAAGAAGTTCACATCGTATGAGGTGAAGTACACTCAACTTGAGAGGACGTGTTGTGCCTTAACCTGGGTAGCGCAGAAGTTGAAACATTACTTGTCAGCATATACCACCTATCTCATCTCTCGGTTGGACCCGTTGAAGTACATTTTTCAGAAGCCTGCCCACAGGGAGGCTGGCGAAGTAGCAAATCTTGCTTACGGAGTTTGATATTGTCTACGTGACCCGGACTGCAATGAAAGCACAAGCGCTGGCTGATCATTTGGCCGAGAATCCAGTTGATGATGAATATGAACCTTTGAAAACATACTTCCCTGATGAGGAGATAATGCATGTTGAAGAATTAGAACAAGTCGAGAAGCCAGGATGGAAACTTTTCTTTGATGGAGCTGCCAACGCCAAAGGTGTCGGGATAGGAGCAGTACTGATTTCTGAGACAGGGCAACACTACCCTGTTACTGCTCAACTTCGTTTCTATTGCACCAATAACATGACTGAATACGAGGCGTGTATCTTAGGTTTGAGATTGGCTATAGACATGGGTGTCCAGGAAATCTTGGTCATGGGTGACTCGGATCTTCTGGTACACCAGATTCAGGGTGAATGGGAGACACGAGATTTGAAGCTCATACCGTACGGGCAGTGTTTGCATGAACTTTGTCAGCGGTTTCAATCAATAGATTTCAGGCATATTCCAAGGATTCACAATGAGGTTGCCGACGCTTTAGCTACTTAGGCGTCAATGCTGCATCATCCAGATAAGGCTTATGTAGACCCGTTACAGATTCAGGTCCGAGATCAGCATGTCTATTGTAACGTGGTGGAAGAAGAGCTTGATGGTGAGCCGTGGTTCCATGATATCAAAGAATACCTACGGATGGGAGTATATCCAGCACAGGCTACAGGGGATCAAAAGAGAGCAATTCGACGCTTGGCAAGTGGCTTTTTCTTCAGTGGAGGAGTGTTGTACAAGAGAACCCCAGATCTTGGATTACTGAGATGCATGGATGCTAAACACGCTACAGTTATCATGGCCGAGGTACATGCGGGAGTTTGTGGACCTCATATGAGTGGATATGTATTGGCAAAGAAGATTCTCCGAGCGGGTTATTATTGGCTTACTATGAAACGGGATTGCATCAGTTTCGTACGCAAGTGTCATCAATGTCAGGTACATGGAGATTTGATTCATTCTCCACCATCTGAATTGCATACAATGTCGGCACCATGGCCGTTCGTTGCTTGGGGAATGGATGTCATTGGGCCGATCGAGCCAGTGGCGTCAAATGGGCATAGGTTCATTCTGGTAGCTATTGATTATTTCACTAAGTGGGTTGAAGCGAAAACTTTCAAGTCTGTGACCAAGAAGGCAGTGGTCGATTTTGTGCATTCGAATATCATCTGTCGGTTTGGGATCCCGAAGGTAATCATCACGGACAATGGGTCCAACCTCAACAGTCATTTGATGGCAGAAACATGTCAGCAGTTTAAGATCACGCACCGCAATTCCACCCCATATCGTCCTAAGGCGAATGGAGCAGTCGAAGCAGCTAACAAGAACATCAAGAAAATACTTCGGAAGATGGTAGAAGGGTCCAGGCAATGGCATGAGAAGTTACCTTTCGCTCTTCTAGGCTATCGCACTACTGTCTGCACATCAGTAGGGGCGACTCCTTATTCACTCGTGTATGGCACCGAAGCAGTAATACCCGCAGAGGTTGAAATCCCGTCCCTTCGGATTATTGCCGAGGCGGAAATTGATGATGTTGAATGGGTCCAAGCCCGCTTGGAACAACTAAGTTTGATTGATGAAAAGAGATTGGCAGCAGTATGTCACGGTCAGTTGTACCAACAGAGAATAGCAAGAGCATATAACAAGAAAGTGCGTCCGAGGAAGTTTGAAGTACGGCAATTGGTGTTGAGGCGTATCTTACCTCATTGGGCCGAGGCAAAAGGAAAGTTCGCCCCGAACTGACAGGGGCCATTTGTTGTAACCAGAGTGTTGTCCAATGGCGCATTATATTTGACAGATGTGGAAGGAAAATGTGTAGAAATGGCTATCAACTCTGATGCAGTCAAGCGATACTATGTATGATTTCTTGGTTTAATTGTACTTTATTGTATTTGGCATATTTTTGAGATTGAAATGACGAAGGCATTTTGTTCTTCTATCCAAACACTTTATCCTTTGTTATCCCTTTGAGCCTCATTTACTTTCTTTCATACCCCTCTTTCGGAATCAATAATAAAACTCGTAAGCCCGAGTGGGGAAAGTAAGTGGAGAAACAAGAGAAAAACAGTGAAAAAGAAAAAAAAGAAAAAAGAAAAGAAAAGAAGAAAAAAAATAAGAGAAAAGAAAAGAAAAGGAAAAAAGAAGAGAAAAGAAAAAGAAAAGAAAAGAAAAGAAAGAAAAGAAATGAAAAGAAAGAAAAGAAAAGTGGAAGAAAAGGAAAGATCGCAACAACGCAGTAATTCTATGCCTTGAACTACGTTTGACTTGATCCCGAAAGGGTACGTAGGCAGCCTCTCCCTGAGGTTCAGTCACACCAAAACAAAATCCCAAAAGTCCCCACGAAAGAAACTAGGGCAGCAGTTGTGGTTGTGCAAGAAATTTGATTCCGAAAGTTGTAGTTTTAAACCCACGTCAAATTGTTTTAGAGCCTTCGATACCCTTTCTTTCTAACCCTGTCCAAAAGCCTGCATTACGGTCCAAAGAAAGACCTTCTGATCAATCTTCAGGAAGTGCCAATACGAGCAAGTAAAAGTGATTCACGTCAGGGGCAACACTCCGGTGCAAGAAAAAATGATAAAAATGAGAGAGTCTTATTGGTGAAAACCCTCACGGGCACCGTAAGGCGAAATGAGTTGAGAGAAATAAAAAATGAGAGAATCTTATTGGTGAAAACCCTCACGGGCACCGTAAGGCGAAGTGAGAGAATTCAAAAATGAGAGTCTTATTGGTGAAAACCCTCACGGGCACCGTACGGCAAAGGTGAGTTCTCAGGCAAAAGAGACAAGTCTGTGGTCAAAAGCTGCTCAAGACATTGCAAGCCGAGCAAGGTTTGGGTTTGGGGTGAAGATCAGGTTATGAAAGTCCGGAACAACAAAGGTGGCAATCGAAAGTTGATTGGTTAGACAGACTGGGCTGGTTAATCCAAAATGCATGGCGTGCTCAATGATACCAGCTGTTCCACTCAGATAAGTCTCATTCTTTTCTTTCTTCATTATAAATCATCCGTTCTCGGATTCTCTTTATCCTTAACCCTCGAGGTCGTTGCATTTCATTCTTTCGAAGTCTATCTTTAAGATGTTTCAGTGTCAGTTCTGTTCGAAACAAAAGGAAGGAATGTCAAGGCTAACTACCAGCTTCCTAGTTGTACAGACAGGGCCAGAATATATCAAAGATGTCAAAAAGCAAAGTAAGTCATAAAGAACCACTAGGAGTTTCATCGGTGGATTAATCGGATAATTGTAGGGAAGAAGCGAAGTTTCAAAAGAGGGGTCAGAAACACAAAAACGATAATATGGGATAGGACACTTGGGTCATCAGAATCAAGGGATTGAAATTCGGTCAGGAAGTCGAGGGGAATTCAAGGCAAGTCCAGGAAAGCGGGACGGAGTGAAGCCCAGCAGCAGGGATGTACCTAGCAAGAATGCCAGCAACTAGCCACCATTTTTAAAATTGACAAGATTTTTCTTTGATTGAAACAGGGGCAGAAATTTCGTTCATTACGGAGAAACCCTCCGTAAGGAAAGGTAGCAACCAAACAGGTATGACTGGAAACTCTCAGGACCCTCCTGGAAAATGGGACTTAGTTTAAATTTCAAAACAATCATGAGTAGCATAATTTAGCACAAATGTATCCCAAAGAACATAGGTTGTCTAAGATAGGATTCAATTAGGAGTTGTCAGGACCCTCCTAAATAATGGGACATAGTTTTAAGATTTCCTTTAGATAACAAGATATTGTTGTAGGATAGTATAATTCAGCCGTAGAATTGGCACACTTAAGATGAGACTTGTATTTTGATTTTCAGGACCCTCCTGGATAATGGGACGTAGGTTTAAGGTCCGCTTAGATAACAAAACATAGTGGAAGTCGTACCTTCAGTAGATATAGCTTAGGTTAAAAATGTTTTTTTTTATTAGAAGTTGTCAGGACCCTCCTCGATAATGGGGAGTAGTTTATGACCCTTTAGACAACAAATGTAGTGGGAGTAATACCTTCAGAGGATATAACTTAGGTTCATAATTATTAGAAGTTGTCAGGACCTCCCTGGATAATAGGACTTAGCTTTCAAATTCTTATAATAGTTGGTATAATAATTCAGTTTAACACTAACCCATGTGCCCAGCTACCAAACTGGGGCAGAAGTTTTCTTTGTTATTGTCTATTTTTGTTACAGTCAGGAGCCCACCTGGAGAACAAGGGAATACTTTTCAAGCTTCAGCAATCAGGAGCCCACCTGGAGAACAAGGGAATACTCTTCAAGCTTCAGCAGTCAGGAGCCCACCTGGAGAACAAGGGAATGCTTTTCAAGTTTCAGCAGTCAGGAGCCCACCTGGAGAACAAGGGAAGTACAATTCCAATTTTAGCTTTTAATATTTGATAACATGCTGTACCCAGTCACCAAACTGGGGCAGAAAATTCTCTTTGGTTGTTTTGTTGCAGTCAGGAGCCCACCTGGAGAACAAGGGAATACTTTTCAAGTTCAGCAATCAGGAGCTCGCCTGGAGAGCAGGGAATACATTTCAAGTCAGCAGTCAGGAGCCCGCCTAGAGAACAGGGAATACGTTTCAAATTTCAGCAGTCAAGCATCACTCGGAGGAATAGCAAACATCTCCGATCACAATGCAAGGCAACAACAAGGATTCCATCGGAAGAATACAAGTTCAAGGCAACATAAGAGCAAGTTTGAAGACATAGATAGGACCTTTTTTGTAATTCATAGATCATAGCTTAGGCTAGCTTCTTTTTATTTTAACACGGTGTAATAAGGAGGTCAGCGAGCAGTAGCAGCAGCAACAGCAGTGAAATCACGGCTCCTGGTAGTCCCAGCTACCAAACCTTCCCGAACTACACTGACCTGATTCCTTTTTAGCCAAGGATATGTAGGCAACCTTTGAAGCAGGGTTCGGTCAAACGGTTTTCAAAAATGCTTCACACAGAGTATTCGAACGGGCAAAAATCGCTCGTATCCGCTCACTTATCTTTGCACGAAAACTCTTCGTGTTTCCGAGCAAAGAGGGGCAGCTGTGAGCACGTGATTTTTTCCCTATATGAATTATTCCCAAAAATTCAAAAAAATAATTTCTTTATTATTTCACAATTTTTGTGAATTTTTGTGTTATTTTCTGATAATTGTTGCATTTTATTGGTGTTTGTTTTAATTCGTATGGAAATATAAAAAATACATTTGGCATTTGCATTTAGGATTTAGTTTCATATTTTAGGATTAGTTAGTGGATAAGTTGTTTTTAGAACAAAATTTGAAGAAAATAACAAAAATAGTCTATTTTTTGCATTTTTAATTGTTAATTGTTGAATTTTTCTCGAGTTTACTTTAAATAGGACTTAATCAATTTTTTAGAATTAGTTAGCTTAATTTTGGAAATAAATTAGGTCTCTATTTTAATTTTGCATTTTAATAAAATCAGAAAAAATAAATACAAAATGAAAACACAAAAAAAATAAAGGAAATGAAGGCTGTTTTCTAAATGACCCGAATTTGGGCCAAATAGTTAAGCCCAAAATAAAATAACCACGCCTAAGTCACCCCACGCCCAGGCCCAACTCGTCTTCCACCCGGTCCAAATCTTTGTTCCCCAAACGACCCCGTATTGAACCCAATTAATCCTGGTCGTCGATGTTAATTCATCAGACGGTCAGGAAGCCTAGACCCATTAATATTTAACGGTCGGAACCCCCTCCCTCCCCCTACCCCCATCTCGTCTCTTTCAGAGCCCTCCCCTCACAGAAACCCTAGCGGCGCCGTCCTAATTCCCCACCGCCGGCGATGGCGGCGCCGATGCAAATGATTCCCGAAATAACACCATGAACTCCCCTACTCCTCCTCTATCCGAATCCACTGTCCTTTTCCTTCGAATCTTACTTGAACCCGTCGAATCTTCGTTTGAAGATTTTCCGGCCATGACGCAACTTTCTCCGTTCACCCTCAAATTAATACCGTAGAACCACCGTGACCTCCTCTATCAAACCCCCAAGCCCCGTCCCTCGAACGTGGCCAGAACTGCTCGAATATTGAATTGAAATTTTCCGGCCAAAATCCTAATTGCTCCAAAATACTCCAAATTGATACCGCATGATCCCCTGGCTTCCCTCATGATGAATTCAATATCAATGGCGCTCAAATCCCACTGGGGACCGCCCAATATTTTTTGAATGTGAAAATAAGGAGTGAGTTCTTTATTTCTTCTTTCTTTGTTTAGTTTCCTTTTCTTCTTGTTTAAATCCCTTCTATTGTTTCTGTTCTCATGTTTGTTAAATTTTAGTTAATTCTCATTTTTAGCTTTGTTAATTTTGTTCTGGTTTTGTGTCATCACTGACTATTTGATTCTGGTTCGTTTTAATTTTTAGTTTGATTAGAATTCGTTCTATGTTGAGTCAATAGTGGTTTTGTTCGTGAAATTATGTTAGTTTAGCTTAAGTCTGTTTAGGCATTAGTGTAAACCTTGCTTTGATAATTTTTAATCAATTTTTGTTTAGGCTTAACTGGTTTCAACTTGTTATGCAGTATAGTCCAATGTTGTTAGTTATAATTTCCTTGGTTAGTCTTAATGAGTTTAGGTTTAGCTTAATCTTACTGGTTGTAGTTGAAAGGATGGGCTAATTGTGACCTAGGTAAGTAATTTCAGGGGGATATTCAGGGGTATTTGGGTAATTGGAATTGGACATGAATGTTGTGGATCACACTAGAATTTCCTAGAATTTTCTAGATAGGGGTACAAATAGAGTTTCAGTAATATTAGTGGTATTTACTTAAGTAACAAGTTAGAAAATAGAGGGTTAGATAGAAATAAAAAGAGGGACTACTTTGTAAAGTTAAAATCTGATATGGCCTCATTTGTGCCTATAAAAGGGCATGCCCTTACCTTCATTTGCAAGTTTTACATCCTCCAAAATCCCCCCAAAATCCTCTTTACAGATCTAAGTCTGCATTTCGAATTTCAAACTAACAAAAGTTCAAAAATCTTTTTCTAGATCTTAGTTTCATACAGAAAAAAAAAACCAAAAACAACATAAACTCTTCAAAAAAAAACCAAAAATGTACTGTTCCATTGATTTCTAGATGAATTTGAGTTCTAGGCACTGACTCCCACTTCTTCTGGTTGTTGAATCTGTTCTGAAGTCGACTGATTCTGCTTTTCGAGTTTACTCGAGTTCAACTTGTTCTGTTCTGGCTGTTTGCTATTGCTGTTGGATTTACAACTTATTCCGGGCTGTGATCTAGTGTAATTCTAGGTTAAAATTGGTTTTGAGCTGCTTTGAGTGTCTGTTTGCTGCTGTTGACTTCTCATTCTTCTTATTCTGTTTCAAATCCAGGTACACAATTGAACTCAAATTGATGTAGTTTCGAGATGAAAGCATGAAATGAAACTGGATCTGAATTCCTGTTGTAGTGTTGTTATTTTGATAATCTCTATTATGTTTTGGATAGTTTTTTTTTGTGATGTGATTGTTTGTTTACTGTAATTGAATTAGGACTATTGTGAATTATAACAACTGGGAAATGTTTTAGCCTATGGACTGTTGAATTAATTCAGGGTACTCCTGGGAAAATATGAATTCTGTATGTAGTAGTCCATTTTGGTTTAATTCGTGTTGCTAGTGTAGTGAAGTTGGAATTCGTGTGTTGATTGCCTACTAGACTCGAAGTTGGTTTTGAAATCAGCATGTAGATCGAGATAATGTAAAACTGGGCCTAATAATTGATTTAGCAGTCTACTTTGGTTTAATTTGTGTTGTTAGTGTAGTGAAGTTAGAATTTGTGTTATGATTGCTTATTAAACTTAAGGTTGGTTTTGAAATCAGAAGTTCGATCGTGATGAAGTTGAAACTGGGCCTAATAACTGACACCAGAGATTTGAACTAAAAATCAGGAAAAGGACATTTGAATTGGTGATGTTTGTTAAATTTAGTTAATAATTACTTTGCTCTAATCAGTGCTTCCTGAACTTTGTAGTAATACGTTTAGCTATACATAAGCCTGGGCATGAAAGAATAGAATCTAAGCAATCAATATCACCTTATGTGTTCAAGTTAAATTGAGGTGTGGCTTGGTTTAGCAATCAGGGCTCGATAGCCCATTTCTAGGAAGTTTGGGCTTCAGTACCCCAACGAGTGGCCCAGGTCCTGTTCTGACTTAGGTGTTCGTTTAGACCTGGGCCCAGGCTCATGACTGGTCCATTTTTGCATAGGACCTGGGTTATGATTTCTTCGCGCGGGTTGTTTTCAAGGCCCAAAATGGCTCTTCTGAATTCATTAAGTCCATGGACCCAAATGTAGTAATTCCTAAGCATTGTTAGCTAATTAGGACTCTTTCTTTAATATTGGAGATAAATAAAAATAGAAAATCATAGTTACTCTAGGACTTGCTTTTTAAATAAAAAATGAGACGAGCGTCACCGCACAAAATATACAAATTGCGTGGCCCTCTTTAAATGCTTATACTAAAAATACTTAGACTTCGGGATGAGCCNATTTCAATTAGACCGACCCAAACCCAGTTTCATAACCCGCCCACTCGCCCGTTTTAATCCAGACCGTTGATCAGTCAGATCAACGGCCAATAATCATCATTGCCTTAATTAATTCCAAATGACCCCTTAAACCCTATCATTTCTCACAATCCGCCGCCTTAGAACCCCTTCCCTCTCAAACACTCTCTGCAACACCCCCAAACCCTAGCCGCCGCCACCCTAATCCATGGCCTTCCGAGGTCATCTGAGACCTATACCAGCCTTTCATAGCTTCTATGTGTTTGGTTTTGTGGTCTCGTGACCAGACCTTAAAGGGATTTGGTCCAGTCTTTGCTCGATGACCCTTCTCCGGTCATCCCTGACCTTTCTCCGGCCAGCCATGGCCATTCGAGTCAGACCTTTGACTCTCCTGTTTAGATCGGTAACTTTCAAGGCCTTTCTCGTTGCTTTTGGGTTCTTCTGAAACCCTAATCTCTGAGACTTTTCGATTTCTTTCAGATCTACCTTAGATCCATGCTTGCCATGAGTTTTTAAGCATCTTCTCGAAGCTTCTTTAACTTTGCTTTCAAAAAGATTCTTCATCTTTTCCGATTAGGGTTCTTCTTTTAAATTATTTGAAACCTCTTCTCTGATTTTAACGTGTTTCTGATTTTGCTTTGTTTTGCTCATGTCGTTCTCCTATCTGAGTTTATCATGTTGAAAACCCTAACCTCTTTTGGCTTCATTCGAGTTTCTGAGACTGTTTGCTAGTAGTTGTTCTGTTTATCATCTTTAAACTTGATTGTTGTTAAAACCCTAATTTCTTTTGGGATCATTCGATTTCTTAAACTGTTTGCTAGTACTTGTTCGATTTATTTGTTTATCATCTTTTAAGCTTGACTATTGTTGAAGAAAACCTATGCCTTTGGATTTGAAACTGTTCGTTTGAATAACTGACTCGATTTGAAAGTTCCTTGTTTCAGAACCTCTTTTCTTTATGTGAGTCCTCTAATTCTGGGTTTTTACCATCTTTAAAACTCGACTCTGCTTGAAACCCTAACTTTTCAAAAGGGTTTTCTCATCTGCTACTATGAGACCCATTGCATGCCTCTTATACTCTCTTTCTCTTCACTATTGATTCAATGTGACTTGACCTACTTGATTATTGTGCTTCGAGTATTTGCTATCTACTGAACTTTGTGCTACTATTGCATGTTGTTTCTTTTGCCAATAGGATTGGCCTCGCATGTCTAGTGTTGTTCACTCTATTTATATGCTGAGGTTCCTTCTTTGATTGATCTTCAATCTTGGGACTGATTTCAAAACTTTTCTTTTGTGAACTCTAATTTCACTCGCCTGTTAAAGTTAGTTGATTCCTGTCCTTATTTTGCCTTGTTGAATCTTTTTCCAAAATAAGTATATTTCTGTACTTAGACTCGATTGCTTACTTAATATTTTTACTACTTCTTTTATGGTAATAATCAGTTTGCCTACAAACTAATTTTTCTTTCCTTATTTTGAATCTGTTAGCCCCGTTAAACAAATGATTCCTCAATTAAAGGGGAATCACTTGGTTGATTGATTCTGACTGTTGATTGTTTCCATATTTGTATTGAACTTTACTTATTACCTTATTTCTCACATGTTTTCAAAAGGCTATAAATACCATGCACCCCTCTTCTTTCAAGGACACGAACACAAGGAATAAAATACTTGAGTTCAGAACACACACTCCACTAAAACTCTCTCTTTTCTCTATTGCTACTTGTGTTACTGCCTTTCCTAGCCGGCTGAAAGCCAAGGCTAGGCTGTGGGAAGCTTGCTTACTTTTTTCTGCATTTGCATCTTTACTGGTATGTTCTAACTAAATTTCAGCATCAACAACAACATGTTTCTTTATTATTTCCTTCACCCTTGCTTGTTTCCTGCTTGTGTTTAATCAAGTTCCATTACTAAGCATGCTGTAATCTGCCTTTTCTATTCTGAATCAATGCTTTCTTATGTATGAATTCTGTCAGTCAATTATTATGACTTATGAGTCCTAAACCCCCATATCCCCTATGTGTTTGGTATCTTTGGTTGGTTTGGGGCGTGACAGCATTGGACATTGTTGTGCATGACCCAAACCTGACCCCACTGGAGTCATAACCCCCATATCCCCTCTATATGTTGTGTGTTCTGGTTGATTTATGGGCATGCCAGCACCATCTATTGTTGTGCATGCCCAAACCTGATTCCTGCCCAAGGATATATACTCTTTGCAATGTATTCCCAAACCCCTGACCACTTTGTATGGAAATGCTGATTCTGTGTTTTACTACTACTATTTCCCATCACCCTACCCCTCTCTACTCTCCACTCAGTTTTAAATCTCTATTCCTGCACTTCCACCATATTCTTAGACTTAAGTTCTGCCCCTCTTGTGTGAGCCTTGCCTTGGGACCCATGAGCTCCCTCTGAACTTGGACACATAAGGGTTGGCCCTTCCACACTGCACTCATCTCTATCTGGTTCTGCAAACATGGGTGTAAGCACTGCCCGGGGTCCTTTGAGACCCTTAGGGAACTCTGACACACCCAGGTCTGGGAGAGGCTTTGAAACAAATGGCGTTTTGAGGTGGTTTATTCCCTAACTCAGAGAGGAAGTCAAGAATCAGGCTTCCTCTGGTTGTAACCTCTTCTTTTACATTTATTCTGATGCAATTTATTATTTTGGTTTGTAATAATTTGTAATAACACTCGGGGTTGGCTAGTGGAAAAGGGAGGGGTAATTATGCATGTTCGTCTATTAGAAGGGTAGAAAATATGCCTATAGGACTTGTTTTTCGTCTCTAATAAATTTGCATGTTTGACTCCACATTTAGATAGCCCGCCCATAGGACTTGTTTAAAATTCTGCGTGTTTGTTACCACACTTAGACACCATGCTTTAGGATCTAAACGGCTATAAGCAGATATCATGTTCAATATAATGTATTGAAATCATGCCTATAGGAATTCCCAAGTAAAAATCCTGCCTGTTTCCATTCCACATTCAATTAGATATCATGTCTATAGGGATTAAAATCAGCAATATTAGATATCATGTCTATAGGGATTAAAATCAGCAATAGTGGATATCATCGTCTGCAGAATCTGAAACTAGCCTAATTTTAAATCAGTTTTATTCTGAAACAAATTTTTTTTAAATAACCTAATCTCCTTATTTAACACGATTAGCAAGCATGCCTATAGGATCTCAAACCGCTCGTTTTAAATTTGTTACTACTGTGCCACATTCCGAATCGGTAATAGATATCATGTTCATAAGATCTCACCCAAACACTAGGGCAAGCCTTAGGTAATAACAACAAATAAAAATTGAGCCCGCTTCTGTTAACTAGTAATCGCTACAACCAGCAGGCAGGCCTGATTCGGACTTCTTATCTGAGTTACGTAATAAATTGGTATGCTTCAACAACTTAAACTCCCCTTGCCTTAGTACCTTTTAGATTCATACCTTGATTGTTGTTTGAGTGATGCTATTTGGTTGCTTTGTTTGAGGAGGTATATATGAGCCTTCAATGTTTTATGTGCTACCCCCTTTTAATGTGCAGTCCTATATGTTTTGTATGTCGCCTTAGCTTTTTTACCTTTGAAACTTCAAAGTTAGCCCAATATCCCTTCCCTTTAGGAATAGTAGTCCTAAGTGCCTCCATGACTGATAGGAATGGGACGGGTAATAGCATGCAATAGTGGTCGAGACCAATCCGCGCTTTAGTACCTTAACAGGGTGGGAAGGGTAGATATGGATATGATGACAGGTGCGCTAATACCACGTGTGGCCCCTATTTTGAGGAGTAATTACCGGGTATTGCATTGATGTGATCCATATTACAAATAAACCTAGGACCTCCCCCTCCTATTTCCTTTTCTTTAAATATTTACAGAATTGTAACTTCTTTTCAAAATCAGCCTTTTAATGTTTGCTTTTTTTAAACTCTGTTTTACTTTCAGACATTCGTGTATTAAAATCCCTTCTTACTTGAGCCTTATCTGTTTACATATTAATTGCACCAAATTCGCAAAGAACTGTTTGGCCGGGAACCACACTAGTGGATCCTGAGGGGTGCCTAACACCTTCCCCTTAGGATAATTTCAAGACCTTACCCTATCTCTGGTTATCAAGCAAACTTAGAAATGAACCTTGTAGGTGTCCTAATGCACCATAAATCATTAGGTGGCGACTCTTCAAATACAAAACCCAGTTCCCAAAAGGAACGAGTTGCCCTATACCCAAAATGTCATAAACCCGATCTCCCGATGCAAAGAGGGAAAAAAGGGGGTTGCGACAGCATGGCGACTCTGCTGGGGAAATTAGGCTTTTACCATTTCAGATTGTTCTTGTGAATTTATACCTCCCCTTTATATGCAATTACTTGTTTAAATTCCTTTAAGCGTTTAATTTCTTTTACAAGGCAAAACTGATTTATCTTCTTCGTTTCTTTTCTTTATTACTGCTTCAAATTATAAACTGCTGTATTTACTGCTTTCTTAACATGCAAATACGTGACAACATGCTTTTTAATTATTGCATAATCATGCTCAACATCATATTCCACTCGTGCCAAACAAATACCATAGCAACGCTTATAATGAGTGGTTGCGCTCTTCCTATATTATTACCCCCTAAATTCGGAAAGGCATATTTGCGGTAAAACCAGTCGATCAACGGTGTAGTCGACGGTTCCGTTCCTTCCCCCCTTGAGTTGTCCGCTCAAGGGTACCAGTCTAAAACCCCATAGAAACCTTACTCTGTTCAAATGCATCATGGTCAAACCTAGCCGGGTCAGTTATGTTGTCCACATAATGATCCTTTAAGATAGCCTTGTCCAAAGTCCACTGGGTTTCCCTAAACCCAAATGGACATCACCACGTTCTGTGCATTTATTTGGAGAACTAAAATGCGTCATGCTAATTATTGGTATTAAATAGTCGAGTCCAGTATGGGTAAGGGCCTAACCTTATTTGCCTTGCAGAAATATGAGGCATGAAGTCCCTAGATTCGGAATGGTCACCAACATCCATCCAAGGTTGCTAAGCTGGTGGAAAGATCTTCACTCTAGTGATCAAACTCTCGTCCGAAAATATCTGGGAAATCTACCATCCCTTCTGGAGATCCAACCTAACAACAAGATCATAGAAGCTGCTACACTGTTCTGGGATTGTGAAAGGGTTGCATTCCGCTTTGGGGACATTGAAATGACACCCCTGTTAGAAGAGATAGGGGGATTAGCCGGTCTAGTCTGGGAGACTCCGGGTCTGCCGATGCCTGAGAACCATAAAGGCAGGGGTTTCCTCAAAATGATGGGTTTAAAGAAGAATCCAGAGTTGACATGTCTGAAAGAATCCTACATCCATTTTGGCTATCTGTATGAAAGGTACGGTCACAGCAAATCCTATCGTACCTACCCTGACGAGTTTGCCATCACGTCCTTGGGGCGCATTCATCGAAGGGTCTTCGTATTTATGTTTTGTTTCCTGGGGCTGATCGTGTTTCCAACGAAGAAAGCAAGGATCCACACCAGGCTAGCCATTGTAACTGAAACCCTTATGGAAGGGATTGGTGGGCAACCATTCAGCATCATGCCCATGATCATTACGGACATATACCGAGCCTTGGAGAAGTGTCAACAGGGAGCAAAACACTTCGAAGGCTGCAATTTATTACTTCAACTCTGGCTTATGGAGCATCTCCATAGGGGTGAATACCGACAAGAGATCCAGCAAAGGGACTGGGATGATCACATCGCTTTCCATCACCCGAAGCGGATGAATTACATGCCCAATATGTTCGCTCAGCCAGAAGATGCCAAAGGATGGGTAGAGCTATTTGATAACCTAACCGAAGAACAGGTCCAGTGGATGTTCGAGTGGTTTCTGACCGAGGAATTCATCACTCGATCCAGAAATGCACCTGTTCTGATACTGATCGGTCTGAGGGGAACATATCCTTACGTCCCTCTCCGAGTTATGAGACAAGCCGGTAGAAAGCAAGTTATACCTAGGGTCGATAAGATGAGTCATTTCCGAGCTGACTTCCAGGATGATGATAGTCCTTACAAATGCCAAGCTCAGTATATGTGGCATTGCAAGATCATAATGGGGAGAGATATCATCGAGCCAGACAGGTATCATGTTGGTTGCGCTCCTTTCTACTCAGGTTGGTTGAAAGACAATCATGATGGTCTGGGCCAGCCAGGGTTTGCCCGAGGTCACAGAATCATAGATCAAATGGCCGAGGTACAGGTCAAATATAACCAACTGCGCAAAAGGATCCGGGAGTATGAAAGCGAGCACCACGAAATACAAGAGTCCAACCAGAAGCTAATTGAGGAATGGAAGTACATGGCTGTCAGTGTCAACAAGCGACTGGGATACTTGGAGCGAGGCATAGTGGAGTTGGAGAGAAAGTTTCTCAAGAGGGTCGATGATTGCCAAAATGCTGAAGGGACCGAAGGAGGACATCTAGCTAGAGCCTACCTATTGCTGGGACTTCGCGAGTTGGGAAAGCTATTCGACGGAGCCAGGGATGCCGAATCTGGGGAAGGTCCTTCTGGGACCAAGTAGATAGGGGTTTTCTTTTTGCTTTATAAAAATGTAATAAGGCCAATGGCCATTAGTGATTTCCATTTCCTGTTTATTTAATATCAATTTGGGATTCCTCTATTTCTTGTCAATAAAATGAGGCATTTAGCATTCTAAGTTCTCCAAATCAATTTGTCGCTAGGCCTACCTCGGGCACAACGAGGCCCCCAAATTAGGACACGTTTTATATTCCTGCACTATGTGTTTAAAATATTGCGACATTTTTTATATGATCCTCACTAACTTGGTTACCTTTTTGTTTTATTTTTTGTTTTGTTATTCCCCTCCCTAAAGGTTAGTTCGTGCACTCCGGCAACATCATCTTATTCCACAAGATCCAAGGGCCCTCCACCCACTCCTCCTCTAAGTCCTGTTAAGAACAAGAACAAGGGCAAAATGGAAGATTTGAACATCAGAAAGGAGAACACAACAGCAGAAGCCATTGATGGCCATGGTATTTGGGTTCCCAATGAAAATGTGTCACAACTCGAAAATTGTTGAAGTTTCAAGAAGAACTTGATCAAGTTCGGAATCTGGCCAACCTGTCCTTCTCCCTCAGCACCCCAGGCACCATCTTCCCCAACGGCCAAAATCCCACACCTCCACAAAAGAAACCAAATCATCCCACTAAGAACCAATGCAACACTTGCCACACCCCAAACAACAATCCATTACTCGTCCCCGAACCACAAAACTCCGCAAATGACCATTTCCACACCCACATACCCGGTCACCACAAAAATCCTATCTACGTGGAGACCGTGCCACTCTCCATCCAACCTATATCTTGCACCCCTGAGTCCGATGAAAAGGATCTACTCATCAGAAACTTGGCTGAAGAGATTAAGAAACTAACTAGCCGAATCCAAGGCGTCGAAGGAAGTAAAGGTATCGAAGGGTTGAACTATGAAGATCTCTGCATACAACCAGATGTCGAACTGCCAGAGGGGTACAAACCTCCCAAGTTCGAGATGTTTGACGGTACAGGTGATCCAAGGGTCCATCTGAGAACATACTGCGACAAGCTGGTCGGGGTAGGAAAGGATGAAAGGATCCGCATGAAACTATTCATGAGGAGTCTGAAAGGAGACGCACTATCCTGGTACATCAGCCAGGATCCTAAGAAATGGTCGAGTTGGGTAGGTATGGCCTCTAATTTCATGGACAGGTTCAGATTTAACACAGAAAATGCGCCGGATGTATTCTACATTCAGAATCTGAAGAAGAAGCCTACAGAAACGTTTTGCGAGTATGCCACTCGCTGGAGGTCGGAAGCTGCTAAGGTCAGACCTGCCTTAGAGGAGGAACAGATGAACGAATTCTTTGTCCGGGCTCAGGACCCGCAGTATTATGAACGGCTAATGATGATTGAAAATCATAAGTTTTCCGACATTATCAAGCTAGGGGAACGAATTGAAGAAGGTATCAAAAGCGGTATGGTTACAAACTTCGAGGCCTTGCAAGCCACAAATAAGGCCTTGCAGTCTGGTGGTGTGTCTAAAAAGAGGGACGTGGGGGCCGTGATGGTTGCACAAAGGACCAAGTCTCCCCTCAAATACCAAACCTACCCTATACCTCCACTCACATATCAGTCAGCTCCAAACTACCAAGCACCCTCCTACCAAGCCCCAGCACCAACTTATCAGTCACCTCCACCTCCCACATATCAGCCTACCTCGCCCAGATATTCCCAACCCGCACATGTCTACCAAACTTACAATGCCCAACCATCTCATTACCAATCGCCCCCCGCACGCCAAAATTTTCCTAGGCCCCGACCTAATTTTGATCGGAGGCCTCCAAAACAATACACAGCCATTGCCGAACCCATTGATCAGCTATATGAGAGACTCAAAATCACCGGTTATGTCACCCCCATCCCTGTTGCAACCCCTGAGAATCCTTCTCAGTGGTTAACCCAAACAAATCTTGTGCATACCATTTCGGCATGAAGGGACACACCATCGACGAATGCCGCTCTTTAAAAGACAAGATACAGTCCCTGATTGATAACAAGGTCATTGTAGCAAAGGAAGACGCTCTGAACATCCGCAACAACCCCCTACCAGACCACAAAGGCGGGGGTATTCACATGATTGAAGTAGAGGATGATTAGGATCCCGAGGGGTCCATCGGGTTGATCGCGAAAGCCGATGATCCAAAGAAGCCATCAGTTACTCTCAACCCCATCATAGTCCAGATTCAACCGTCCGAGGTCACTGAGGTAGATGTGTCTATCCCTCTTGAGTTTGAGGCAGCGCCATCAACAAAAACACCGGCACCGTTTGAGGTTACAGTTTTACCACCCAAAGAACATGTCCCATTCGAAGTAAAGGTGGCCGCACCGATTCCAGTGGCAATGACCACCATGCCGTCATTCCATACAAAAGCTATACCTTGGGATTATACAGCCGAGGCTAGGAGGAAAGGCAAAGTCAGGTTCGAAGAGACTATTGCAGCACAGGGTATGACAAGGACTGGAAGAGTCTATACCCCGGAGCACTTAGCTGAGTCGAGCAAGCAGGCTTCCAACCGGCCGCTCATCATTGAAACAGGTCCAGATGACCTTTGGAGGAAGATACAGGCCAAGGAGTATTCGGTCATCGACCAGCTAAACAAAACACCAGCGTAGATATCTATCCTCTCATTGCTGCAAAATTCCAAGACACACAAAAATGCTCTGTTGAAGGTGCTGAGTGAGGCATACGTGCCAAGTAACATCACTGGCGGAGAAATGGCCAATATGGTGGGACAAGTATTAGAAAGCCATAAAATCACCTTCTATGAGGACGAGCTGCCGCCTGAAGATTTGGGTCACAACAAAGCCTTGCATATCACCGTGCAATGCGAAGACTACTTCATCACTAGAATCCTGATCGATGGGGGTTCCAGCCTTAATATATGTCCATTGATAACACTCAAGAAACTGGGTAAAGGACTGAACGAGATAAAAGAAGGAGCAATCAATGTGAAAGCTTTTGACGGGTCTCAGAGGTCCACCATCGGTGAGATTAGCCTGTGTCTGCAGATGGGACCGACTTGGTTCGAAGTCGACTTTCAAGTGATAGATGTGCCAGCATCCTACAACCTGCTGCTAGGGCGTCCCTGGNCTTGAGTCCATCCCAATTCCTTGTTGAGTCAATTTTGGAGACTTAGGCTCTCTTTCTCAAGAAGAGCCCAAGTCAACTTAGCACAAACTAGTGTTTGCAACCACTAATTCATAAATTAAATCATAAAATTGACCCAAATAACAAACACTCATAATCAATCTAACCTTAAATCACAACACCCATCAATTAACCACACTAGGGTTGAGCCACAACCCTAGCTAATGGGTCTAGCTACTCATGCTTGAAGATAAAATCAGAGTAATAGATGAAGAGAAAGACATATTAATTAATTACTAAAGTAAATACAAAGTTTCAATGATTAAAACTACGTAAAGATGCCAAAAATGGCTAAGAAATATCGTCTCACGAGTGCAGCTACAGTATTGTAATATCTGATACCCTAAAAATGAAAAAATGTTCTATTTATACTAAGCTGGAAAAACTGGATAAAATTGCCCCTGCGGGGTCAGTGCGGACCGCACAAAATGGTGTGCGGCCGCACTAGGCTATTGACTCTGAAAAATCAACTCTCTGAACCCAGGCTCCGCGGACCGCACAGAATGGACTGCGGCCGCGGAGGCATCTAGCGCGGTCCGCACAAACACGACTGCGGACCGCACAGGCTTGAACCTTGGCACTTGACATCTCTCTGAAGTTTGCTTCCGCGGACCGCATAAAATGGTAGTGTGGCCGTGGTGTCTTCAGTGCAGGCCTCACAATATCTACTGCGGCCGCACTGCTTTGATGCCTTAAAATCCAGGTCTCTGAATCTCCCTAGTGCGGACCGCACAAAGTGTAGTGCGGCCGCACTAGGCCTGTTTGTCCCGAGTTGTCTTGTCTTTGGTACTTGTGCAGGTTTCACTCCTTTTGAGCCGATCTTTGACATCTCGTCACTTTGTTGATCAAACCTGCAATCAAGCACAACTTATGAGCCTTTTGGGACTATATTGTAAGAATTTATAATCAAAGCGTAAGCAAGAAGGAGCATGAAACACGTCAAAATCCCTAGTTATAATTAACCCAAACAAATCTTGTGCATACCATTCCGACATGAAGGGGCACACCATCGACGAATGCCGCTCTTTAAAAGACAAGATACAGTCCCTAATTGATAACAAAGTTATTGTAGCGAAGGAAGCCGCTCCGAATGTTCGCAACAACCCCTTACCAGACCACAAGGGCGAGGGTGTTCACATGATTGAAATAGAGGATGATTGGGATCTCGAGGAATCCATCGGGTTGATCAAGGAAGGCGATGATCCAAAGAAGCCAGCAGTTACTCTCAACCCATCATAGTCCAGATTCAACCGTCTGAGGTCACTGAGGTAGATGTGTCTATCCCTTTTGAGTTTGAAGCAGCGCCATCAACAAAAACACCGGCACCGTTTGAGGTTACAATTTGACCAGCCAAAGAACATGTCCCATTTGAAGTAAAGGTAGCCGCACCGATTCCAGTGGCGATGACCACCATGCCGTCATTCCATACAAAAGCTATTCCTTGGGATTATACGGCCGAGGCTAGGAGGAAAGGCAAAGTCAGGTTCGAAGAGACTATTGCAGCACAGGGTATGACAAGGACTGGAAGAGTCTATACCCCGGAACACTTAGCTGAGTCTTGTAAGCAAGCTTCCAACCGACCACTCATCATTGAAACAGGTCCAGATGACCTTTGGAGGAAGATACATGCCAAGGAGTATTCGGTCATCGACCAGCTAAATAAAACACCAGCGCAGATATCTATCCTCTCATTGCTGCAGAATTCCAAGACACACAAAAATGCTCTGTTGAAGGTGTTGAGTGAGGCATACGTGCCAAGTAACATCATTGGCGGAGAAATGGCCAATATGGTGGGACAAGTGTTAGAAAGCCATAAAATCACCTTCTATGAGGACGAGCTGCCGCCTGAAGGATTGCGTCACAACAAAGCGTTGCATATCACCGTGCAATGCGAAGACTACTTCATCACTAGGATCCTGATCGATGGGGGTTCCAGCCTTAATATATGTCCATTGATAACACTCAAGAAGCTGGGTAAAGGACTGCACGAGATAAAAGATGTAGCTATCAATGTGAAAGCCTTGGATGGTTCCCATAGGTCCACCATCGGTGAGATTAGCCTGTGTCTGCAGATGGGACCGACTTGGTTCGAGGTCGACTTTCAAGTAATAGATGTGCCAGCATCCTACAACCTGCTGCTAGGGCATCCCTGGATTCATGCTGCGGGGGCTGTGGCTTCAACACTGCATCAGGTCGTAAAATTTGAATGGAATCACCAGGAAGTGATCATTCACGGTGACGACAGCAATCCTATATACAGTCGTCAGACCGTTCCGGTGATAGGGGGAAGAAGAAAGCTAGGCGGAGAGACCTACCACCACATCGAGCGAGTCAATGCTGTTGACAAAGATAAATGGTGGGACAACAAGATCGAGAGTATATTGAATTAGAGTGGGTACGAACCTGGCAAGGGGCTCGGCAAGAACCTCCAAGGGATTGCTAAACCCATAAAGCTCAAGAAACACGGCACTACTTTCGGTCTGGGGTACGAGTACACTTGGGAACAATTTAACAACTGGTCGCCACCATGGCGCGGTCCTTACTATCCACTGGAACAGCCAATACCGCCTTTGGAGCACACTTTCCAACAGGCTGACATTGTTTACGGGACAGACGAAGAAGAAACACTTGCTGCAGTAAAGAACTTGTTCCTAGAGGACAATGACATGGACTGCTGTGTTGTTCTCGAGGAGGAGGGGGAGGAAGGTCCTTCTATACAAGCTGTGAGTAGAGGAGCATACCTCAACAATTGGACCATCAGGACCACCAGAGCCCGACGAGCCTCGGGGTAGAAAGGCTAAAACAAGCATCATGCACTGTTTCTATTTTTGCTAGATGATTTTTCTTGTTTGCATTTTTATTTCCCGCAATAAGATCTTCAATGTTCGAAACAGTTATGAAATTTATCAAAGCATTTTGATTTTTTCTTATGAATCAACACTCATTATTATTTTTCTCTCATTACTTTACTTATACAGCATTACTATTACTTATCTTGATGAACCAATGACTGTGACATGCAATGAGACAACGCAACAAACAGACATTGATTCAGAGGAAGATGACATACCAGAGGAGATTGTCAAAGAAGTTGAGAACTTTGAGAACAGACCTAAGTCCAACTGGACGAGACAAAAATTGTTAACCTGGGAGATGCAGAAAACGTCAAGGAAACGCGAATCAGCGTTCACTTATCGCCATCAGAAAAGAAGGAATACACAGAGTTTCTAAGGGAATATGAGGACATATTCGCCTGGTCGTATGATGCCATGACTGGTCTGAGTACATCTATTGTGGCCCATAAACTGCCAACTGATCCAACATGTCCGCCGGTAAAGTAGAAGCTCAGGAAGTTCAAGCCTGATATGAGTTTGAAAATCAGGGAAGAAGTCACTAAGCAAGTCAAAGCTAAGGTTCTCAGGGTAGTTGAGTACCCGACATGGTTAGCCAACATTGTACCAGTACCAAAGAAGGACGGGAAGGTAAGAGTCTGTGTCGACTACCGGGATCTCAACCGGGCCAGTCCGAAAGACGACTTCCCCTTGCTAAATATACACATCCTAATCGACAATTGCGCCAAGAACGAGCTACAGTCATTCGTAGATTGCTTCGCTGGTTATCATCAGATTTGGATGGATGAAGAAGATGCTGAGAAAACGGCTTTCATTACACCGTGGGGAATGTATTATTACAAAATGATGTCGTTCGGCCTGAAGAATGCATGGGCCACCTACATGAGGGCCATGACTACCATTTTTCACGATATGATATATAAGGAAATTGAGGTATATGTGGATGATGTCATCGTCAAGTCCAAGAAGTCCACTAATCACATGGAAGATTTGAGGAAGTTCTTCAACAGATTGCGAAGGTACAACTTGAAACTGAATCCCGCAAAGTGTGCATTTGGGGTTCCGGCCGGAAAGATGCTTGGTTTATCGTGAGCTGCCGAGGAATAGAACTGGATCCATCAAAGGTCAAAGCCATTCAAGAACTCCCACCGCCAAAGAACAAGAAGGACGTGATGAGTTTCTTGGGAAGACTCAACTACATCAGCCGGTTCATAGCACAGTCTACAGTTATCTGTGAGCCAATCTTTAAGATGTTGAAGAAGGACGCCGCTACCAAATGGACCGATGACTGCCAAAAGGCCTTCGACAGAATCAAGGAATACCTGTCAACACCACCAGTCTTGGTCCCGCCCGAGCCAGGTAGACCCCTATTACTCTACATCGCAGTATTGGATGGAGCTTTCGATTGCGTTTTGGGGCTACACGATGAAACGGGGAGAAAGGAACAAGCCATTTACTATCTCAGCAAGAAGTTCACTCCGTACGAAGCTCGGTATTCTCTTTTGGAACGCACCTGCTGTGCTTTGACTTGGGTAGCTCAGAAGCTGAGACATTACTTCTGTGCCTATACCACGTATCTCATATCAAGGATGGATCCTTTAAAGTACATCTTTCAGAAGCCCATGCCCACTGGCAAGCTAGCCAAGTGGCAAATCCTGTTGAGTGAATTTGACATTGTTTATGTAACTCAGAAGGTGGTCAAAGGACAAGCATTGGCAGACCACCTTGCTGAAAACCCCGTGGATGGAGAATATGAACCTTTGAAAACATATTTTCCCGATGAAGAGGTATCATTCATAGGAGAAGACATTGCAGAATCCTATGATGGTTGGAAAATGTTCTTCGATGGAGCAGCAAACTTCAAAGGAGTTGGCATAGGAGCAGCCTTGGTGTCAGAAACCGGTCAGCATTATCCGGTGTCTGCCAAACTCAGGTTCCCCTGCACCAACAATATGGCCGAGTACGAAGCCTGCATCTTAGGGCTCAAGATGGCCATTGACATGAACGTGCAAGAGCTGCTAGTGATTGGAGACTCAGATTTACTCATACATCAGGTATGAGAAGAATGGGCAACCAAGAATTCCAAGATACTCCCGTACCTGCATCATGTACAGGAATTGAGAAAGAGGTTCACGAAGACAGAATTCCGGCATGTTCCCAGAATCCAGAATGAATTCGCCGATGCATTGGCTACCCTGTCATCTATGATACAGCATCCAGACAAGAATTTCATTGATCCCATTCCCGTAAAGATCCATGATCAGCCAGCTTATTGTGCCCATGTTGAAGAAGAAGCAGACG
>NC_031994.1:79125813-79257047 GCF_001879085.1 Nicotiana attenuata
AGAAGAGACGGAAAGCCTTGGGTTTTCACGATATCAAGGAATATTTGGCAAAAAGAGAGTACCCAGAGCTTGCCAATCATACTCAGAAACGCAACACTGCGGAGATTGTCCAACAAAACCTCTCCACGGTGGAGAATCCTGTAATGGAGGACTCTGTATTTGGGAACTCTAAGGTGTGTTCGACGCAAAGGAAGCATCCAAGTTTGCTAGAAGAAATTCATGCTGTGACCTCGTCCACATAATGAACGGCTTCGTCTTAGAAGAAGAAGATTACTCGGGCTGGTTACTTTTGGATGACTATGGAAACAGACTCATCCAGTATTCCGGAATGCCATCGATTGTCAGATACATGCAGACATTGATTAAAGGTGCCCCAAATGAGCTTAATACAACAAGCTCACCATGGTCGTTCGCTGCCTGGGGAATGGACGTTATTGGCCAATTCAAGAGCCTGTCTGCTTCCAACGGACACGGGTTTTATTTCGCTAGTGGCAAATTGGCTATTTCACCAGTGGTCGATCAAGCAAGCATCTATATAGAGCATGACTATGAAAGTCGTGGCAGACTTTGTCCGGCGACCGCTCGTTTTGCCGATTCGGGATTCCCAGAGTCAATGTTTACTGATTAATGGCTCCAACCTCAATCAGCGACTTGATGAAAGCTATGTGTGAAACCTTCAAGATCAGACATAAGAATTCTACAAGCCTACAGCCTCAAATGAATGGAGCTAGCTGCAAGCCGCAACAAAGAATATCAAGAAGAATTAAAGAAAATTGATTAGAGAAGCATAAACAGTGCACGAGAAGTTATCATTTGCTTCTGTTAGGGATCGCACCACAGGTCCGCACATCCAACTGGGGCAACCCCTATATGTGTTTATTCGCACAGAAGCCGTCATCAGTCCGCCGAAGTAGAAATTCCTTCTACTTGAGATCATACAGGAAGCTGAGCTCAACGATGCAGAGTGGGTGGAGAGTCATTACGAGCAGCTAGGCTCTTATAGATGGAAAGAGAATTAACGCAGGTTTGCCATGGCAACTCTTATCAAAACAGGAATGTCTAAGAGCCTTCTAACAAAAGAGAGTCCAAGCCGAGACAGTTCACACCGGCAGCTGGTATTAAAGAAAATTTCCTGCATTCAGTGGTGAACCAAGGAAAGTTCTCCCCAACTGCAATGTCAACATGGTTCACCGAGTCTGACAGGGAGGGGCCTCTACTTGCAGAAATATGGAACGGAGAAGTCTGGCAAAGCCGATTAATTCAGGATTGCAGTCAAGCGTTACTATGTGTAATCTTTATGTTTTCCCGTATAATATGTAAAAATGAACTACGCTTGACCTGATTCCGTTTAAAGATGGGATTACGTAGGCATGCCCTATGGTTCGGTCAACAATGTCGAATAAATTTCATTTCCCCCTGCAATTTGGAAACTGGGGCCGAGAATTTAGGGAGGACCCTCACAATTCTGAAGTAATTCAGACCGATAGTCGCTTACTATGAAGCAATAAGTCTACGATCAATGTCCTCGAATTGCGTCACAGTACGCGGTTCATCTTAAAAAAAATAGTTTTTAATTATACATTTATATCATAACTTTTACAAAGTCATGCATGTCTATTATTGAAACTGCTTTGTTTAGCAACGCTACCCCAATGACATAGATAGTATCGCCAGATCAAAACCGAACGAGTCAAGCAAAGCCAACGGGGTTACGAACTAACCGTCCCCTTTACAAAACTCACAATTTTTCTTTTGATGCAGGCACCAGGATTACGAAATCATTGAACACACCGTATGCCCACAGAGCAAACATTGTTCAAGAATACGATTCTCCGAACCATCGCACTTACCAACCCTTGCTATCATCACGCACCTGTAATGTTCCGTATATCACAATGCTCCCAGTAATCACCACGCCGCAATCTGCTATCAGCTAAGAAACTCCACTATCATTTGCTATTTTATCTCTTGCATAAGGCTACCATTCTGCCTTCCGAGGTTAAGCTCTACCTCTACCTGCATCTGCATTGCATAAAGCTACCATTCTGCCTTCCTACTTGCATAAGGCTAACATTTTGCCTTCCAATCTGCATAAGCCTAACATTCTGCCTTCCAACTTGCATAAGGCTACTATTCCGCCTTCCAACTTGCACAAGGCTAACATTCTGCCTTCCAATCTGCATAAGGCTACCATTCGGCCTTCCGAGGTTAAGCTCTACCTCTATCTGCATTCACATTGCATGGCTGAAAGATCGTCACATTGCACGGCTAAAAGATCGCCACATTGCACGGCTGAAAGATTGCCACCTTGCACGGCTGAAAGATCGCCACATTTCACGGCTAAAAGATTGCCACATTGCACGGATGAAAGATCGCCACATTGCACGGCTGAGAGATCGCCACATTGCACGGCTGAGAGATCGCCACATTGCACGGCTGGAAGACCGCCACATTGCACGGCTGAAAGATCGCCACATTGCACGGCTGAAAGATCGCCACATGCTACTGCATCTTTCATTGGCTTAAATATCGCCAACTTATCCAAAGGCGTCATCGTTCGGAGGCACCATCCTCATAGCCCGAGATCACCATGTCATGGCCTGAGGATCCCTTTCAATCTTTTGCATATCATTATTCAAAGGCATCATGGTTCGGAGGCACCATTTATCATAGCCCGAGGACATCATTTCATAGCCTGCGAATCCTTTATTAAACGCTTCATGGCCCAGGACACCATGGTCTAAAGACGTCATCCTAACCGTCCGTAGACAACATTCATGGTCCGACGGGAATTTGCATCATGTCTAAGTTTACGCACAATATATGCTTGTATTACTTATTTTCAGGTAAACCGGCAAGCAACAGCCATCTCGGCAGGAGCATTCCCGCTCCAATGCCCGCATCCCAACCATTCCCGTAGGCCATTCGTTCATCCTGACCGAAATATTGCGTTCGTTTTTGGAAAGTGCCCGTCGGCATACTCCGCCAACGGATCCTGAACTACATATGGTCTGATTCCTGCAAGACCAGGGATATATAGGCAGCTCAGAAGTCAGGGCGCGGCCTATCTTCTTCAAACCGTTTCGTTCGGTCAAAATTTGGCTATCATAGCCGACAACTCTTTCATCCTTCCCGAGTAAAGAGGGGCAGCTGTTGATACCCAATTTTTTCCCTACATATATTTTTATGCAGAGTACCTTCAAAATGGCATATGTATGCATATATAAGTACATCCAGGAGTTTCCTTATTTTTCCTTAATTTTAAAGATTTTTAAATCAAATTATCCCCCTATTTTTATCCATAAAAATCCAATAATTATTTCTAAAATTTTCTTTTTTGGTGATTCATTTGTTGAGCTTTTATGTTTATGCAAAAATATAGCTAAGGGATTTTTTGCATATCTTTACAAAATTATGTAGTATTTTTTAAGGCTAAAATTGTATAATTGCAACATTAGTCTCTTTTAGGATTAATTACGTTTGTATTCATAAAAATTAACTCCTATATTTTTAAATAGTCAATTGTGTGTTATAAATCATTTTAGTACCTTTAATTTGTTTCCAAAAATTAATTTATTATTTTTTATAAATTAAATAGGGAAAATTGGCTATTTAAATGTTAGCCAATTTCATTTCAATTATAGCCCAATTCTGACCCCAATTGAACCCAATTTAACCCCGACCCAATTTCAATTAAGACCGACCCAAACCCAGTTTCATAACCCGCCCCACTTGCCTGTTTTAATCCAGGTCGTTGATCATTCAGATCAACGGTCAATAATCACCCTTTCCTTAATTAATTCCAAACGACCCCCTAAACCCTATCATTTCTCACAATCCACCGCCTTAGAACCCCTTCCCTCTCAAACACTCTCTGCAACACCCACAAACCCTAGCCGCCGCCACCCTAATCCACCCTAATCCATGGCCTTCCGATGTCATCTGAGACCTATACCAGCCTTCTATGGCTTCTACGTGTTTGGTTCTGTAGTCTCGTGACCAGACTCTGAAGGGATATGGTCCAGCCCTAGCTCGATGACTTTTCTCCAGTCATCCCTGACCTTTCTCCGGCCAGCCATAGCCATTCGAGTCAGACCTTTGACTCTCCTGTTTAGATCGGTAACTTTCAAGGCTTTTCTCGGTTCTTTTGGGTTCTTCTGAAACCCTAATCTCTCAGACTTTTCGATTTCTTTCAGATCTACCTTAGATCTATGATTGCCATGAACTTTTAAGCATCTTCTCGAAGCTTCTTTAACTTTGCTTTCAAAAAGATTCTTCATCTTTTCCGATTAGGGTTCTTCTTTTAAATTATTTGAAACCTCTTCTCTGATTTTAACTTGTTTCTGATGTTTGCTCATGTCGTTCTCCTACCTGAGTTTAGCATGTTGAAAACCCTAACCTCTTTTGGATTCATTCGAGTTTCTGAGACTGTTTGCTAGTAGCTGTTTGATTTGTCTGTTTATCATCTTTAAACTCGATTGTTGTTAAAACCCTAATTTCTTTTGGGATCATTCGATTTCTTAAACTGTTTGCTAGTATTTGTTCGATTTATTGGTTTTTAAGCTTGACTATTGTTGAAGAAAACCTATGTCTTTGGGTTTGAAACTGTTCGTGTGAATACCTGACTCGATTTGAAAGTTCCTTGTTTCAGAACCTCTTTTCTTTATGTGAGTCCTCTGATTCTGGGTTTTTACTATCTTTAAAACTCGACTCTGCTTGAAACCCTAACTTTTCAAAATGGTTTTCTCATCTGCTACTGTGAGACCCTTTGCATGCCTCTCATACTCTGTTTCTCTTCACTATTGATTCAATGTGACTTGACCTACTTGATTATTGTGCTTCGAGTGTTTGCTATCTACTGAACTTTGTGCTACTATTGCATGTTGTTTCTTTTGCCAATAGGTTTGGCCTCGCATGTCTAGTGTTGTTCACTTTATTTATATGTTGAGGTTCCTTCTTTGATTGATCTTCAATCTTGGGATTGATTTCAAAACTTTTCTTTTGTGAACTCTAATTTCACTCGGCTTTTAAAGTTAATTGATCTCTGTCCTTATTTTGCCTTGTTGAATCTTTTTCCAAAATAAGCATATTTCTGTACTTAGACTCGATTGCTTACTTAATGTTTTTACTACTTCTTTTATGGTAATAATCAGTCAGCCCACAAACTGATTTTCTTTCCTTATTTCGAATCTGTTAGCCCCGTTAAACAAGTGATTCCTCAATTAAAGGGAATCACTTGGTTGATTGATTCTGACTGTTGATTGTTTCCATATTTGTATTGAACTTTACTTATTTCCTTATTTCTCACATGTTTTCAAAAGGCTATAAATACCCTGCACCCCTCTTCTTTCAAGGACACGAAGACAAGGAATAAAATACTTGAGTTCAGAACACACACTCCACTAAAACTCTCTCTTTTCTCTGTTGCTACTTGTGTTACTGCCTTACCTAGCCGGCTGAAAGCCAAGGCTAGGCTGTGGGAAGCTTGCTTACTTTTTTCTGCATTTGCATCTTTACTGGTATGTTCTAACTAAATTTCAGCATCAACAACAACATGTTTCTTTACTATTTCCTTCACCTTTGCTTGTTTCCTACTTGTGTTTAATCAAGTTCCATTACTAAGCATGCTGTAATCTGCCTTTTCTATTCTGAATCAATGCTTTCTTATGTATGAATTCTGTCAGTCAATTATTATGACTTATGAGTCCTAAACCCCCATATCCCCTATGTGTTTGGTATCTTTGGTTGGTTTGGGGCATGACAGCATTGGACATTGCTGTGCATGACCCAAACCTGACCACCCCTGGAGTCATAACCCCCATATCCCCTCTATATGTTGTGTGTTCTGGTTGATTTATGGGCATGCCAGCACCATCTATTGTTGTGCATGCCCAAACCTGATTCCTGCCCAAGGATATATGCTCTTTGCAATGTATTCCCAAACCCCTGACCCCTTTGTATGGGAATGTTGATTCTGTGTTTTACTACTACTATTTCCCATCACCCTACCCCTCTCTATTCTCCACTCAGTTTTAAATCTCTATTCCTGCACTTCCACCATATTCTTAGACTTAATTTCTGCCCCTCTTGCGTGAGCCTTGCCTTGGGACCCATGAGCTCCCTCTGAACTCGGACACATAAGGCTGGCCTTCACACTGCACTCNCCTTAGGGAACTCTGACACACCCAGGTCTGGGAGAAGCTTTGAAATAAATGGCGTTTTGAGGTGGTTTATTCCCTAACTCAGAGAGGAAGTCAAGAAATAGGCTTCCTCTGGTTGTAACCTCTTCTTTTACATTTATTCTGATTCAATTCATTATTTTGGTTTGTAATAATTTATAATAACATTTGGGGTTGGCTAGTGGAAAAGGGAGGGGTAATTATACATGTTCGTCTAATAGAAGGGTAGAAAACATGCCTATAGGACTTGTTTTTCTTTTATTCTGCACGCTCAACTATGCATGTAGACACCATGTCTATAGGATTTACTTTAATTCTGCATGTTCAACTTTACATTTAGACACCAAGCCTATAGGATCTGTCCTCTAATAAATTCTGCATGTTTGACTCTACATTTAGATAATCCGCCCATAGGACTTGTTTAAAATTCTGCGTGTTTGTTATCACACTTAGACACCATGCTTTAGGATCTAAACGGCTATAAGCAGATATCATGTTCAATATAATGTATAGAAATCATGCCTGTAGGAATTCTCAAGTAAAAATCCTGCCTGTTTCCATTCCACATTCAATTAGATATCATGTCTATAGGGATTAAAATCAGCAATGTTAGATATCATGTCTATAGGGATTAAAATCAGCAATAGTGGATATCATCGTCTGCAGAATCTGAAACTAGCCTAATTTAAAATCAGTTTTATTCTGAACTAGTTTTTTTTAAATAACCTAATCTCCTTATTTAACATGATTAGCAAGCATGCCTATAGGTTCTCAAACCGCTCGTATTAAATTTGTTACTGCTATGCCACATTCCGAATCAGTAATAGATATCATGTTCATAAGATCTCACCCAAACACTTAGGCAAGCCTTAGGTAATAACAACAAATAAAAACTGAGCCCGCTTCTGTTAACTAGTAATCGCTACAACCAGCAGGCAGGACTGATTCGGACTTCTTATCTGAGTTACATAATAAATTGGTCTGCTTCAACAACTTAAACCCCCCTTGCCTTAGTACCTTTTAGATTCAGACCTTGATTGTTGTTATAGTCATGCTATTTGGTTGCTTTGTTTGAGGAGGTATATATGAGCCTTCAATGTTTTATGTGCTTCCCCCTTTTAATGTGCAGTCCTATATGTTTTGTATGTCGCCTTAGCTTTTTCACCTTTGAAACTTCAAAGTCAGCCCAATATCCCTTCCCTTTAGGAATAGTAGTCCTAAGTTCCTCCGGGACTGATAGGAATGGGACGGGTAATAGCATGCAATAGTGGTCGAGACCAATCCGTGCTTTAGTAGCTTAACGGGGTGGGAAGGGTAGATATGGATATGATGACCGGTGCGCTAATACCACGTGTAGCCCCTCTTTTGAGGAGTGATTACCGGGTATTGCATTGATGTGATCCATATTACAAATAAACCTAGGACCTCCCCCTCCTCTTTCCTTTTCTTTAAATATTTACAGAATTGTAACTTCTTTTCAAAATCAGCCTTTTAATGTTTGCTTTTTTTTAAACTCTGTTTTACTTTCAGACATTCGTGTATTAAAATCTCCTCTTACTTGAGCCTTATCTGTTTACATTTTAATTGCACCAAATTTACAAAGAACTGTTTGGCCGGGAACCACACTAGTGGATCCTGAGGGGTGCCTAACACCTTCCCCTTAGGATAATTTCAAGCCCTTACCCTATCTCTGGTTATCAAGCAAACTTAGAAGTGAACCTTGTAGGTGTCCTAATGCACCATAAATCATTAGGTGGTGATTCTTCAAATGCAAAACCCAGTTCCCAAAAGGAACGAGTTGCCCTATACCCAAAATGTCATAAACCCGATCTCGCGATGCAAAGAGGGAAAAAAGGGGGTTGCGACAATACTATCTCACAATATCCTGCTCCAAAGGCGAATTATAGAAGATCATAACACCGGCGAACTTAACACATACAATCGAGGACGACGACACCACGTCGCAGATAAAAGTTCCCCCACTCTTGAAAACACCAAGTCTCGTTACTCTATCAACCCAAACCTGATCATTTATAGTTTGATTTCCTTTCCTCCGCTGGAAAATAAGATACTGGATCTCTGAATCATACACTTAGTAAACCTCCTCTCAAGTCATTCACTGCCCCAACACATAGGCAAGCATTCCACCCTCTCATCAATACTGCGCAATAACCGTTCATAAGCATCATAACAACCTGTGCATAACCTCGAAGCTCTCAGAAGTACAACTACTGAGCTGAAATGACAGAATATCCTTCCGCAAGGCGACGACAATAGCTCAAACAACCACGCAGGGAGAAACATCCCGCACCACATTCGTAGTACCATCACAATACTCACTCGCCGATTCATGACCAGCGCTTTGCGTCGCATAAGATTGAATGGAAAGAAAATGAAGGCATAAGCCTCAAATGGAATCAAATCGCACGATGAGGAATCAATAAGGGAAGTGCTCCTAACAGCCCTGTAACCTCTCGAAGATAAGCACAGGCATCTCCGTACCGATCTGCGAGACTCTACTGCACTTGCTCATGACTCGTGAGACCTATGGGAACCTAGTGCTCTGATACCATGTTGTCACGACCCAAAATCCATTATAGGTTGTGATGGCGCCGGACACCAGTGTCAGGCAAGCCAACACCAAATAAATAGAAATCTCTTATTTTAATATTTTTTTTGAAATCGTTTGCTTTATACCTTAAACAATAAATAATGATTTCATTGAATAAATAATCATGTCTTTAACAAACTTAATATTAAATAATCCCATAATCATCTCAGAACCCGGTGCCACAAGTGCATGAGCAATCACTAGGAAATCAAATAAAGTACAATAACTGTCTGGAATACAAATTTGGGATAGAAAGTAAATACAATACACTAAAAGAGACTATGCTGGCTACGGGTCACCTCGAGGAATGCAGCTCACCTAAGTCACCGTATCATCCATGCTGCTGCGCCCATTAGGCCACTAGAGGTACATGTGCCTGTGCAATAAAAATGCACAGCAAGTGTAGCATGAGTACAAAAACAATGTGTACTCAGTAAGTATCCTATCTAATCTCGAAGAAGTAGAGACGAGAGGTCGACTTAGACACTTACTAGTGGTCCAATAATAATATACCAATAATATAGTAAATCAAGGATTTTCATAAAAATTGGTTGTAACTCAATAACATGAAGCAAGTAACAATTCTTTCGTTTATAGGAAATTCCCAAATTCATTTTCATCATTCATACATTTATCTCAAGTCAGGGAGAAAAAATATCAACATCAATGAATTTCAAGGCAAGCAATACAAGCATCCGCAAATCATGCCGAGGTCGTACGGCCCGATCCAACAATATTTAAACTGTGCACTGCCAGAGGGTCGAATGGCGCGAACGATAGATGCATCTATTACCCCGCTCGCGAATCATACATGCGACACGGTCAAATATAAATAAATAATCACCCCGTTCGCGAATCATACATGCGACGCAGGTACACATAGAAACAAACATTCAAACAGTCAATCAAGACTTCATCAGGGAAATAATTATTCAAGGAGGTGTCAATTTCTCCTTTACAAGTCGAGAAAACGAAGTTTAACTCTTTTAGAAATTCATTTACCACTTCGATACGATTAATGCAATTTAAACTATCAATAAGGTTATAGTTATTTCAAGTAAAGCATGTTTTTGGGTCCTAGACTACCCGGACATAAGCATAATAGTAGCTACACACGGACTCTCGTCACCTCGTGCGTACGTAGCCCCCACAAATAGAAGCACATATTCAATTAATTCACCTATGGGGACAATTCCCTCTTACAAGGTTAGAAAGGAGACTCGCCTCACTCCGAAGTTTCATAACTGGCATTCCACGCCCTTCCGAAGGCTCAAATCGATGCACAACGCTCCAAAACTAGACAAAAATTATGTAAACCCATTAATTTATGCTCAATTACTCATAATTATCCAATTTATAACAATTTCTAACCCCGATCGAAAGGTTGACAAAATCACCCTCAGGCCCATGTGTCTGGATTCCGAAATTTTTCAAAGATAAAGTTTACCCATAACCTCACGAACTCAATATATAATTTACTCTCAATTTCATGACCAAAATCATGGTCAAAATCCAAAAATACCAATTTTCTAGGTTTTTCCTCAAACACCAAATTTTTACATATTTCCATACTTTAATCCGTACCTAAATCACGTATTTAACTTCTAATGAGTGTGAATAACTTACCTTGTGATACTTGAAGAATTTCTCCAAAATCGCCCACACCAAATGAAAAATGGGAGAAAAAAATGGCTAATTCCCGATTTTTAAAGAACCCTTCTGCCCAGACGACTTTCGCATCTACGGTCCTTTAGCCGCTTCTGCGGCTCCGTTTCTGCGGCGTCTTCTTCGCACCTGCTCTTCTCTGCTTCTGCGCCCTTCACCTTCGCACCTGCGTTCCCGCATGTGCACCCAAATGACCGCTCCTGCGACTCCCCTGCTCCAGTCTTTTTTCCGCTTCTGCGGGCTCGCACCTGCGGTGCCCACTCCGCAGGTGCGATTACACTAGTAGTCCTCAAACTTCAGCAGCTCCTCAACTCCAAACCTTGATCCGTTAACCACCCGGAATCCACCCGAGGCCCCCGATACCCCGTCCAATCATACCAACCAATCCCAAAACATAATACGGACCTGCTCGAGGCCTCAAACCACATCAAACAACGCTTCAACCATGAATCGCCCTCCAATCCAAGCTTAATGAACTTTAGAACTTCAAACTTCAATATTCGATGCCGAAACCTATCAAATAACGTCCGATTGACCTCAAATTATGCACACAAGTCATATTCGACATTACGGACCTATTTAACTTCCGGAATAGGAATCTGACCTCGATATCAAAAATTCCACTTCCAGTCAAACTTCTCAAAAACCTTCAAATTTCTAACTTTCGCCAAATGACTCCAAAATGACCTACGGACCTCCAAATCCACTTCCGATCGCTCTCCCAATGTCAGAATCATCATATGAAGCTATTCCCAGTCTTGGAATCCCAAACGGACATCGATAACACTGAAATTCACTTCAACCCAAATTTATGAGATTCTTCCAAAATGCTAACTTTCACAATAGGCGTCGAAACGCTCCCGGTTCATCCAAAACCCGATCCGGACTTACGCCCAAGTCCAAAATTATCATACGAACCTGCTGGAACCTTCCATTCCTGGTCCCGAGGTGGTTTACTCAAAAATCCAATCTTATATAATTTTTCCAACTTAAAGCATTCGGAATGAGAATTCTCCTTCCAATTCAACTCCGAACTTCCCGGAATTCAATTCCGACCATGTGTACAAGTCATAATACCTGATGTGGAGCTGATCATGGCCTCAAACTACCGAACGACGTACTAGAGCTCAAAACGACTGATCGGGTCGTTACAAGGAAGAAGGAGAAAACGGTGAAAAAAAGTTTTTAAGTAAGAAATACACATTTTAGGCGCGTGTATTTCACCACTTTGCATGCATCTGGTTGTAGCTTTTTGAGGGGTAAATAATTTTACTTTAAAATAGTTCAGGGGGGTAATAGGAGCCCCGAAAAGAAAAGGTGTGTAGTTGGTAATATGGTCATAGGTCGGGGAGGATTTTATGCATTATCCCTTCCTTTTTCATTCATGATATTGGTGTTTGCTGGAAGTTGTGTTTACAGAAAGCCGATGTTGTTTGTTCTATATTATCCGTCCATATTTTTGTTTTTTTTGAAAGTTAAGTATCTAAATGATTAGCTCGAATTATTGGTTTTGGGCATTAGATCTGTGAGTTCGAACATGTAGTAATGATTGTCACAGCCCTTCTTTTACCCCCAAAAGATATATACGTTATGGATTGTTGTGGGTTAAAGAGTTTTTCCAATTAAAGTGACATTTTTGAAGTATGGATTATTATTATTCAGAGTCGCCACTTGGAATTGATGTTTGGGTATTCCAAGTCGCCTTTTATTTGAATCCATGTTCAAAGGAAGATTTGACTCTTTTCATGTTGGTATGCAAAAATAAAGTTCGAGTAAGGAATTCTGTTGACCGGGGAGAAGGTGTAAGGAATTTCTCGAGTCCCGTGGTTCTAGCACGGTCGCTTTTATTGACTAAAGTTAGCTTGAATTAATTTTGGACAAACTGTACTTTATTTGATTTCCATGTTTTACCTATCCTCTTTTATTTCTTGAATAAGAATTACTGAAAAATGATTTGGATAATATTACGTTGTCATAACTACGCTACGTAAGCGAAAGCGTGATCGAAGATAAAACTATTTATCCTATCATAATCGCGCCTCGCAAGCAAATTCGAAATCATGACAATAAATTATTTTTAGTACATTTGAGAAATTACTACATTCGTGCTTGACGAAATTAATTTTGAAATTTATTAAATGTCACTATCGTGCTACGCAAGCGAATTCGCGATTATGAGGATTAATAAAATTAGGACTATTTAAAGCTATTGGATATGGCACAAGATTATTGAATTAATTTATTGAATGTTAAAAATCAAGCTACGTACGCGAGTCCGTGAATGAAAAAGTTAAAGCGCGCCTACTAGTTGCTTAGCGCATAAATTAATTATTGAAAATTAATTATTAGAAGTGATTAAGTTATTAAATTATTTATTCGATAGGCAAGAATATGATTGTAGGCAACACATATGGGCTAATATAATTGAGTTATATAAGTCCAATACAGATGGATTAAATAAATAGTTCCAAAGTTGTTGGGCTAACCCATTTAGTTGGGCTACAAGTGATGAGCCCACTTCATTAGGCCCAAGATGTCATCTTCCTAAAGGCCCAGTGTCACGTGTCAAATGGCGTGGCACGCCAAGTGAAAAAGGAACAGCTAATAGGATCATGCCACATGTCAAAATGACAATGCATGCCAAGTCAAATTAAAATGCCAATGAAATCACGCCATATTTGCAAGTAACATATTCTGGCCAATCAAATGCGGCCTTGTCACGCTTCATTCTGATTGGTCGGAAAGAGTTTGTTCTCATCACAACTTTTCTCTTCCACAACTATAAATAGGGGTCTTCATAACTCAGAAAAGGGACCAGAAATTATAACAAGAAGCAAGAGAGAGCTCGTGGATCAAATGCCGCAAATTTCTCTACAAGTTTCAAGCTTCAGGCAATCAAGTTCAAGTTCAAGAAATAAAGTTCAAGCTCAAGAACGAAGAACAGATCAAGATTCAAGGAGTACGAGTTCAAATCAAAGTTCGTGCTAGTTGAATCCAAGATCATCGTTCATGGCAGCAAGTATATATTCAAGATCAAGCTCAAGGGCCCTTGAATTTATTTACTATTGGAAAAAAGAATCGGAGGATTCATAGAGATTGTACACTCATATATTTGAAATCAAATACTACGATTGTCACAATATTTTTCGGTCTTGGTTTTATTTTCTCGATGCAATTTATTGTCTTCAAATTCTGGCACGCCCATTGAGACAATCTCTACCTCTCATCTCAACTTTTCAGTCACCAAAGTTTAAGAACATTGAAATGGCTTCAATGAAAATCAACTCCAAATCAACTTCCACCAAGGCTACTAATTTCAGGTTCCATGCTAATGTGGAAAGAATCCTCGATGTTGCCTTTGGAAGTTTTGGACCAGTTATGAGGAGAAAAGCAAGCTCATTAGGGCAACAAGTACCCCAAGTGCCGTCCGCATCAACCCCCATTTTCGGATCTTCATCCTCAAAAGGAGCAAGATCCTCTACGAACACACCTGAAGGAGGAAGCGATGTTGCTGAAAAGATTAAGAAAACTGTAGCTTTGCTTAACCTCTCCGGATCCAAGAATTTTGTTGTGAAGGAAAATGATGATATTCCAAGTGATGGATCCTCCCCACTTACACCGCGTAGTGTGAGACAATCGAGGAAATCTGTGTGACAATCCATGCTACTCTCCGTCGTCCCCAATAATCATACAAGCCATGGTGACAAACACTTTATCTGTGGAGGAGCAGTTGGCAAAATGGAAGCAATCGCTGGCTTGACCAAGTGCATGCAAAATAAAGATGCTAGAATAGACAAGCTAACAGATAGGGTGGGAATCTTGATGGAAGAAGAATCCACCCACGCACCTGGCAAGCTCCCAGAAGTTCCAGAGAGTGATTCTCTCCCAAGACAAGTAACATCCACTAAGGCTATCCATATCTCATCTGAAGGGATGATTCCGATCGATCAACTGAAGGAGTTCATTGAAGGAACTATTAATAACAAGTATAAAGTTGTTGCCAAGTCCTCAATCGCTTTTATAGCACGAGACGTACTATCAGTATGATAGAACTTACAAATACTCGTCAACGAAAGGGTGAACTAGTTATCGACTTTATCAATTGTTGGAGGAATGTAAGCCTCAACTGCAAAGAGAGTCTTAGTGAAGCTTCTGGCATAGAGATGTGCATCCAAGTCATGCATTGGGGACTGCCCTACATCTAGCAAGGTATCAAGCCTAGCACGTTTGAAAAACTTGCGACTCGTGCCCATGACATGGAGTTGAGCATGGCCTCCGCTGGAAACGAAAGGCTGCCTATCTATAAGCCTCGAAATAGGAACGACAAGCAAGAAGTCAGGAAATGGAGCAAGTTTGTACCCTACTTTGAAAACAAAGAAGCTACGAATGTCAACACATCACATGTGAAGTTCACAACGAAGGTGAGCAAGAAGCAGAGTACGAAATCCACTTCTTTTCAAGATAAATCAAGTAGAAAGTTGACTCTAAAAGAAATGCAAGAGAAGGAGTACCCATTTCTGGATTCTGATGTGCCAACAATTTTTGAAGAACTCCTCGAGTTAAATCTCATTAAGCTTCCGGAGATGAAGTGGCGAAATGAAGCTGGGAAAATGAATTACCCAAATTACTACAAATACCATCGACTTATAAACTACCCTCTGGAGAAGTGATTTGTTTTCAAGGACAAAGTTATGGACTTGGCTCGTGAAAAGAAGATCGTGCTTGAAGATGAGAAAGAAAGTGCAAACCAAGTCTCTATCACCTTTGGCTCATTCAGTCCAGATGAATTATGTAGTTTTAAGGAAAGTAAATATGAAGAATTACTGAATAACAACAAAGTTGAAGACGATCAACCTGATGATGATGAATTTTGGACGTTGGTGACTCGTGAGCGCCACAAAAAGAGCCCACGAAAAGTATCAATAGAACAACCAACAAGGAAAATGATGGTGAAAAGACCAAGGAGATGGAATCCAGTTAAGCATTTGAAGAAAGCGAAAGTGGAGGTGCACCACCCTCGAAAGCCATGATATCCAGTGACCTTGGAGGAGTTCTTACCAAGTTATTTCCCATGAGGGTATTGATGCCTCTCGTTGCCATACTAACAAAGGGGAAGAAAAGAGTGATGACTTACCATTGATACCATCTTCGATAAAGCTCATCGAGTCCATTCCTCAAGAAGTTAATACTTGCGAGGAAAAAGTTACGTTCACAAATGACGATCTTCTACTAGGTGGCACTTCTCATAACCGCCAGTTGTACCTGGTTGGCCATAAGCGTGATGAAAGAGTAAATCAAATTTTGGTTGATGGATGATCCTCAGTGAATATCTTGACAATTCGCACTGTGAAAGAACTTGGCATTCCTATGAACGAACTCTCAAAACCAGGGAGGGAAGAGCCATAGGCGTGATCATGTTAGGGATCACCATTGAAGTTATGCAATCAAGTGCATGGCTGCATGTGATCGATGAAAAGACTTCATACAATGTCTTCCTTGTAAGGCCTTGGATACATGAGAATAAAGTAGTTCCATCTACCTACCATCAATGTTTGAAGTACTACGAGGGTGAAGTCGAGAAGAAGATAGTTGCTGATGACGAGACATTCACCGAGGCTAAGTCACACTTCGTCGATGCAGAGTTCTACTTAAAGAACCGCATTGTGAATGAGCTAAAACCTAATGATGTCACGAATGGCAAGAATGACGAGTCCACAACTAAGAGAGCTGAGATGGTTGCCGACAAAACCATAGTTATTGCTGAGGAGGTACACCCTAACCCAAATAAATCTCATAAAGGGAACATTGTGTCTCTCGGCAAGAAAGTAACTTCTGCGCTCCAATATGTCCCTAAAAAGAAGAAAGATGAAGGTGAATCATTTGATCTCCAAAAAAATATGCTAAAGGGGTTAACTCTTCTGATCAAATGAATTGAGGCGATAAAGTTGTCGTCGAAGCTACTTAGAAAGTCTGTGTCTCAGAATTCACCACAAGATATAACACTTCCTAGGAAGCGTACGGATGAAGGTTTTGATTCCAATTCTTACAAGTTATTTGCAAAGGTGGATACAATCCCAATGAGCCGTTAAAGTTAGGGGATCTCCCATTAGAAGCTACTACGAGGAAACCACGTGAATGTTTGGGATATAAACCCTCACCAGTGCGCATCTCCATAAGAAGGGAGAGCAATAATTATATCACTATGGAAGATGAATCCGTCACTTCTAGCAAGCCTTCTATCTTTGATCGACTTGGAAAATCAACTGTGAGGACTTCAGTATCTGAGAGATTGGGTCCATTAAAGAAGGTGAACAAGTTCCAGAGAAATTATCAAAGCATAAGAACACTCACTTTGCCCAAAATCTAGAAGATTTCTAAGGATTTCCAAAGTTTGGTTCCTTCTAGAATGATGCGAGAACAAAACTTGTGGTTTCATGTAATGAAATACTGAAGGTAAAACCATATATTGTGGTCTACACTAGGGAATGTGACGAAGATGAAGAAAGTATGGGTTCTTCATGTCATGTTACTGCACAAAACGAGCATGGTGTTTCAACTCTAATGGAGGATGATGCGGAATTCGAGGACGTTTCACTGTGTTATCACATATCCTTCAATGATGGGGGCCTCAAGAAGATGAAGATGCAAAGGATTCTCCACCTGAACTTGAAGAAGGGGTAAAGCCAACAGTGGGCGCTTTGAAAGAAGTAAACCTTGGCACTGATGAAGAACCAAGGTCCACTTATCTAAGTGCTTTACTAGCAGCCAATGAAGAAAGAACTTATATAGAGGTACTCAAGGAGCTTAAGGATGTCTTTTCTTGGAGTTACAAAGAGATGCCTGGCTTTGACCCTAAAGTAGAGCAGTCTATCACCTTGCAGTCAAGAATGGCGCTCGTCCTGTTAAGCAAGCTCAAAGGTGCTTTAGGCCGGACTTGGTTCCCTTGATTGAAAGTGAAGTTAACAAACTCATTGAAGCTGGTTTTATTCGTGAAGTTAAATACCCAACATGTGTCTCAAGTATTGTCCCTGTAAGGGAGAAGAATGGCCAGATTCGGGTGTGCGTTGACTTCAGGAATCTCAACAATGCATTTCCCAAAGATGAATTCCCGCTTCCTATTCGAGAGCTGATGATCGATGCTACTACTGGTTATGAGGCAATGTCTTTCATGCACGGTTTGTCGGGTTGTAACCAAATTCTCATGGCACCAAAAGATGAAGAGCTTACCGCATTCCGCACCCCTAAGGGTATTTATTGCTACAAGGTAATGCCTTTTGGCTTGAAGAATGCTGGTGCTACTTACCAAAGGGCTATGTAGAATATATTTGATGACTGTCTCCACAAGAATGCCGAATGCTATGTGGAAGACTTGGTGGTAAAATCAGGAAAGAGGGAGGACCACTTGAAAGACTTGAGAATTGTATTTGAATTGCTCCAGAGGTACCAACTTAGGATGAATCCATTAAAATGCGCCTTTGGAGTTACTTCTGGAAAGTTCCTTGGTTTCATCGTCCGACATCGAGGGATCGAAATTGATCAAGCCAAAGTGGATCCATTTTGAAAATGCCTGAGCCTCGCGATATTCATGTATTGAAAAGTCTACAAGGAAAACTAGCATACTTCAGGAGATTCATCCAAAACTAGCTGGGAGGTGACAACCATTGAGTCGCCTCATGAAGAAAGGCGTTCCTTTCAAGCGGGACCAAGCTTGTAGCAATGCCTTTGAAAGCATAAAAACTTACTTGATGAAGCCTCCAGTTTTAGCAGCCCCTATACCTGGAAATCCGTTAATACTATATATTTCAGCACAAGAAAGGTCTTTCGGAGCGCTATTGGCCCAAGAAAATAGTAAAGGGAAAGAAAACTCCCTTTACTACTTGAGTAGGATGATGACACCAAATGAGCTGAATTATTCGCCAATCGAAAAGTTATGTTTGGTACTATTATTTTCAATCCAAAAGTTGAAGCACTACTTTCAAGCTCATGTCGTTCGTCTTGTTTCTAGAGCAAATTCCATCAAGATTTTGATGTCAAAACCTGTCCTTAGTGATCGACTAGCAAGGGTGGTACCTCTAGTTCAACAATTTGAAATTGTGTACACCCTCAAAAAGGCTATAAAAGGACAAGTATTAACAGACTTATTGGCAGATCACCCTATACTTGATGATAGGGAGCTAACAGACGAACTACTTGATGAGGACACAGTGGTCATTGAAGTTCAACCTCCATGGAAGATGTGCTTTGATGGTGCTGTACATCGCGGAGGAGCTAGTGTTGGCGTAGTATTTTTCACTTATCAAGGGGAAGCTCTGCTCTACTCCTTCACTTTGACACAACTATTTCCAACAATGTTGCTGAGTATCAAGCATTAATACTTAGGCTTGAAATGGCTATCGATATGAAGCAGTTGAAATTGCAAGTCCTTGGTGACTCCTAGTTATTGGTCAATTAGCTTTTAGGCAGTTACGAGTCAAGAAACCTGAACTACGCCCTTATCGTAATTATGCTAAGAAATTGATGGGATGGATTGGTGATGTGATTATTCAACATGTACCTAGGAAAGAAAACAAGAAAGCTGATGCTTTAACTGCCCTAGCTTCATCGTTAACCATGCCTGATCAAGTGTAAGTTACTATCTGCCAAAAAAGGGTAGTACTGCCACCAAATAAGAGGGAAAGTGAAGAAAATGAACTCGAGCATCTGGTCACGGTTTCTGAAGCTGAGAAGGAAGAATGGCCACAACCCATTATCGACTACTTAAGCTATGGGACACTTCCAAAAAATCCCAGGAGAAGGACTGGAATCCGTCATCATGCACCGCGCTTCCTTTACTACAAAGATTCTCTATACAAAAGGTCATTCGAGGGAGTACTCTTGCTATGCTTAGGAGAAGATGAAGCACTCCATGCTTTGTAAGAAGCACATTTTAGGGTATGTGGGTCACACCAGTCTGAACCAAAGCTCCACTTTCATATAAAAAGGATGGGATATTATTGGCCAACGATGGTAAATGATTGCTTGGACTACGCTCGAAGATACAAGGCTTGTCAATTCCATGAGAATTTTATTCATCAGCCTCATGAAGTGTTGCACCCGACTGTTGCATCCTAGCCATTTGACGCTTGGGGATTGGATGTTGTTGGACCACTGCCAAAGTCCTCTGATGGGCACCTGTACATCTTGGCTGCAACTGACTACTTCTCAAAATGGGCTGAAGTTGTTGCTCTTAAGGAAGTAAAGAAGGAAAACGTTGCTAGTTTCATCCGAGTAAACATAATCTATCGCTTTGGCATTCCTCGTTACATAATAACAGATAATGGCAAGTCATTCGACAATAGGTTGATGAACAATATTTGTGATCTCTTGGTTTCAAGCAACGCAACTTTTTGATGTACAATGATGCCGCCAATGGTCTAGCTGAGACATTCAACAAGACTCTGTGCAACTTGTTAAAGAGAGTCGTCTCCAAATCCAAATGAGATTGGCATGATGGTATGGAAGAAGCTCTGTGGGCATATAGGACAACTCAGTGCAGGCCAACACAAGAGACCCCTTATTCTCCAAAGTCGAAGTCGTTTTGCCACTCGAGCGTTAAATACCTTCATTACGATTAGCTATTCAAGAAGGGATCACTGATGAAGAAAATGCTCAACTTTGATTGGCAGAGTTGGAGGCTCTTGATGAGAAGAGATTGGGAGCTTAACAAAGTCTTGAATGTTATCAAGCTCGACTGTTTCGCGCCCTCAATAAAAGAGTTTGCCGATCCTTTCAAGTAGGATATCAAGTCCTTGCTATACGAAGACCCTTTATTACTTCCCATAAACTTGTAGGGAAGTTCACTTCAAATGGGATGGGCCATATGTCGTGCAAGAAGCTTATTCAAGTGGGGCTTACAAGCTGGTTGATGCAGATGGCATGAGAATCGGCCCTACCAATGGAAAATTCTTAAAGAAGTATTTTCCTTGAAGTTGCAACGCTCCATAACGCAAGAGCATAAAATGCACGTTACTCCTGGCCCGCAAGAGTATAAATTATGTACGACCCCCCAAAAAAAGTCCCGAAAGAGACGGCCTATGCAAAAATTAAGACAAAAAAAAACTCACCCATTGTGAACTAAGGTATGACTTGATCCTCCTCACCGGGGTACGTAGGCAACTAGAGTTTCACTCTAAGTTTAGTCGCATGAGTTCAAAAGATACATAGACCCAATCTTCGTTCGAATGAAGTATGATGGGATGCAATCCATTCAGTCGGAACTTAAAAAAATCAAGCTGAAACACCATTCTTATGTTGAATTGTGGATCCCATTTGATTTAAAGGGGGCAAGCCCCTGTTGTAAATTGGTATCTTCAATGGGACGATTATAGTCTTTTAAGAGGCTGCCAAGTCAAATTAAAAGGCCAATGAAACCGCGCTACATATGCAAGTGACATGTTCTGGACAATCAAATGCGGCTTTGTCACAATTAAACTACAATTTATTGGGCCTGATAATTGCCTTTCTGTTTTAACCATAAAATTTCACGGCCCATTTCTTATTTCATATCAAGGCCAGATCAATCATCAATCAAGCCTTTCCATTCAGTCAGCAAATGGATAATATCATACTAAACTTAAAAACAGAATCACTCCAATCTAACTCAAATATAAATTAATAACTCACAAACAAAAATAATAAACAAGTAAACAAATAGATAATTTGTCTTTTGATATTTTATCACTTGCTAAAAAGCCATCAAATAAACTAACTAGTATTACGAAGAACTAATCTAACAAGAGACGAAACATCAGTAATTCAAATGCAAATTGAACGAGTTCTATTCAAATAGAAAATATATACTAAAAATTTTAAATAAAATCTTGCATTAACTAATTGAAAAGGTGAGAAACGGATAATATCATCAAACAAAACACACTGATTAATAGTTATACATAACATCAAAATCATACACTAAATTAATCACATATCAAAGTTAAAAGGAAATGAAGTGGACAAAAAATGTTAAAAAGATTGGACCTTTATTGCAGCAAAAGCTTCTTCCGTTACAACCGCAGTAGTATGATGAACGAGAACTAGGACCGAAGCTTAGCCAAACAGGTGACCTTGACGGAAACTCTCAAACTCGTCCCGGTTCCCCGTAAAACTCATGTCAAAAAAGAGCTATCTGATATGAAAAAACTCTTGGAAATGAAAGATGGTGTTCCGATTGAAGCCGAAGTTTATGATAGCTTCTATGGCTGATTGTGTGTTCTTTATAAATAAAGTGTTGCTACTATTTGATGCTCTTTAGTGGCGTGAAATACCAATGGGAACTAGAAGAAAAATACCTCTTTTACGAGTTAGGCATGAAAAGCTTAGTGTATTTCATGGATGAGGGCTACTGCCGTTTTTCTTCTTCTTTTGTCTACTCACTTCTTCTCTTTAAAATGTGCCCCCTTTCATTGTGTGAGTGGAAGAAGATATATATGTGTAGGTCTAGTTGTATGTGTGTAGAGTGTGATATGATTCTTCGAGTTAACAAAGAACCAACCGATCAGGATCAAGATCTTGAAACGAAAACGTGGTTTGTGGGCAGGTTTCAAGAAACAACATATTTCAAGCTTTAGGACTCGGAATCTGATGATTCAAAAACGCGATGAAAGGTGAAGATCTGAACTATAAGAAAGACTATTTACTCGTTCAAAACAAGTAAATATTGATGATGTACCCGTTAGAAGAATCAAATTCAAGTACCTTTGGACTATCTTGAAAATCAAAGTATATCTTCTTGAGAATTCATCAGCAACAACACTCTCATATTTAACTATATCATATCCATTGATGGAATTTGTTTTGAGATCTCTTGTTCCATCATATTCTTGAAAATATTCATCCTTTTGGGGGGAAGAAAAAAACTGGAACAAAATATGAACTCAAACACTCCATTATGTACTCCTTTTTAAGCAACCCTTCTTCACGTATTTGCAAAAATTTATGGACTTTTGGGTTAATGAAATTTGTTGCCTCATTTGGAAGGATAGAGTCAACAATCAAATCAATATTATGTTGATCATCTTTATTAGGTGAAAAGTTAATCTCATGTATGGGATGCTCCAATGGATCATCATCAAACTTCGGAGGTAAATCTTCAACTTGCAGATCCACTCATGCTCCTCCTCCTTGATTGGACCAACGTTCAAAGGCTTTTCTCTATTGATTGGACCAATTATTTATAATTTGGCCAGAAAAGAATCATCATTGAGCTTCAGAATTTTAGCAATTTCTTCTAGATTAAATGGTACTAAAATAATCTTACGTTTATCCTTTGTAAAAGAATAGGTATTAAGGTATTCATCATATTTAGCACACCTATCAAACACCCATGGTCTTCCAAGTAATAAGTGACAAGCATCCATCTTCACTACGTCACACCAAATCTGGTCTTTATAGATCTTACCAATAGAAAAAGATACTAGGCATTGACGAGTTACCTCTAAAACATCATCATCTTCAACTTCGATGCTGTAAGGATATGGATGAAATTTGGTTGACGAACCAAGTTTAATAACCATCTCCTAAGAAACAATATTTATGTGACTCCCACGATCAATGATCAATTAACAAACTTTTCCATGGGAGGTAGATCTAGTGCGGAAAAGAGATTCATGTTGTCTCGTTTCTTCATCTTCTTGAACCAAGAATCTTCCTCTTGGTTGAATTTTGGCCATGATAAATTTGTCAACTTGGGACCTGTGGATTATAGATTTGATACCAAATTGATGTGATTCTTCGAGTTAACAAAGAACCAACCGACTAGGATCAAGATCTTGAAATGAAAACGTGGTTTGTGGACCGGTTTCATGAAACAGCGTATCTCAAGCTTTAGGACTCGGAATCTGATGATTCAAAAACGCGATGAAAGGTGACGATCTGAACTATAAGAAAGACTATTTACTGGTTCAAAACAAGTAAATATTGATGATGTACCAGTTCAAGGAAAGTTATGATCCTATGATAACAAAAAAAATGAATTTAGATCAAGAAACGTGTTCTTGAATGATCAAGAACTATAAGATTCCTAAAGTCACCATTTGGAATCAATTAACGTGATAAAGAAACACCACACGCAATTGAAAACAAGATAAATACTATCACCACCTTGTTTGGAACCAAAAACAAGGATAAAGAAGACAAAATAGAGAAAAATACTCAATTGCAAATTAGGGTAAAGCTCAAAAACATGATTTTTCCTATTCTACATGGCAAGAGAACCCTTTATATAGGCCTAGAGTCTCTTCTTTGATGACTACAATTCCTATTCTAATAAGGAAATAAAATAACTAAAGACAAGGAAAGTAAAATCCCTATTCTACAAGGAAAAGAAACTAGAATCCTACTAAAAGGAAAATCCTCATTCTAAAAGGAACAAAATAAATCCTATTTCAAGAAGGAAAGAATCTTGGCTTCTTGAAATCAATCTTGAGCTTCTTGGATTTCTTGCGCTTCTTGAAATAAGTCCATATGTTTGGACTTGAGCTCTAAAACATTATCTTGACCAAAATTAGTAAAATTTAACATAGATTCTTCTTTTACATCAGAGTGTACGAAATGGAGTGACGGGACAAGGAAATAGTGAAAGGGGAATGATATGTGACAAGTGAATAGTGTAGTGAGCGGAGATAGGAGAAGATTAGATTTTCATCCATGTTTAAAATAAAGGCTTATGATTTCTATGTGCTAGTAGACTATGTTAAAAATGTTGTGTATTTTCTAATAAAGCCTAGTAAAAAACAGAAGAGTTAAAATATCAAAATTAAGCCTAGAAAATGTTAAGCACTAAAAAAATTATAAATAATTCGAGTGTAGTAAAAAATTAGGTGCTCACAATGATTAGCTCCTTTTGGTTGTCAAAGCAATCATTACTTAAAAGGGTTCTTCTATCTTAGGGAGATGGATTTTTTGAAGGTGAAATTTTGATTTATTCTTAAGAACTATTAGTGCACTTTGTTCATTCTAATGCTACGCATGCGCTAACTGATACATGAAAGGTGTGAGGCATGTACGAAAAACTTTTCAGAAACGTGATTAATGTAAAACATATGCCATCGGAAACATGATTAAAATATAACATACGCCATTAGAAACATGATTAATGTAACACAAACGCCATATATATATATATATATACTTGCGCGTTCTACCCACGTACGTCTTTTATGTGCTATTTTAATGTTTGTATTTTAGGTGCAGCCAAACACGTCTGTTGGAGGTCTCACCACGCGTTATCAAAGTAACAAGGGTTATATGTTTACATTGACACTGAATTAAGCGTTGTCCCTTTGTTTTTGTAGTTGTCATAATTTCTTTTCTTTTCACATTTATGATGGACCATTTTATAAGTCGGGAAATCACGAAACCTTTTGGTTTTTTTTAGGTGAAATAAGATAAGGCGAAAAAAACAAAAAGGGAAGGAAAGAAGGAAAAGGCATATTTTAAATGTGATAGGTCGTTTTTGTTTCCCTCGTTCTCTTTGTTTGACCAACAGTTTCATTCCGCGTATCCCTTCAAGAGGATTTATCTGTTTTATTATTTGGTTCTGTACAGGACTTCAAATCAAAGATATATTATTTTTGTGAAAAAAAATAAGTTAGAAGATACCACTCTAGCACGAGAAAAGATTATGAAAGTATTTTATATATCTTCGATTGTTGTGCTGTGGAGTTTTTCTACACTTGGGACAAATAAATCACCTTGAATTTTGGTTGACCAAAATACTGACAAACAAACCAATACTAGAACAAGTCATACCTTTAATCATTATATGATTATCCCTACTTGTGATTTTTCAATTAGTCGTATCTTGCAATATTAATGAATAACTCAAGATATCTTCTTTTAACTTTTAATTCGCAATCGTATGGTTCACGCTTAAGGAAGCTCTAACTTGAGATCTCAACACTCTTATTATAATTAGACTTTATTAATAGATTTAATTAAGTTAATCTCAATCTTGATTCTTCAAATTAATGGACAATGTGGATGGTAATAATTAAGGGTTGGAGGACTATGCATGAAGTGCTTGCTCAGGTTTAGGATCAACAAAGTTATGATGTCTTTTAATTTAAAACACAACTGGAAGATATTCTAGAAGTTGAGAACGGAACAGCATGTAGCTAATATTGTAAGCTAATTATTATGGATAAATGCCGGTTTGTTTATAGTATAAAGGTGTTACTAGAAATTAATAGAAGATAAATCACTATTTAATAGTTTCTCTCTTTAGCTATACTCCAATCCAATAATTTAGGGTTAGTGGCGCCTGCAATTCTTGGTGTAGACGTTAATAAATTGTTTGCTGTAAATACTTGTATTGGAAGACATACTCAAGTGTAAGGGATTGGTTACACCTATTGTGATAATTCTCTGATTTATTCATTGCTAACGTTTGACTTCTTTATTTTTCCGACCTGTCTTTCTTGAATTTCTATGTAATTCGTATTAAGATAATTAATGGCATTTCCTGGATCCACCTTATCTTATGTTTGATTATTTTTGCAAGAAACATATGAGTTCAGTATTCACAATTGTTGGTTTAAGGAATCTCTTATGTCTCTGATTCTTCCTTAAGATTCGACTTCTTATCCTAATTGGACTATCTAAAGCTCTACGATTATGTAATTTATACAATTGACTTGGTAAAAGACATTTATAGGACGTAATTATATGGTTTGGTTTATTACTTTATGTGACTAATTTGAGATAAACTTTGTAACACTTTATCACATTTGATATTTTTTTGGAGTTTTATGTCTAGAATTCTGCATGTGATGCTTGAACTAAGTAGAATTTGGTTCTCTAGTAAAACTTAGTATCATAAATTAAGTTACGATTTTTCTCTAACATAGTAAAATTCGTTTCTTGTTTAGTTCTTTAAGGTCCTTAGCGTAGACAATTAAGGTAATCCTCCATCGAAATTTAATTTGTTTTTAAATTATGAATGTGTTTGGTTAAGCTTATAAGCTGGTCAAACTAGCTTATAAGTACTTTTCGACTTATCTACGCGTTTAGTAAAGTTAAAAGTGCTTATAAGTAAAAAATAAGCTAAAAGCCATAAGCTGGTCACCCCAGCTTATGAATTTTTAGCTTAGAAGCACTTTAAGTTTGACCAAGATTTTTACTATTTTATCCTTAAAATATTCTTTTTTAGAACAAAACTCTTACAACGATACTCACTGCCTCAAGTATTGTTTCAACCCCTCCCCCCCCCCCCCCCCCTCGGCCTCTTCAAGTCTGCAATTCTCATTGACTATTTAAGATAAGGAAATTCTCTATTCTTTTGCATATTTGTATCTATGTGATTGTGTATTAATCTTTGAACTGTATGTAATAAATGACGACATATCAAATATTTGGTGCATTGCTTTCTAAGTGTTGTGGTGATGAAGACAGTGTTTGTTTCTCTTCAAATATTTATTTAGGTTTATTTTTACTTAGAAATTTTTGTCACTTTATTAATTATTATGACTTATGATTATATGCTTATCATAAAATAAATTTTATTTATCATAAAAGTTTTCTTATCTAAGCACAGTTGTATTTAAAATAAAGTGACAAATACAATATTTTGTATTAGAATCGATCTGGAATCTAAAATTTTGAAGAAATTATGCCCTTATAAGTGTAAACACTTCTAAGGTTATTTAAGTCATTTTAACAGAAAAAGAGCTTATCAGCACTTTTTTCTCAAATACTACAACAACTTATTATCAATTTCAGCATTTGTATTCAAACACGTAACTGCTTATTTATTAAATCGGTTTCAACACTTAATAGTGCTTTTCAACACCTAATGCTTATCAACTACTTCAAATCAGCTAATCTAAACAGGCTCTATATCTTATTTTGTATATCAATTTAAGCGAATATGCTTGTTTGGATGATCGTTACCTATTGTATTGTATCGTATCGTTAAATCCATCGTTACGTAACGACGAAATGTGTCACTTTATGTAATGCCCGATTTGCTGGGTTGTGTCGTTATCTTGTCTTTTTCTCTCATCTCGCCCTTCACTATTATTAAATAATTTTATTTTATCATTCATCCTATCTTTTTATATAATAAATTTATCTCGTATCATGATTTTTCTTTAGAATATTACAAATTTATTCTTCATATTGCTGGTGCATGATATCATAAAATAACAGCAAACGATACAATCTATCCAAACATAATATTCATCAAACGATACAGTACAATACAATACAATACAATATGATACATTGTGAAACGATGTGTAACAACCATCCAAACAAGCTATAATTCGATGTCATAAGTACTTCAAGTTATTGACAATAAATAACATGGCATATTTGTTCGTACTTAAATCGAAAAATAAAGAATCTATCCGCAAAAGTCAAAGTTTAAATATATCATATAAAAAAGAAGTTAGAGACTTAATTTGGAAGACTAAAACATTTATTGTCTCACAAACAAATCGTGTGCCATCCTCAAATTGCATGCTTGAATAAATGATGAATGAAAAAAATTAAATGAGAGAAGATCCTATATATCATGCTTTCATTACTCTTGCAATAAATCAAAATAAGGAAAATATATACTCAAAATTCACATTTTTTTTCAAAAAAATACAAAAAAGGAAAAAGAAGAAAATGCAAAATAAAGAAGTCAAAAATAACTGACGTGGGTGAGTTATCCCACGTCTCAAATAGAAAAAAACAGATCCTAACTGCTCAGTTTGCCAAGCATGCAAAAACAACCCCTTGCAAGTCACGTGATTCTCTCTCCAAAACTTGCTCTAATTTCTCACAACACTCACAAATTCACGTGACCGCTTAAAACAAGGGACAAAAATATAGTAATTAAAAATAAGGAAAAAAGAAGACTAATTTGATCAAATTTTTCCTTGTGTATCACAAGGCATAACCCAAAGAGCTCGGATCTAGGATTTTTTAACATGGATGCACTACTAGAAAAAGTAGGGAAAAAAAATATTAAGTGAGAATTGATCCCTATTTCTCAAAGCAAATAATCTAATATTCAATCAAGTGCACCATTCAATCTTTTTGGAGCATGAGTGCCAACAAATAATATTACACTAATCATAAAAAAATATATACATAAAATATCTAGTTTGATGGTGAATCCGTGGGTTCACATGCCCCTTAATTGGGGCTATAGATCCGCCCCTACTAAAGAGTGATGAAATGGTCGAACATCATGTAAAGCTAGAGTTCAAATTCTAATTAAAAAGGCAAAATACCTCAAAACCCCCCTAAACTTGACACGGTTTATTAGTTACAGCCTTACACTATTCGTGGTTTTAATTACCCCTCAACTTGGCTTGTTGAGAGCCATTACCCCCCTGGACGCTGATGTGGCAAAAAGTGTGGGTGCACTCTTTTTACCTGAAAAAGTAAAAATAAACAATTGAAATAAGTCATTGCATCAAAAGAAAAAATAAAAAGAGTGGACAATTGCAAGAAATAAAACGAATCACTTGCATTATGCTGCAATTGTACACTTTTTTATTTCTTCTTTTGATGCAATGACTTTGAACGGTGTATTTTTACCTTTTCAGGTAAAATCTGTAAAAAAAAAAAATAAATAAATTTATAGCACCGTAATTTAGAGCTATATAAAAAATTATAGCCAAACAATTAATTTCAATGTATTTTTTATAACTTTTTAGATGCCTTGACTATTTATTTCAATTATATAAATCTTTATTTTTAGGTCAAATTCAAAAAAAGATTAACTAAAACTTTATTAATTTTAGCCAAATAAAAATTTTTAGCTAAATAGTGTAGTTCTATCCAAGTTTTATTATAAATTGTATTCGAAAAAAAAATTATCTAAAAAAGTAACATTTTTAAAAAGGTATATTTTATTTTTCAACAATGCCACATATACACAAAAATCCACATGGCAGGCGAGTGTACCGACACTTTTTGCCACATCAGCGTCCAGGGGGTAATGATTCTCAAAAGGCCAAGTTGAGGGGGGTAATTAAGAACACGAATAATTTAAGGCTGTAACTAATAATCCGTGTCAAGTTTAGGGGGGTTTTAAGGTATTTTGCCAATTAAAAACATAAGGCGATTTTTGATTTGCTTAAATCTTGATAAATAATATTATTAGACACTTAATAAGAGCTAAAGCAGAATCAAATAGAATTGTTGGGGAGATTCTAAGCCGATTAAAAATATGTCACCATTATTTAAAAAGAAAATTCCCTTGTTAAAAATTCAATCACGATAGGAAAGAAAGAAGAAAAAAAGGAAAAAAAGATAAAAAGGAGAAAAAAAGCCGATTACATTTAAAATCTAGGCACATCCCCACGATGGCATTAAATTAATTAATACAGAGCATGGCCTAAACTATAAAGAACATTCAGACTCCAACTAACCCTCTCTCTTCACCTATATATCACGACCATTATATACCACTACCCTGTAATTCTTTCTCTTACTGCAAATTAAACTCCTATTTCTCTCTCAACATACATATACAGAAGAACAGTATATCAATATATGTATTCAATGGACAATATGGCTGTAAAACAGATATCTTATGGGGCAGTAAACATGTTCAGAACAGAAACAGGGTACACTGACTTAGAAAAGAGGCAGCTTTTTTTGAGAAGCTACCAATTTAGCAGGAAGCAGAGTGTTACTGAGAAGATGAAAAATTCATTCTTTAGAGTGAAAAGGGTGATATGGGTAAAGCTCAAATCAGCAAGAAAAATCAGAAAACTGGTTTGGTTGAGGCTCAAATATGGCATCTTTGGTTATAGAAGAAGAAGGGTTTTTCGCCGACTTCACAATTCCAGTAATAATTGTTATACTACTGGGTGTTCATCTTCTTGTTTCTGGTAGGGTGGACTTTTTTTAATATTTATTTTTAGTATTCTTTTGGTTTATTTGGGATTTATGTAGTAGTAAATTTGGGTGTGTTTCAACTTTAGCACTGAAGGAGAAAATTAATGGGAAGTTCTCTGCTGACTTTATTTTTCTCCAGTTAATTGCTTTCTACGTATGTATACATATATTTCATTATTCTAGTCAAAGTGATGGTATCTCAGCTCTATTTTGATGTTTTTTTCCTGTTCTAGACAACTTTTTGGATACTGATTCTAGTAATATATTCGGAGTTTTATTCAGATTGGGGACTCAAGAAGTGAATAATTTGTCTTTGGTGTGTTAGAATAATAAGTGGAGTCAATGAGTAGATTTAATTCTTGTGTAGATATTTTGTTCTATGACAGTGTTGGTTGCTCTGGCAGATGATACCATTAATTATAGCGAAACAACTTGAAAAAAGAAGTAGGTAAAGAATGAGAAGAATCTGAAATTGCCTAACACTCTGGGGCCACAAATAATAAATACGTACAGTAATATTTTTTTTTTTTTTTTGTGGTTTACAGATCATCTGTTAATATATTAACATTAGTACAGTTTCTTTTTTGGGATGATATTACATTGTAGTAATTTTGAATGAGGCTGTAAACTCGTAACAGTAAGCTTGCTTTAGATGCTCATTTGCATAAGGTATGTATATTAACAATTTTCCTAACCTAAAATTATTGACTTTTGTGTTTACGTTTGACTAATTTTATTTCAAGAAATTTTGTAGTTCCCATAAAAATCAGGTCCCCAAAGGGTAGTTGTAGTGATTATTTAATCATAGATGGAATGTCATATATGCAGAATTGATAAGTGATACAGTAAAGTAATTAATTAGTTTTAAAAGCTGAAGAATCAAGAAAAGATTGATGCCAACTGTTAGTTAAATTTGGCAGGTTTCCTGCATTAATTACTCGTGGAAGTTTGCACATAAGTCTAGGTTTTTTTAAACGTTTCTGTAATTTTTTAGTGTAAACTTGGGGAGAGCTGCCACTGCAAAAACCAAAGGAGACATTCATCACTCACCCTTCTTTTCTGGCATTTTTTTCTATATGGGAAGTTCAAAAATAAGTGGAAAACGAGATGCATGCATATTTGAAAAGAACTTTCTTAAGAAGATAAGACTCAAATGCGCATTGTTTTATGGAAGTAAAATTTACTAGAATATTGGATCAAGAAGGTGGAAAAGAGTTAGCTGTAGTCTAGTGGTCAATAAAGGACAGCCAGGTACACTAAGCTTTTGCTATGCGCGGGGTCCGGAAAGGACCGAACCAGAAGGGTCTATTGTATACAGTCTTATCCTACATCTCTGCAAGAGGCTCTCTCCGCGGCTTGAACCTGTGACCTCCTGGTCACATAACAACAACTTTTCCCGTTACGCCACGGCTCCCTTCAGTCTAGCGATCCTTCGGTCCAAAATAAGTGATTTTTTGGCCTTTTTCTTGTGGTCCAAAATAAGTGATTTTTCCAGATTTCAATAATGAATTAATTATTTTTTTCCTACATTATCCTTGAAGTAAATGGTGTTGGAATATGTGTTAGGAGTGTTTATGTGAGATAGTAAAGGTTAATATGGTCAATTCCATTGCTAATTAGTGCTAAAAGGTGAATTTCTTAATTTGTGTGAAAACATCCAAAAAATCACTTATTTTGGACCGGAGGGGTATGAAAAATCACTAGAAAAAAATTAATATTCACTGAAATAATTAAGTTGCATATAATTAAGGCATGTTCATTTTAGATTTTCAATTTTGAATGTCTTTTTGTTTTTGCTGATTTCTTGGCATTTATTGCGTCAGTCCATTTTTGTCCCAGCAGAAAAGAAACTCTAAGGACAATAAGTGAGGCTTGTGTCATGATTTGTCTATATTTGGCGTCTTTTTTCTCATCCAAATTGCGTGTGCAACATTGTTCGCTTTTACTTCTATTTCCTTGCTTTGACCAGACATTTACGTGATTCACATTGGATAGGGTATTGAAAATTAAAAAAATTCCATCTCAATTCAACCATCTCATTTTACTTTGTAAGGTTGATTTAACCAATATCTAAGACGACAAAGTCGACAACAAACCCAATATGATTTAATTTTTTTTTCTTTCTAAAACACAGTGCCACGACTTCAGTAGGCACTAGTTAACTTGGTTTTAGTCTTAAGAAATTACAAGTAGGGCCCTAACAAAAGGAGAATGCCTTTGGTGAAACACGACTCATGTAAATGAATGCGAAACGTAGAGTATTTTATATATAAATTTTTATTAACTGTCATCAACTAATATGTATTCTTTAAATTTTCATTATGATTAAATTATTTAATTTAATATAAGTATGGATTATGGTTAAGCCTTTTATCATTTGAATATAAAGCGAAAAGGGTAGCCCGATGTACAAGTATCCACATTCAGGCAGGGTCCAGTGAAAGGTTGCACCCCAAGGGGTATTATGTAGGCAAATACTCACATACAAACATTAGAGGCTGATTCCTATGTAGTATTATATTATCAGTGCAATACTTCCAAATATTTTCAACATTCTACAATAGAAAAAATGTTATTCTATAACTTCGGACAAAAAGTGTGTGAAACCTTTAAATTATATTTAAAAACAGAACTCTTAATCCAGTGTACTTCCGTCGGGGGCTACAAAGTGCCTAAAAAGTGGTGGGGATTTAATAATAACTTTTTCAAACAATAAAATCATGTTTAGTCAAAAAATGATACTGGTGCTTCGTATAGAAATTTTTGATTTCATGAATTTCCAGATGATAAAATGTGTAGTGTCAGAACTATAAATGTTTTCGATATAATCCATTTCTCAACGTAAGGTTAAGTTTGAGGTCAATGTCAATTAGGTTTCGGGTATTAAATAACTGGTTGGTTAGTAGCCGTAAAAAATTAACTATTTATGCAACCACGTACTATAGTTAGTTGTTTATGATAAAATTGGTTTAATCAAGAAACTATCACTACTCATTGTATTGGTAAAAATTTGACCATACGACAGCCACGGAGCCGGCCCCGTCCTACAACGCAACTGACTTAAAATTCATGACAGCTGTTTGTCTGGCGAACAAGGGGGTCACGGCCCTTTCGCGACAGGAGGATGTCTCCTCGATTAAACTATGACAGCTCGTGACCAGCTCACAGAGTTTGAAGCTATAAATACCAAGAAAGAGAACCTTCAAGGGGGGCTTCTTCTTCGACTGGGCTAGAAAACAGAAAAATGGTAGTATATGCTCCATAAACGGGGCGATGAACAAGATAAATGTAAGATCCTGAACCTCTCTAAGGAGAGGCAGATCAAACTATTATGATGAATAAAATCCCGTCCATACCATTCTCCAATGGATGATTCATACATCTCAAATTTTTCTTCTGATTCAGTGATTAATTATGATTGGCTATGATTTACCTGTTCATTTCTTTCGATTGATTTGCTTAAAAAGTATCTGATAACTTTTGAGTCAAACACACATATTTATACTACCTGGAATATATAAGTTTAACAAATTGCTAGTTTTAGCATTCCTTATCTTGGGGAAGTTAATAGTATGATTCAATCGTTAGGCACTAAACTCCGCACTGAGTTGGAAATGACCAACTGCTTATATCTGAGGTCCTCTTTGTTTTCTGTGAAGAGGAGCCTTGGTGTAACTTTAAAGTTGCTGCCATGTGACCAAGAGGTCACGGGTTCGAGCTGTGGAAACAACCTCTTGCAGAAATGTAGGGTAAGGCTGCGTACAATAGACCCTTGTGGTCCGGTACTTCCTCCGAACCCCGCGCATAGCGGGAGCTTAGTGCACCGGGCTGCCTTTTTTTCTTTCCTCTTTGTTTTCTGTCCTAAAGAAATCTCCTTATTATATGAACCATGAACACTCATAAACTATTAGCTTAACCACTGTACTTTTGCATTTGGCAACCATTGTAACAACATTTTTTGGTTTATGTTGTACTCGGTTTCCACCAGGTGAATACTGAAATGGAAAAGCCAATCCACAAGGAGCTGATGCCTGTAATATTGCAAAAAAGAGGCATAGTTTGTGAAAGTGTTTGTTCAGAATTTCAGGAGCTTATTTCAATGTGTGGTGGGCCTAATGAGAAGACTAGAGCCAAGCAGTTTCTGAAACATCTTAGGTGAATTTTTGATAAGTTTCAGTATGTCTCTTACAAGCTACAACAAATTTTCTTTGCCTACAACTTTATTGCAAAAATCCTAACAATCAACAGTACACGCTCTGTGGATCCCCACCCCTTTTACCTCCAGAATTAGAAAAAGGAAGAAAGATATGAATTACTTGACATCCTCTAATCTGACATTTTTGTTTTCCTTTCTATATGAGTTCAAATTTTAGGTAAATTTTGCTAGCTACTCCTGCATGATAAACATCATTGGTATCCAGTACGTTATAGAATTTCCTGGCATAGTCCTCTGATCAGTCTGTTACAATTGCGAACCTGAATCTCATGATGGTACATTAAGTTAGTAACACTTGTTCCTCAATTAAGGAAAGGGGTAATATTTATTGCAAATACACAATTTAGTAGAAAATCTATGTGGATAGGTAGATTAAATTTTATGTTTATCCAGACAGCAAGGATATTAATTTGAGGGCATAAATTATGTCACATATTTGTGCGGGGCATAGATTTATGTGGCGATTTAATGAGCTTGTCAAGACTTGCACTCGATTTTTTTTCTTCCTCTCCACTCTTCTTTTTTCTGAAATTTCATTTTGCATTTTTATTTGTAACTTGAATTCCATATGCTAATCATTTGATTAACTCAAACAGGGTTGTTCCAGATTGCCCGTCAGAACGGCTGATGAGCCTTCCAACAACTAGAAAACTGGCGTTAAAAAACAAGGTTGTTTTTGGGACCGGTGATTACTGGCATGCTCCTACTATTACTGCAAACATGGCATTTGTTAGAGCTGTTTCACAGACAGGAATGTCCCTGTTTACTATAGAGCATAGACCGCGAGCCTTGGTTGGTGATTAGTCACGTTAACACCAACATTTTTATTCCAAGCCTGAGGCTCCATATTGGCTCACTGAAACTTAGCCTATAATTTTGTCATCTGATAATTTTCTGTTGAAAGAGAGGTTGAGATACCCAAGCTTGGCGCTTCGCTTGGACAAAAAAATTGTGAAACTTGCTTAGTACTACACTTGTATATATCAGACTAGTTGATGTTTTATGGGCTTTTATGCAATTCATGCCTTGTATATTGCAGCTGCTATTGTTAGCTATGATGCTTCTTAAGATAATATGACCCCTCAATTATCTTAATCATTTGCCTTCTACATTTAGTTCTTTGCTTCGAAAGTGTCAAGTAGGAGCAGAGGCGGACCCAGGATTTGAAGGTTGCGTGCACTTTTGGATTCAACCAAAATTTGCTTTGTATATGGGGTGCCCACTATTAATATATCAGTATTTCATAAAGACATATACTTGTAACTATGGAACTTTTGCCGAACTTTACAGGTGACGGTGGCCCCTCTCTGTATAGCATAGGTCTGTCTCTGAGTAGGAGCACAACATCAATCCTTAATCTACTTAGGAAGAACAAAACCTAAGCACTAATGAGAGGTTTTTTTGACATAAATTGCGACAAACCAAGAAGTAAGCAACATCCAGTGTTTGGTTATAGATATGAATAATAGAGAAACAAACATAGATGATAGTGTGCGGATGAATGTGATAGAATTCTCCAAATGTCCATGGACAAAATCTTCTCACAGACATGTGTAGAGATCCCAAAAAATAATAAAATACAAAGTAACATAACTAAAAATCTAAGTAAATAACAAATATGTAAAACACAATGCAGAAGCATTTAGAGCTTCAACCCAAACTTACAAGTACTGGCCTTAATTCTGACCAAACTATTAGCAGAGAGGCTATCAACAATCAGCAAGCAATCTCCCAATATCTTCACCTTTCTCAACTTGAGCTTCCCAAGTTTAACACTAACTGGAACTTTAATCTTAAGATCTAATGGTATTCTTCCAGTTTGTGCTGCCTCTTGAATAGCAGACATCAATGTATTACCATATTGTGATTGCCCAGTTAAGGCCACGTCGAGTACTGTTTTGTTCTGGTGACCTTGATAGAACTTTGGTATAGACCCTTGACATAGCTGTGTATTCTTGTACCACACGCTCAAACGACTTCCTTTCTCATAGTAGATTCCTATCTTCTTGTTGGGATTGACAGCAGTGATTCTTACATTAAATCTAGCATATAGGCTCATGTCAAAATTGAGCCTTAAGTCTGATATTCTGAGGTTATCCACAGAGTACTGAGGTATCTTTGGTTTGAAAACAAGGTAAAGAATGCCACCAATTGCTGCAATTATGATAAGTAAGAGTATGATTAGGCTAATTGTCCAGCAAATGCATTTGCAAAAGCAACTTCTCTTCTTATTATGTGGTCTTGGATACATTACAGGAACGGTACGTCTAAATGGCTGGTTTATTATTGGCTGCTGAAGCTGCGATGGATCGCCTTTTTCTGATTTAAACGAGACTCGTGGCACTAATGGACGTGTTGGTGGTGGTGCTGGTGGTGCTTCCATGTCCACAACTGGATGTATCCTCTGATTTTCTGACATTGTTGTTACTAACTCAGTACGCTATTGTTTCTGATCAACAACTTATTACAAACTTCTCTGCCTATACAAGTAAAAACCTCTTTCACGTACTGTGATATATATAAGTTAGATTGACAATTGTTTCTCCTTTTTTTTTAATTGTTATTTTAAAGTTTAGTTAATTAATTCTCGGCCTCTTTCACCTAATAGCAAGAAAATGTAAAGGTAGGTAAGCTATATAACGAGTTTTGACGACAGTGCATTAATGACTCATCTGAATTTTAAGTGGAGAATCAACCCTAAGGAATATAACTTCTCAGTTTTAGTTTACCTACAAGTAAGCTAGACAGCCACGTTCAGATGAGACTATATCAAAGTCGAAACGTATTAATATTCTTAGATACTTAAACATTCATCTATTTACAGAAAAAAGGTTCAGGCGAAATGATTAACTTTGATATTCTTATTTTATAAGTAGTTAATTTCTAGTTGAAATTATTTGCACGATGATGGTTAATATCTACTGGGGAAGTTGACACTGCTTTTGTTGACCTAACTTTTTTTATAAGGGATCTTTGGTTGTCTTTTTTCCTGCTGTCTAAGAAGTTCCTTATCAAGTTCCAACTAGTTGAACATCCTATATCATTTCCAGATTCATCCTAAGGCAGACAGGTTTGCAAGAAAGGTTTATATAAGAAAAAAGGACAGTTAAACAATGCAGATAAACTAGAGCTAACACTAAAAACACAAAGTATTTAAGAACTTGACCATCTAAAATCTAAAGATCTTGTCTGCTCTTACAAAATTATATACAAGGACCACTTTTCCAGCTGCATAGCTTCACGAAAGTAGTCAGACGAACCCTGCCAACCTCTAGTCGAGCAAAGGAAAGGTGAAAAGAGAATACAGAAAAAGGGACAGAACAAGTTATAAGGAGGCTGGCAAAGGACTTTATGAACTTTTTCAATAACATTAAGAGCACGAATCAGTCTTGATGATGAGTTCAAACATTACGATCAGATAAACTGTATCTTCTACTGCTATACTAGAAGATTACGTTGAGTCATTTCCTCCATCTTCCGACTCTGCAGCACAAAGTAACACTTTATTAGGAAAGTGGAAACAAGGAAAAACCACGAGCACATACAATGAAATGGTCCAGATTTGTCACAGCAGGAAATTGATACTCAGAATAATTAAAAGGAAAAGCAGATTTGGTAAGTGAAACAGAGTACTTCTTCATGAACTTCCTAATGACCAAAGTCATCTCTCATATAGGCCCATACCATGTATTGCTTCCATGTTGTCTTCTTTGTAAACACCAAGAGGAGAGCCGTGGACAGATAGAAGCATTTCCCCAGGCTTAGGCAGCCTTAAAGTTTTGGGAGTCATCCCAACAGACAATCTGCTACTATATGCCTGTAGTAAAAAAAATGTTACAGCATCAATATGGCCTCTAGCACGAAACACTCAAGAAGACATCAACAGGAAACTGCGTGCAACTTTGGAATGAAATTAGTTTCATTAAAGTCACTTCATTAAACCATCACACACTTACATAAGTAATGCCACTAGTTCATAACATTGTTCCTAAAGCATAATAAACTAAATAACGATGGTATATCTCAAGAGAGGACCTAGAGGTTCAGTCATCCAGATAGAGAAATAAAAAAGGAAGGAAATACAATGCTTCATCTATCCCATTATTTAGATGTTTTTTTAATCGGTGAGTAAAGAAAAAGATAATGCAAACAAAAGTGTAACAACAAAGTGCACAGAAATTATATTATAGCTACATACACCGGGTGTCTGAATAGTATCCGCCAGATCGAGCATTTGGGTATCAGATAGCTCTTCCAAGACCTTCACAGGAAGAAAAAAAAGATAGCAAATAAGGAACAAAGAAGAATAAGCAAGTGTTGAAATCATCTTGAGGGCACATCAACTTCCAAATCTTAAATGCAAGAGTTTAGCCAGCAGCCAAAAAAGGAACACCAGTGCAACCTAAGTTACTCGAAATGTGGTATTGCGAAATGAATTGCACAATGACATAAACCGCGGGAAATAGTAGAATGAACTGCAATAGAACATACAAATCCCTTGATCTGCAGGTTTTCGGCACCACAAAAGGCTGTTTTAACTGCCAAAATGTAGTTGAATTAAGTCAGAAGAAATAAACTAGAGTGTCTAGATATATCATATAAGGATGGCCAAAAAGAGATTTAAAGATACCAGATTTATTTGAGAATTCAAATCCACCAAATAATGGCATGGCACTGGAGCAATCAGGATACACTTTGGACAGTTTATGAAGAAGAGAAGTAGGTAGATTCCTTCCATCAAACTGGTCCATGCTTAAATTACCATCATCGTCTTTCCATTGCACTTCATACTGGTCATGTTTCTCCTTCCTTACAATAGCCAGGTTTGGAAACTTTTCCTCAAAAAATTGCATTACTGGAACTTGAAGTTGTTCATTACTAAAATTTGATCGTAGCAATCGCATCATAGTTCGTAACTGTTCAATCTCCATATCACGAATAGCCCTGATAGCAGCACTTTGACGTTCAGCTGAAAAATAGATAGTGATTCAGTAACAATAAGGTGAATGACATATTTGCTGAGATACAATCATGATGGTAATGTGAAAATTAAAATTCATCAGGGACAAAACAGAACCATGTTTTAAGCACTTTGCAGTTACATTCTTTCAAACATCATCTGATATCCACTTTCCTTTCACTTCAAAAATTCCAACTCAAACACAGACTAGAAATATTTTCCTTCTACATTTAGCTTTTCTTATGAAATTCATCTTCAGTTTTCATAACCTTCTCTTACGTTCAAAAAGCATCACATAAATGGAAGGTATTAGACCAAGCAAATTGATATATTTTACCTCTTTCTTCAGCTTGCAGGAAAAGAAATAACAGAACCAATTAGTCACACAGAGCACTTATTTGATGAAATCAACCAAAATAATACGAAAAATGGATAAAAGATGTGTATTTTGTAATATAGCTTCACGCATACGACTTGCAACCAAGCAAAATAATATTTCCTGCTTCAGGATTTCTGCAGCCCAATTAATAATTGCAGCTGTTGTCCTTGCCTTGTTTCCTCTCACAAAATTTCCTTTTTCAAAAATAACCAACATACTTTTTCTTCCAAATGTTAAAACAGACAAACATTTGCACAATAAAAATGATACCTTCCTGCTTGAATATATCATCTTCCTTTTCCACTTGATGTTCCTCTTGATTAGCATCCTTTTCAACCTCCCTTTTTGCACGAGGTTTTCCTTTCCGCCTTGGCATGGCGATATACAAATTCTCTGAAAACATAATAATTTACTTGATAACAGTGTTATCAAAGGCGAAAAGCGCAAAAAAGCTCTAAGATCCGCTGAGGCTTTAAGCGCAAATCGCAAATAAAGCGTGGGCTTTAATGAAAAAAGGCGCAACTGGAGAAAAAGTAAAAATATGTATATGTAGTCAAAGACTAATAATTAAAAGCATGAATAATAAATATATGGACAAAGAAAATGAAATTTTTTTACGAGAAAGTGAAATATCAATTGTTTAATGTCGGCTTTTCAGGATTACACTCATTGGCAAGGAAAAGTATGCCTTAGAGCCTTGATGCGACACTAAAGCGCACACAAAGCGAGGCGAAGCGCTCAACATGTTTTGAGCCTCGCTTCAGGGCTTAAGCGCGCTTTAAGCGCGCCTTTGACAACACGGCTTGATAATCATGCATACACTTGTATGAGTAGTTTTCGTAATTAGCAAAAACATGTTTAAACTAAGGCAGTCTGGCAAAGAGAATGATCAAATTAACCCTATGCTTGAGTTATTAGCCAATAAGTTTATCATTTCTTTGTCCTTGCTAGTAGATTAAATATAATGTACTTCCTACCAGTTTTCCTGGCACAATGTCACTCCTAAGGATCAATTTGTTCTTACTGACTAAGAAGAAGATGATACATGTACCCTATTTGTCGCAATAAAATAAATAGAAAACATAAAATATATCTCATCAATAATTCATTCAAAGCTTTGCCTTTTTTATTGGTATGAGGAAACATCTCACCTTTGTACTTGGTTCACTCCATTCTCTGAAATTCATACTCTTCGTGAAGTAACATTAATTTATTTAGAGATATATACTATCAAGTGGTGGAAATGAAAGTAGCGGAAATGAGGATGTTGAGATGGATGTGCAAGCATACTGGGTGGGATAAGATTAGGAAGGAAGATACTCGGGTAAAGGTGCACGCGGCCTCCATGAGGACAAGATGCGGAAAGCGAGGTTTAGATGGTTCGGACATCTGAAGAGGAGAAACTCAGATACCCCAGTAAGGAGGTGTGAGCGGTTGGCTTTGGTGGGCATGAGAAGAGGTAGAGGGAGGCCAAGGAAGTATTGGGGAGAGGTGATCCGACAGGACATGGTGCAGCTGCATCTTACCGAGGACATGACAATTGATAGGAGGGCGTGGAGGTCGAGAATTAGGGTCGAAGGTTAGTAAGTAGCGAGCGTATTTATGATCAATACCGGGGTTATAGGGTTAGTCTGATAGTTTTTTTCTCCTGTTCTTAGATTGCTAATTTTACACGTTGTTTTCCTATTACCTTCCGCGTCGGTTTCTTAGTATCGTGTTGCAGTCCATGATTGCTGCTACTGCTTCTTTCCATCTATTTTCTGGCTATTAGTTTGTTGTTATTATCTTTGTGGCCCTTGTTGTTGATATTGCTTGTTTCCACTGTTTCTTTCCATCTTTCCTGAGCCGAGGGTCTATCCAAGCTCGGTAGGTGTAAGGTTTGCGTACACACTACCTTCCTCAAACCCCACTTGTGGGACTTCACTAGGTTTGTTGTTGTTGTATACTGTCAAGTGGGTGGTCTAATACTACCCTTAACGGCCCATGTGAAAAGAATGATTTAGATATTTGACATTTTAAACTAATATTTTCCAAAAGCTCACACTTTACATGCCTTAGAAACTGACAACAGTTGCTGAGGTTAGAAGGATTTGGTAAAATGAGCCGAAGATAATTGACCTACAACTCCCCAGTAACGATAGATTTTCATCTTTTATGGTTTTTTACTCAAAATCTTTTCCTAAAAAAGAAAATTTTCAGAACAACCCCACAAAATAGAGTAAAAAATAAAGCAAGCAAGAGAAGATGTTAACAAGTAAAGATTACCAAAGAGGAAGGAGAACTTACATCTCAAATTTTCTCAAAGCCGAGGGAGAGAGGGAAAGTGGTGGTCAACTGTCAAAAAACTTGGCGGAAGAAGATTCATTTCAAAATTGGGTTCGCCGGCCAATGTTAGTTTTTCAAATTAGATTGGGAAATCTTGAAATTTTACATTTTGGTCCCTACACTATGTGCATCTCCAGATTTGGTCCAATAGTACAAACAAACCTGATCCAGTAATACTCCAGCTTTTTCGATTTTGCTAATTTAGCCGGTTTACTCTGGGAAAGAAAAAAAGACCAAAAAGAGTTTGCATTTCCCTCTCAAATTGTGAATAAGACCATGAGCCCGTTTGGATTGGCTTAAAAAAGTTAAAATATCATGGTATAGTCAGTTTTCACACTGGTCAATGAAAAATAGCCAGCGTTTATCAAGTCAATGAAAAATAGCTACTATTTTGCTGCAATAGGGACCGGTCCAGTATAATATACGGGAGTTCTGGTGCATTTGTATACGAACTCCAGCATATTATGCTGGACCGGTATACTTTGCTAACTCCTGTAAAATTTGGGGGAGACTGGAGCACCAGTGCTCCAAACTCCAGTATATTAGACCGGACAATTATACTTGCTGGAACTCCCGTAAAATTTACGGGAGTTCCAGCATAATTATGCTTGAACTCCCGTAAAATTTGCGGGTAGTCCTAGCTATAGTATCTTGGACTCCGTAATTAANAAATTTACGGGAGTTCAAGCATACTTATGCTGGAACTCCCGTAAAATTTGCGGGCGTATTTTTCCGGATTTTGAACAGTGTTTTCGCTCAGATTTAAAGTGGCTAAATTTCGATGACTTTTGAAACTTGGCTATTTTTCAACGACCGGTGGTAAATCTGGCTATTTTTGAATTTCTCCCCTTAAAAAAAGTAGCTTTTAAGCACAAGGTGCTTAAAAGTACTTTTAAGTGCTGGAGCTGGTTTTATAAATAAGCAGTTACGTGTTTGGATAAAAGTGTTGTAGCTGAAAAAAAGCTGTTGAAATATTTGATAAACAAGTGCTGGTAAGCACTTTTTCTATTAAAATGACTGAAATATCCTTAAAGTTGTTAACATTATAAAGAAGCTTATTACTATAACATTTTATTTTAAACTAATATAAATACGAAATAATTAATATTTGAACTGACCACCTAAAATAATATTATAAATATAATTCTTGAATTCTTATTTTTCACTTCTTTCAACCACGTAAATTTTTATTTATTTCTTAAAATTCCAAGCTTACTGGGGAAACATATGAAATGAATATCACATTCGCTTACATAACAAGGAAATTAAATGATTTAACATACTAGATTAAGCTAAAACTTCAATTGAACCTCCTCAATTTCAATTTATGAGAGGAGTTAGGCTTATTTATATAACTAAAATAAGACTCAATCTGAATCGTATGATTATTGATATATAAAAAAGTTAGTATGAAATGGAAAGAAAATAGTTGGGAAATACTTTAGATAATCCCAACTAGATGAGTGGCTGTGGACAAAAGATTAAGTAAAAACTCAAAAAGTGAATCAAATCAAGCGTTGCCAACTAGAGAAGAACGAGAAAGAAAAAGAGCAAAATGAAATACAAGATGGAGGAAGACGCAGGAATAGAGAACGGGAAAGAATAGAGTTAAATTGGGATTTTGTTGTGAAGGACATTTTTTGGAATAATATATATTATTAGGGATAAGAGGGTAAAATACTTGGTCAAAGATAGTTGGCTTTTAAGCTAAAACAAAAAAAGTTGGGGTTGCCCAACTTGTTGCTTTTAGCTTATTTGGGCTTAAAAGCACTTACTTAAAAGTTATTTTTGAAGTTACCAAACAATCAAACAAACTAAAAAGTATTTTTAAGCTGGTTTGACCAGCTTTTAAGCTAATCCAAAATACTTTAATAAATCTTTAATAAAGATTAATAAACATTAATAGACAAGCTAAAAATACATTAATATTTTTCCCTCTCTTTTAAGCCGATAAAAGACAATAAAGATTTATTTTTGACCATATTTATAAAAATAATAATCACATATAGACGCTCCCATAGATAATAGGTTAATCGGTTTGTTCTTCTTGCTAAACATATACCAACACATGAAAAATTGTATCTTAAATTATGAAAGCTACCTAGGAATTTGATTTGGGTGTAATAACACAGCTTGGCATGTTTGTTTGGCCAATTAATTATTTGATCAGCATGGAATTGAGTGTAATTGGAAGCAGAGACAGAGCTAGGATTTGAATATTATGGGTTCAGTATTTTAATTATTTTGAGTTACTGGGTTCTAAATTAATAATTTGTACATGATTTTCAATAATTTTTTAAGAAAAATACAAGGTTTGAACAAAAGTTACTGGGTTCAACCGAACCCGTATCCGAGGGCTAGCTCCGCCCCTGATTGGAGGGGTGTAATTACACTCTCAATTCTCAAGGGGATGTGAGAATTGGTGGTAATTACACCGTATAATTACAAGGTTGCTTTTTAGTTTCTTCCCTTTTTGTTTTTATTTTAATTTATTTTCTTTATAACTTTTTATTTCTATTTTTTTTTTACTTTTTTTTTTGAAATTTAAAATATATTTTTCTTTGTACATTATTTATCTTTTATTTCTCTACCTTTACTTCTCGTGATTCCATATAATTTGTTATATTTTATTATTCTATATTTTGAAACTGCGCCTCCTAATATTAGAAATAAATGAGTGATTAACAAACTTGCCATATAATGAGTGATGCAATTGAAGTGGAATTTCGTTGTTGAATGTGGTTATAAACTTATTATGTTTCTTTGTCTTAAGTTGTAGTGAAACTTACTATTATTATGTTGGAATTTGACATATGTTAAACAACTCTTTTTTTTGGATTTTAAAATTGTGTTATATTCATGTTTCCAATTTACTTGTTTTAGTAGTATTGGCTCACATTGTATGTTGTTCATTTTTTAATTAGAATTGATAGATTAGTTTTGTCAAACATTTGAATAATGTTAAGACATTATATTTATATTTATAAATATTAATTTATTTTATCAAACATGAATTCCATGATATTCTTACAAAACATATATTTTTAGTTTTTGTAAGTATCTAAACTAAATATTATTAATTTGGAAAATATATATAAATTATTTTTACAATATTAGTTATAAATATATGGTTACTAATTAATTTATATTCGCGAAAAAATATACATCTTAAATACCAAATATAATATCATTTATACTTATAAAAATTTATAGGCATATACTTATTAAATTAACTTTTAAGTTTTCATAATTACTTCGTTTAAAATTTAATTTAACTGTGCAATTTACAATAGTGCAACCAAACAATAAACTTGTAATTACTCTAATTACACACTATGACACACAAACAAGTCGTCCTAATACCGTAATTGCACAACTGTGTAATTACTACCCTAATAATAACACCAATTTCAATTACCTGGTGGCTTTCCAAACAGACCCTAATAGATCGAATGAACTAAATTTGTATTTCACATGAAAAAAAAGCAGACCAAAAAACTGAATTTATTGCCTTGGTTGGATTAAATTCTAAGCCCCAAAAAAAGAGTTTAACAAATGGCTAAAACAACTAGGCAATGATAGACAGCTTTGCATAGATTGATTCTGTTCAATCCAGATTAGGGCAACTTGTACACTGCTTAGTGGATTATCCAAAAAAGAAAAATGATAGGCAGCTAACTGAAATGAATAACATAGGCAGCCAATTGTCCCTTACATACCAATTAACCATATCTCAATCCAAACTGAAAAATACAGGTAATTACGACATTAAAGAACTTAAGATAGTGCAAGGAGGTCTCTCCAAACAGCGTTACTAGGTTGCTAATAATGCAACTGCAAAGGTGTTCCAAAAGCCCCTTTTCAGAACCAAAAGAAAGAAACGAACATATTTTAACCACTTGATTATGTAAACACGTCCTCAGTAGCTGCAACTTCTCATAATTCTAAGTTATACGAAACATCACACTGATTAGCCCCATAATATATCCAGCTTTTATCCCATTTTGAGTTGTAAATGAACAATAATCTTCAAGGTAAAAGATGACGAGAAAATAAAATGTACATCTAGCCAAATGCAAGCAAGAAACCTAAAGAATGTAATCTGGTCAAGGTACAAATCACCAATATGACACAGGTAAAAATAATTATGGAACAGATGGGGAGCAACATTCAAGGCCATTGTAAATCATAGCACAAACTATTCAGAGCCAGCAGGGTCACCCAGACAAGCTAGGGCATGTACCACCATCTTGTGAAACGACGTATTCAGTCCCCTCCAGGTAGACTGTTCCCTTACAATTTCCATTAATAAGGAGGGCTCAATGAAGTGCAGAAATAACACCAGAAGAGTGAACGTTCCACTCATAAGAAATAGGGTACTCCTGTCCTGGGACCTCTCATCTGGTTGTTTTCTTCTGTCTCAGAGAAGAACTTTACCTCTCTCTCCTGATAAAACCATACAAAAATTAGAGAAGAAAGCGGCAAGGAAATTAAGAGAGCTAAAGCACCAGAACTACAAATGCCAAGTAAACGGGGATTAGATAAAGAGAAACAACAGTAACAATATATTCCAAAATGTTGGGAGACTTAGACCAAAGGACAAGTCGACATAACAATTTTTTTTTTGATGAAGGGAATTTCATTAAATGGCATCAAGAGGATGCATAGCAAAAATTACAACATAAAGGTATTGTCTGCTCATATTCAAAACATATTCAAAAACTAAAACTTACAGGACAACTAAGGAGCAGACAAAATCCAGAAATAGTTTCAACACTAGTTACAGGGGCCTGATTGAACCAACTAAATAAGTTAATTAAACAAGTGGCTTTAAGAGTGTGGTTGGGAGTTGAAATCCCATCAAAACATCTACGGTTCCTTTCATTCCAAATACTCCAAAAAATAGCACCAGGTACCATTGACCAAGTCTTTTTGATGGATTTCCCAACTCTCCAAGAACACCAACTCTCACAAGTCGACATAACAGTTGCCTAATATGCTTCATTTCTTATCCATTTTTTCTATCACCTAGCTTACTATTCCAACATCACATGCACTTCCAGTTCCTTCATCTTAAAAGTTTCATTTCCATCCCTAACGCAACCAAAATGCTTCAGGCATTACAAGTGGGCCATAAACTCTGATGTGTGTACAAGTCCTATGATTCATCTCATCTACACTTCAAGAACATCATGCCTAATCAAACTAAGACACAAAATGAAACGGAGGGAGTAATAAGTTTCTCCTAATATCAGGGTGACATTATGTCCTAGACACAAAATTCTCCTGTACTCACAATATAATTGGCACTTGGTAGACGTATTGTACACATATATCAGTTGAATAGGTCAAATTGTATGAGAAAAATAAAATTAGACGGATACAATTGTGACAGCTCAGTGATAGCAGAGTATCAAGCAACAGAAAGGTCACTGCTAAAAAATCCTGAAATTCAAGTGGGCTAACTAGTAGAAGGTAAATAATGCGTGAAAATGATAGCAATACTACCATATTCTCATTGAAGCTCAATATTGAAGCTACATTTCCACATCGGTAACAATAGTTGGGAGCAGACCAGACCTGCACATGTACAAAAGGTAATGGTGACACAATTTCATTATATGATATACATCAGATGACCACACAATAAAGAATAGGTTACTCACTGTCACCAGTCCTTTATCCTGAAACATGTACTTCAAACCTTCCTGGACAAGTTGGTGAGCTCGGCAAACTAGATCCAGTTTATTAATATGATTAAACTGCAAAGCATGACTGATATTATTATTTGAAACAATAATCAAAACTATAATTAATATTATTAACTTGCATACCTCAGTGGTAACCCTGGATCCAAAAAGCCAACCTGCTCCTCGAGGACTTACTGCCCATGTTTCAATATCTTCGGGGTCACTCCACATAAGGTCGCAGAAAGGCCCTTCATGGGGAATTTCGCAATTACGTTCAATGACTCTGATCTGCCAGATCATTAACAAAGAAAGAAGAATCATTAGCTCTAGATGCACCCACATATTGAATACAGAAGAAAGATGATGCTAATTGAAGGAACATAAAATTAGAAAAACTTTATTAAAAGCATCTCCAGACACGCAACAAGTTGTGAGACATTCAATTACATAACATAAGCAACTTGCAACATTTTCACCTTTTTTCCTTCATTTATATACATAACATAAGCAACTTGCAACATTTTCACCTTTTTTCCTTCATTTATATACATGACTGCATTGGAGCCCATTGGAGTAAAAAAGGGTAGATTTCTTTCTAGTACAGTTAAGATATATCAAATCCATGCACTTGAATAATTTGAAACTTGTTTAAAAAAGAAGCAGAACCATAAAAACAGTCCAAGTCAACAGACCTGATCAATAGTTCTAACATCAGGAGAAAGTCCACCGTGGACACATAATACCTGTATGGAAAGGAAGGCAAACAATAATAGGATTAGAAAATATGGCAAGTGGTTAATGTTTAACTAGAGTGCTAGAACATACTGATCCGTCTATGATTGCCGAGAGAGTAAGATAGTCAAAAACATCGGTGCAGTACCGCCAAGCATTTGCATTTCCATACTTCCTTTGGCATTCATCATAGAATCCATAGACCTAATATAACACGTAAAAAGCAAAGCTGATAAGAAAATAGCATTTCTAGGATGCTTCCTTCGCATATGCATGTATCTTCACTACGAGGGAAAAAATTCCCTGATGTTGAATTGGGGAAGGGAACAAAGCCATAGGCAGCAGCATTAAGCGGCGGTAACACCACTAACAGCAATAGTAAAGAAACCTTGAACTAAAATTCAAAATATAAAACATTTACATTCAAAGTGCTGTCTGTGACTCTGTGCAAACTTGAATGTCCCTTTAATAACAAAGACAGCCAGAAATCTGAATTGGGAAATCTTTTTTGAAGCATAAAAAGAAACACCAGTTGCTCTTTGCAATTAACCATCCTCAAAGACCTTACTATAACTTCAAAGGTAGGATTCAAAATAGCGCAACAACTAACTAATAATGTGGCGATAAGTATTCACTAGAGGAACACAAATAAGAAAAATTCAGAAACCTGTCCAGACACCATTTATATGAGGAGAAAAACCCACATGAGGCATGATTTATAGCCCAAGATCTCTCAAATGGTTAGTCAAGCACCACAATGACAGCAAAAACAATTGCCTTTTCAAGAAAAAAAAGATTTTGAGGGGGAGAGAGAGAGAGAGGCAAAAGGGGGAAGTATGAGGTAAAGATCTTGACCACATCTATGAGACCAAGCATCTATCGCCTACACTTCACATGTAGTTTTAAGGGATAGTATCCGTTACCTGTGTTAGTTGCCTGCTTTCGTGATTTCCACGTAACAGAGTAATGTTGGCTGGGTACCTGATACAAGTAAAAAGCCAGGAAAGATAGATAATTAAGAATGGATGTCATTTCACCTTTTAACAAAGAAAATCCAGACAGTAAGCAACATGAGCATTTGGTTAACTGAAGCAACATGGATAATGTGAATGTGAATCCATCTTGAACATGAGGTAACAACTTTATATAAAGTAGAAAGGTAAAGGGGAACTATAAGAACATTTGGGGCAAAACACGATACCCAGCCAAATGGTGTTCAGTATTTTTTTGGGACAAGTGAAAGAAACATGAACTTTACAAGGTTCCCAGGTCATAGCATTATTTTCAAGCCAAAACTTTCAAACTGACAGCAACAGAATCATGCCTTTTCTAATTTAGCTTTTCTAAGAAATACCAGTCAACAAAAAAGCCCATTGATTGGTGCAGAAAACAAACACGAACCAACTATGGACAAGTAATATCAAATTGCATATAAATGTTCCGCTCCATACCTTGCTTTAAGGAGCAACAAAATTGTAAATACTTCTAGACTATTGTATCCACGATCAACAAAATCTCCCTGGCAAAAAACCAAAAAAAAAAATCTTACAACAGAATGACTAAACCAGAGTAGTGGCTGGAAGTTCATGTAAACCAATCCGCAACAATCCATATCTAGTGTAAGTTTACCATGAAAATGTAATTCGTCTCAGGTACATGACCTCCAGTCTGAAAGAGTTTCATTAGATCATGAAACTGGCCATGGATGTCTCCACAAACAGTAACTGGACTGTTAACGGGTTGCACATTTGACTCCTCTATCAGGATTTCCTTAACCTGGATAAGAGTAATATGTTTTAGAAGCAAATAAAGGGGTAACAGTGGGTTCTCAAGGAAAACAACATCTGATACTCGACTAGAACATTATTGTCACAAGTGCTAAAAAGATGGACTACAATATCTGCTGAGGTACCCTTATTAAGAAAACATCTGCCTAGGTACAGCCTATCACTGCTACAAGAATATCATTAATACAGCTATTAAGCAGGTCAAAGACACCAAACTAATATACCTCAAATTATTAATCACAAATGCTATCAGAATATTTTCCAGTAAAAAGTACCAATAAAAGCAGAAAATTTAGAAATCCATTTCAGTAATGAACCATACATCAGAATATACCCTTACAATTTTTTAACACTCTAGCAGCACAGAATAGCCACCCCAAAAAAATCAGACATAACAATTCTGAACCTTATCACAAATATGCAAGAGAAGAAACCAAATAACTTATAAATCAAACATCATCTGATGTTAAAAAATAATCCAACTTTCTTTGCAAATAAAGAACTGAATCAAATATACGAGCAAAGAGAACTTTAAAAAGCTTAGCAGTGTGACCTATTTTATACGACCAATCACCTGCACTCTGTCCACAAATATAGGCAAATAACTTCCATTTAATCCAATACAACAACTTTTTCTTAATCCTTAATCCCTTAGTGGAGATAGTTTTCACTTTTAAAAAAAGCCCTTGGTAAATCTAATTTTTTCTTTTCCATGACAGAGATAAATCAAATTGTGAAACTAAATGGGGCAAATTGCAAAATCATCTTTCAGATTTGATAGCCGCATTAACTTCTTTGGGTCACAGGATTACATGGAATTGTACTAAAGAAAAGCTCCCTGTCAATAAAAGTTACTTAAAAGAGGGAGACAAAACCATGTCCCTGCAAGAAACCACCGAGTCAATAAGCTAAACATAACTTAGTTGAGGAAGAAGGGGAAAATGGTGTGGAATTGGGCAGAGAGAAACAATGAAGATGATAACCCAGGCTATGCAAAACTAGATCCACTCTTACTTCCACCTACTGGCTTTGGGCCGACAGCTGGACTCTATGATCATCACAACGCCAGACTTTAGCCACTATCATTGCCCATCCACGTTAATCACAGCTTGAATTTCAATCAAATGCACATATAAAAGAAAAGGAGATATAATCGGTCACCCCGAAATTTTTACCAATAACCTAAACTGACTATGTGTGCTTAAAAGAGCATTGTTCTTTAGAAATTAATGGAACCCATTGAGTTAAAGTATGACCGCACAATTAAAACCTTATGCAATAACACCAATATAATGCTGATACGGAAAAAATTATAATAACATTTTCCCAAAATAGCACAAGCTACAAATCCAGGATTCTTTAAATGGGAAGCAACTATCCCTGAAACCCACCTGATGTACATCCTCAACGAGCACATACATAACTTTCTTAAATTTTGAAATTAGACACGAGCAAAAAGAAGGTAATAACCAAGGCTACACTGTAGTAATATCAATTCGTAATGTTATTTATCTTGCGTACACCTCAACTAATTCCACGGCTACCTCCCACCAGCCAGGTACTAACTCTGTCTACCAAGGCATAGACACATCAATTCGTAAACATATGCCCCTATGATCCCCCTAATGTTAGGGTTTTTCTACTGACTAGTAAAATAAATGGCAAGAATTAATTCGAAAAACCCAAAATTGTTATCAGGCAAACAAACCCTAGCCAATCAAACAACTTTCATTGAGGGAAGAAGTGTTTTGAAGTACAAAAGGCATACATATTCACAAAGGAGCTGAAGCTCGTCCTCGGCCAAGTGCTGCCCGTCTTTCACCTTCGTTATCCACTGATCCAAATCCATCTGCGCCTTTTCTAAATCTACAGCTCTGCCAATAAACTAATTATTTGCTTCTGTAATTATTTTCCCAAATGCAGAGTCGACTGATAGAGCAGGTCTTTACAACGAAGTCAATCTCTCGGAATCTGCCCCAAAACCCAAAAGGAGAATACAGAGAGAAGGGAGCGAGAGATGAGGGTATCTCCCTTCAGATTCAATGGATTTTGCAACCCTGGCAAAACTCGAGATTTTACAAGTATTGCTAGGACTCTTTTGCCCTTTCAGTCATAACCCATTTTTGAAGCTTGCACGATTATTTTTAAGGATTTGCTTTATGTTCGCGTAAAAAAAATTTAATTTCATATATTGTGTNATGGAATATGGATTATGACTGACTCGCTATTCACTCGGTTTTTGGGTCATAATCGTTATGTAGGAGAGATGGCCGAGTGGTTGAAGGCGTAGCATTGGAACTGCTATGTAGGCTTTTGTTTACCGAGGGTTCGAATCCCTCTCTTTCCGTACCTTCGCTTAATTCACCAATTTTACTAACAACAAGGGCTCAAATAGCAATGGATACCATTATTCCAACAGCTAGACCCTTCTTTGATCTAAAGATATAGATTCTCAATTCCTAATTGCTGTGACGCGTAAAATAGAATACTCAAAAATAATCATAATCAAAATACTGGAAAGAAAAGAGTAGACAAGGAATGAAAATAGATCCTTGGTCTATGATACAAAAATGGGGGAAATCCAGATCAAACTCGGATTTATCTTACTTAACCTTAGGTTAATTTACTTCGCCTAAAGGGAAGAAAATTTTCCGAACCCTCGGTTTCAGTCTGAGGTTTAAGTCTGACGAGAATAATATTCTACGACTAGCAATTCATTTATTTTCAAACCGACCAGTAAACATATGCCCCTATGATCCCCCTAATGTTAGGGTTTTTCACTGACTAGTAAATAATGGCAAGATTAATTCGAAAACCCAAATTGTTATCAGGCAAACAACCCTAGCCAATCAAACAACTTTCATTGAGGGAAGAAGTGTTTTGAAGTACAAAAGGCATACATATTCACAAAGGAGCTGAAGCTCGTCCTCGGCCAAGTGCTGCCCGTCTTTCACCTTCGTTATCCACTGATCCAAATCCATCTGCGCCTTTTCTAAATCTACAGCTCTGCCAATAAACTAATTATTTGCTTCTGTAATTATTTTCCCAAATGCAGAGTCGACTGATAGAGCAGGTCTTTACAACGAAGTCAATCTCTCGGAATCTGCCCCAAAACCCAAAAGGAGAATACAGAGAGAAGGGAGCGAGAGATGAGGGTATCTCCCTTCAGATTCAATGGATTTTGCAACCCTGGCAAAACTCGAGATTTTACAAGTATTGCTAGGACTCTTTTGCCCTTTCAGTCATAACCCATTTTTGAAGCTTGCACGATTATTTTTAAGGATTTGCTTTATGTTCGCGTAAAAAAAATTTAATTTCATATATTGTGTTATAAATACATTATATTATGAATATTCATTTAGTAATCCGTTGTAACTAAACTTCCTGAAGAAGTTTATCTAGATGTGTGTCCGCCGTAAATATGTTTATCTATTTAGTACTCTATTGTAAATAAGCCTCCGAAAGAAGCTTATCATTTTTTGGTACTCCGTTATGGACAAATATTATCCCCGGTAGAAGATTATTCATATTTGATACAGTAGCAGCTACAAGCAACTTACAAGCAGCTTGCGGTAGCAACTTACAAGTAACTTACAAGCAGCTTATACACCAACTTACTTTCTTCTGTAATAGAGGAGATTTTAGTTTATTACGTACAGGAGTTTGAAGTTGAATAATACATCAATCTCTCTCTCTCTTTATACTTGTTTTCGATTTATTTACATTACGATTTTTATTTTATAACACGTTATCATCACCAGTCTCTAACTAACTAAGCAAAACTTTGAAAGTATCAGAGGTACGAACTTTCTTTTTCTAGATAATGTCGAATCTTTCTAAACTTAAATTTGTAGCCCTGGATATATCGGGCAAAAGCTACATGTCTTGGGTGCTTGATGCTGAAATTCATCTTGATGCAATGTGTCTGGCAGACATCATCAAGGACAAAAATCGGGCATCAAAGCAAGACCGTGCCAAAGCAATGATATTCCTACGCAATCACCTTGATGAGGGCCTGAAAATGGAATATCTTACTGTTAAAGATCCAGTCATACTGTGGAATGATTTGGAAGATAGATATGACCACCTGAAGATGATCGTTCTTCCATAGGCACGATATGATTGGACTCATTTAAGGCTACAAGATTTTAAATCTATCAGTGAGTATAATTCTATTATGTTCAAAATTATTTCCCAATTAAAATTATTTGGTGATAATATTACTGATCATGATATGTTGGAGAAAACTTTCACCACTTTTCATGCCTCGAATATGCTCCTGCAGCAAAAATATCAAGAGATGGGATTCAAAAGTATTCTGAACTTATCTCACACCTTCTTGTAGCTGAGCAACATAATTGGCTATTAATTAAAAACCATGAAAGCCGACCAACTAGTTTTTGTCCATTCCCTGAAGTGAGTGAGATGAACTTCCACCAAGCTACGCGTAGAAGAGGTCGTGGCCCCAGTCGTGGTCATGGTCGTGGTCGGGGAAGAAACTCTAATCATGATAATAATAATGCACCAAAGAGCCCTCCTCACCATCAGCAGTGGAAAAGGAAGGAACAAAAGAATGAAGCGGTGCAAGCAACAAATGCAAAAAATGCATGCTATACATGTGGAAAAAAAAATGACACTGGTCACGTACCTGTCGTACGCCAAAGCACCTGGTTAAGCTTTATCAAGCCTCCTTAAAGAGGACAGAGAAAAATGCTTAAGCAAATTTTATTTATGAAGTTAATTTGGACTTCATGCATTTGGATGTAGTTGATTACTTTGCACTCCCAAAAGGAGAAACAAGTCATGTGATCGGTGATGAATCTGTAGAAATATAAATATATTAATTTTTTGTTATTTGTAATAGATAGTATGGTTATGTAATTATTGTACATAAATAAAAGTTATACTTTGATAATGATGTTTCTATTTTGTTTTATGTCATTTTGAAGAATATGGATAATCCTCAAATTATATTTGGATAAAAGGCCAATCATGAAGATATTTGTGTAAGTGATAGTGGAACAACTCATGCCATATTCAAATATCAGAAATACTTTTCTAATTTTCTTAAGGAAAAAGCAAATGTTTCAAGAATTTCTGGTAATATAAGTTTGATTGAAGGCTCCGAAAGAGCTACTATATTTCTATCTAAGGGAACAAAACTTATTATAGATAATGCATTGTTCTCCTCCAAGTCCCAAAAAAACTTGTTGAGTTTTATACATATCCGCCTAAATGAGTATCATGTTGAGACAATAGAAAACTGAACGTGGAATATATTTGTATTACAAAGAATATTTCTGGCCAGAAATGCATTGTAGAAAAGTTACCAACTCTATTAAAAAATTAGTACAGTTTAAGCACACTCTATCGTAAACCAGAAGTTTACGGATTCAAATACTTTTGTGCTTTGACATGGCCGTTTGGACCATCCCAGATCAATAACGATGAGACGAATCACTAAAAATTCAAGTAGGCATCCATTAAAGAACCTGAAAATTCTTACAAATGATGAAATTTCTTATGATGCTTGTTATCAAGGCAAAATTATCACTAGACCATCACCAATGGAGGTTGGCATTGAATCCCCTGCCTTTTTAGAGTGTCTACATGGGGATATATGTGGACCTATTCACCCACCAAGTGGGTTATTTAGATATTTTATGGTCCTAATAGATGCATCTTCAAGATGGTCTAATGTGTGCCTACTATCATCTCGCGACCTAGCGTTGCAAGCTACTAGCCCAAATAATTTGATTAAGGGCGCAATTCCCAGATTATCCTATAAAGGCTATTCGCCTTGATAATGTTGGAGAATTCTCAACTCAAGTTTTTTATGATTATTTTCTATCCGTTGGGATAAAAGTTGAACATCATGTAGCTTATGTTCATACTCAAAATGGCCTTGCAGAGTCATTTATTAACGCCTTCAATTGATAGCAAGACCACTACTTATGAAAATAAAATTACTCAATACTATTTGGGGCCATGCTATCCTGCATGCAGCATCACTTATTCGTCTCAGACCGACACATTATAATATATATCCCCCGTCACAATTAGTTTTTTGGTCATGAACCAAATATTGTCCATCTACGGATTTTGGATGTGTTGTATATGTGCCAGTAGCACCACCACAACGCAGTAAGATGGGCCCACAGAGAAGGTTAGAAATATATATTGGGTTTGAATCACCATCTATTATTCGTTATCTTGAACCATTGACGGGAGATTTATTTACTGCTCAATTTGTAGATTGTCGATTTGATGAAACAAATTTCCCACAATTACGGGGAGAGAAAAAGGAAATCAAAAGAGAAATTGTGTGAAAAATTTAATCATTATCTCACTTTGATCCACGTACCCCTATATGTAATCAGGAGGTCCAGAAGATCATCCATTTACAGAATATAACAAGTCAAATACCAGACGCATTTATTAATTTGAAAAGGATAACTAAGTCACATATCCCTCAGAGAATGTGCCTATCCGAATTGATGTCATAATAGGACCATCTACTAGCATGAGAGCTAGTGAACCCAAAGCACGCATGAAGCGTAGTAGGCCTTCAGGTTCTAAGGTTCGAAACCCTAAAAAAAGAAAATCGACAAATGATCAAAATAATACTATGAAAGGATCTCCCGAAGAGACCCAAAATCTGATTAGGTCTGAGATTCTTGAAGAAATGAACACAAGACTCAAGTGAGTGAGGAAATTTTAATAAGTTCTACCGGTGATGAGATTAATTTAAATCGATCTGAAATGGTGGTGGATAATAGTTTTTGCATATAATGTTGCACTTAACATTATGCAAGATAGTAAGAATTAAACCCCGATCTATCGAAGAATGTCGACAAAGATCTGATTGGCCAAAATGTCAAGAGGCAATTCAATCGGAACTGAAGTCACTTACTAAAAGAGAGGTCTTTGGACCAGTAGTCCAAACACCTGCTGGTATAAATCAAGTTGGTCATAACTAAGTTTTTTTGCGGAAAAGAAATGATAAAAATGAAGTTGAAAGATACAAGGCTCGCCTTATCGCACAAGGATTCTCACAACGATCTGGAGTCGATTATGAAGAAACATATTCACCCATTATGGATTCCATAACATTTCGATATCTCATCAGTCTAGCCTTACATGAAAGGCTTGAAATATATCTAATGGATGTGTTTACAGCTTATATGTGTGGGTCACTTGATAATGAAATTTACATGAAAATCCCTGAATGATTTGAAATGCCTGAAGCATATTCAAAATCTCGGGAAATGTACTCAACCAGATTACAAAGATCTTTGCATGGTTTAAAGCAATCTGCGCGCATGTGGTATAATCGCCTCAGTAAATATTTGCTAAAAGAAGATTACATAAATAATGTTATTTGTCCATGTGTTTTTATAAAAAAAATGGCTTCAAAATTTGTTATACCTGTTGTTTATGTTGATGACATAAATCTTGTTGGAACTCCAGAAGAGCTCCGAAAGGCAATTGAATATGTTAAGAAAGAATTTGAGATGAAAGATCTTGGAAAGACAAAACTTTGTCTTGGTCTGCAAATTGAACATTTAGTAGACGGGATCTTTATCCATCAATCTGCCTATACAGAAAGGGTCTTAAAGCGCTTTTACATGGACAAAGCACACCCATTGAGTACACCAATGGTCGTTCGATCACTTAAAGTGAATAAGGATCTGTTCCGACCTCCACAGGAGGATGAGGAACTCCTTGGTCCCGAAGTACCCTATCTCAGTGCAATTGGTGTACTAATGCATATTGCTAATGCTACATGGCCTGGCATAGCATTTTTCTGTTAATTTACTAGCAAGATATAGTTTTTTTCCTAGATGGAGACATTCGAACGAGATTAAGCATATATTGCGATATTTAAAGGGAACTCTTGATATGGGTTTGTTTTATGCTAACAAAGATAGAGCAAATCTCGTTGGTTATGCAGATGCAGGTTATTTATCTGATCCCCATAAATCCAGATCTCAAATCGGGTACGTGTTTACATGTGGAGATACTGTCATATCATGCGCTCCACAAAACAATCTATTGTTGCTACTTCTTCAAATCATGCTGAGATAATAGATATTTATGAAGCACGTAGGGAATGCGTATGGTTGAGATCAATAATTCATTTTATTCGAGAAAAATGTGGTTTGGAATGTGAGAAAAGATCCACAATTTTATACGAAGAAAATTGTAACGAACCGACCAGTCGTTTTGAGCAATTGCACTTCACTCGGTAGTTTTTGGGCATGAGTAGCTTCGTGTGATGTATTATGACTTATGTGAACCATCAGTTGTTAGTCGGTATTGATATGGAAGAATGATTCTAAGCTAGAAGCTTTAAATTTGAAAAGTTTGACTAAGTTTTGACTTTTTAGTATTTAACCTCAGATTGGATTTCTGATGGTTCCGTTAGCTCCATTGGGTGATTTTGGACTTGGGAGCGCGTCCAGATCGTAATTTAGAGGTCCGTAGTGGAATTTACCTTGAAATGGCAAAAGTTAGAATTTTGGAAAGTTTGACCGGGAGTGAACTTTTGATATCATGGCCGAATTGGATTTCCGGAAGTTGGACTAGGTCCGTGGTGTTATCTATGACTTGTGTGTAAATTTAAAGTTTGTCGGACGTGATTTGATAGGTTTCGACACTCTATGTTGTTCTGGCACTCTTCGAAGTGCGGACCACAACCGTTCATGCGGACCGCAGGAGAGGAGTGCGGCCGCAGCATTTTCATGCGGACCGCATGAGAGGAGTGCGGTCGCAGCATTTTATGCGGACCGCACAATGAGGTTCAGAGGAAGTAATATATAAATGACGCTTAGGGTTTTATTTCACATCTTGGACCATAGGAGCTCGGCTTGTGGCTATTTTCGTGGGTTTTTCAAGAAAATTATTGGGGTAAGTGATTCTAACTCAGATTTGGTTAATATACATGAATATATCATTGATTTCATCATCCAATTAGTATTTTAAGATGGAAATTGGGGAAAATTGTATAAATTTCATAAAAATGAATTTTTGGGGTTTGAACACCGATTCGGAGTCGGATTTGAGTGATACTAGTATGGTTTGACTCGTAATTGAATGGGTCGTTGGATTTTGTGAGTTTTGTCGAGTTTCAAGGCGTGGGCTCGGGTGTGATTTTTGGCCGGAATTGGGATTTGACTTAGGATTCGATCTTTATCATTTGTAATTGCTTCCTTGGGCTTTATTTGTGAGTTTTCTTTGGCTAGTTTTGAGACGTTCGGAGGTCGCTATGCAGGTGATGGCATTCTTGGAGCATCGCTTGGCTTGCTCGGTGTCTGAATTGTCTTATTTAAGATAAGTAACTCTTCTAAACTTACTGCTGAGGGTATAAAATCACGAATTACCTACTATGTGATTGATGTTGAGGTGACGCACATGCTAGGTTACGGACGTGTGGGCGTGTGGCCGTGCACCCTGTGAATTGTGACTCTGTTGTTTCCAGGGCGCTGAATAACGGTCCTATTTGGTCGATATCTGTGTTTTCACCATGTGATAAAGTAAATGAACTGAACATCATGCTAGATATCATGTTTAGGCTTTATGTCGCTATTGTTGGGACCCATAGTGGTCGTTTCTTGCTGTCATCTCATTGATTTCATTGATATTTCGTACTCAGTCACATTCATCCATCCATATCATATATCAGTCTCAGTTCTTACTTATTGATACATCATATCATTGTTCCGGGTCAATTTTCATGACATTGTGAGCCCGTGGGTGAGACTGGAGAGATTGATGACTGAGTGAGCCCGTGAGCATGATTATGAGTGACAGTTATGGGATCAGACTTCACGCAGCAGCGGTTATATTGATGATTATGATAGCGCTTGGGCTGAAGGAGCCCCTCAGGTGTCTGTAACACACCCCAGTGAGCACGGATGATATTATTGAGCGACGGATCCCTGGACATGGATTTGTCCGAAGTATTTGATATCTGGAGATAAATTTCTCCACAGGGTTGGATTGCCCTTTTTCCTCGGTACTGGGTGACTTCTAGTCAGCGTTGTATATGTTCCAGGATAGATTTCCCTGGGCCATATACAGTACCGAGTGGTTGAGCATTTATGAATTATTGAGGGATGGATTTCCCTGGACATGGATTTGTCCGAAGTACTTGATACGGGAGATGGAATTCTCCACAGGGCTGGATTTCCCATTTTACTCGGTACTGGGTGACTTCTAGTCAGTGTTGTATATATTTCGGGATGGATTTTCCTGGGCCATATACGGTACCGAGTGGTTGAGTATAATGAGTGAAAAGTGTGATACAATGAGGTTCAGTACTCTGAGAGTGTGAGTACATGATTCATCTCTGAGATACATGGCATTAGCATGCATATATGACATACATGCATAGAGACGCATTTTTCTCATGTTGTATGGTATCACCTCATTCATGACTTTTTATACACATTGGTATGTGGGCATAGAGTGGTATTTCACACTTGTTATTTGGAAAGGAAAAGAAACATTTTTTTTAATTTATAGTGGAAAGGATTTTTTTAGGAAAATTACAGTTTTCAAACTATCTCATAAGTTTTCGATGATTTCGATAAAGATTAAAGGATTTGAGTTTTTACTGATATTCTTGGAAAGCAAAACTACTATCGGAAAACCGTGCAAAAGCTGAACATTTTTTTTATCTCTGAGATTATTTTCTTGTTTATATGCTCTACGTTGTACGAACTGCTGTTGGTTATTGGTATTGGACCCGACCTGTGTTCCAGCCCGTCTCTACTTTCAACCTCAGGTAAGGTTTGTTACTTTTTGAGTACATGGGGTCGGTTGTACTTGTCGTGCCCCCTTTTTTCCCTCCTCGCGGAGGGAGGTCCGGGTTTCGACATTCATGGGGGTAATAACTCATTTCCTTTTGGGAATTGGGTATTTGAAGAGTCGCCACCTAACGGATTACGATGCGTTAGGTCACCTAGAGCGATTAACTCTTAGACTGGTTTGCATTACCAGAGATTAGGGTAAGGGCTCGAAATAACCTCGAGGGGAAGGTGTTAGGCACCCCTCTTGGTCCACAGATGTGGGTCCCGGCCGAACTTATACTTACGAATTAGTCCAAAAATAAACAATTGAAGCAAGTAATTGTAGGCAGAGCATGTTGGGCATTGTATAATTCAAATAATAAGACAAGAATTTAAACAAGTTGTGTGCAGGAAAGTAAAGCTTCAAGTAAAGAGAATTTGGGAGTTGGGTCCTAGGTTGGTTAGCCTATAGGATCATATTAGTACAATGCCCGGTAATCACTCCTTATAAAGGGGCTACACGTGGTATTAGCCCACCAGTCCTCATATCCATATCTACCCTTCCCATCCCCTTAGTTGTCATGCAAAGCGAGTGTTGGTCAGTGATCTCTATTGCGTGCTGCTACCCGTCCCTTCTTAATGGTCTTGGAGGGATTTAAGACCTCTACCTATAGGTGGTTCTAGACAGACCCCTAAGGTTTAAAAGGTAAAATACTAAGGCGACAAGCAATAACACATAGGACTCTTAGCAAACAAGAATAGGAAGGAGCAAATAAGAGGCTCAGTTTACCTCCACAAATAAGGCATGTAAACATCACGACTCAAACACAAATAAGGGCCTTGCAGGATGTCTAAATGAGTATACTGAAGACAAGCAGTTTATTTTTATAAACTCAAAGTAAAGCCCTGTCAGTTACCCACTGATTTTTAAAACCTGCTAAACCAGAAGAACATTACATCACAGAAATGGTTTCAGAGTTACAGGATTCAAAAATGTCCTATAGGCTTGCCTATATGCGACATACAGATGGATACATTTTAAGGTGAAACAAGGCAGGTTTAAAACGAACTTTTAATCCCTATAGGCATACTGTCTAATAATAGATTAAAACAGTTTTGAAAGAACTCGTTTCAGAAAAATAAACCATTATTTAGACCAGTTTCGAAGTGGACTGAACGTAGACTGGATTGATCTAAGCTAGTTTAGATCGACAGGCAGAACTTCTGGTGGCATTCCTTATAGGCATGATATCTAGTTGTTTAACACTGGTTTCAGAAACTTTGCAGGCATGAAAAAACATGTAAACACTTATTATAACAGAAGCTAGGTTAAATTATATCATATAGGCATGGCATCTACTTGTGAAACTGATTTTAAGACTTATAAACATGATTTCTATTATGAATCACTTGAAACCTATAGGCATGATTTCTAACATGGTGAGACAAACATGACAAGATGTGAAAATCCTATAGGCATGTTTTCTACTTAGTAAGGCAATCATATCAAAATGTAAAGTCCTATAGGCATGGTTTCTACCTGTATTACCCCACAAATATGTCCCTTTTCACTAATTACCCCAATATTCATTTACAAATTATTACAGACCACATTAATGAATTACAAAAATAAATAAGAAAAAAGAAGTTATTCTTTAGGGAGCCTTCAATTAGGCCAAGGTTTCCAAAGCCTCCAATAGCCTCAAATGCCCAAATTTCATAGACAATGTCATAGACCAGGTGCATCAAAGTTCCCTGAGGATCTCAAGGATCCCGGGTAGTGCTTACACCTAGACTTGGTAACCAAATTGAATAAGTGCAGTGTGGATGGGCCAACCTCAGTATGCCAGAGTTCAGAGGGTTCTCAAGAGGATCCCAATGTAGTACTCATACTGGAGGGGGCAGAACCTATTGACTTAGGAGTAGAGTAAGAGTGCTTGACATAGTTTGAAAGGGTTTTAGTAGGAAACTAGTGTTAAAAGCGACTTGTTTGAAACAATTTTGTAGAGTAAAGGAGAGAGTCATGCAGTAAAACAACTTTGAAAAGAGAGAATTACATGATCAAGCAACAGTAAATCAAACATGAAGTCTAAGACCACATCAGCAATGTTCACAGGACCCAAACAGGAGGAAAGAACCTACACACAAGGGTGATGGGAATTGGGGACACATAGAACACATGATTGTACACACAGAACATGCAAAGGTCTTAGGAATTGCTATAGACATGCCTGGACACAACTGATCAATCACAGTCACAGAACCAGCAATACTTAAGGGGTTTAGTATAGGATCCAAATGATTTGAAACCAATTCCAGAACCATACAAGTCAAGAGTGCAGACGACATAGAGGGGATTCATACCAGAAACCAGATAGTGCAAAACAGACTACATAAAAAGGGGGAGCATGCTCATACTGATCCTAAGGAAAGGGGTTCACAATATGCTAATTATGTAATCATATTAACTGCAAGTTTCATAGCAAAACCATAAGTAGAAGCAAACTAGAAACAAGATGAACTGAAGCAATAAAAGAACCATATTGTTGTTGGAACTCGAATTGAAACTAGAACATACCAGTAAAGAGGACAGAAAGCAAAAGTGAAGGAGCAGGAGAGCACAATATTTAGCCTTGGCTTGCAGCAGGCTAACCCAGAATAAAAGCAAGTAGCACAAAGAAAGAGCAGAAAGTTTTAAGTGTGAGAAGGAGAGCTTTTGAACCAAAAAGTTTGTGTGTTGTGATTGTGGAAGAGATCCATTTATATAGTAGTTTGAAAACTGGTTAAAAATAATGTAAGAATCAAATTGTTTAGTAATTATAGAACTCAGAATAAAAATTAGTTCGAGTCTCCCTTTAATTAAGGGAATCAGTGCAAACGGTAAAGAGCAGGTGACAAGTAAGGAAAGAAATCATACATAGCTGGAGTATAACAAATAAGGAAAGATTTCAAAATAGTACAAGTATAGAAGATGTAATTAGGGTTAGGTTCAGAATGTTTTAATTAAGGAAATAATCAGTAAGAATCAAGTAACAATACAGGCAAGGCAAGAAAAAATTAATTAAGGCAAGAAAATTAATCAAATTAAGTGGAAAGGTAGGAATCGGAGGTTTAAAGGAAAGTGTTCAATCAAACCAAGAAACAGGGAATTCCAGAATCAATCAAGAGGGAGTCACGATTCAGCATTCAGCATATAAATAGAGCAAGAGCAATCAGACACAACAAACATGCAGGTTAAACTGTACTAATAGAAAGAGGCAAGTCTGAACAATCAAGGTGAACATAATCACATAGAGGTGGTATAAGTTAGGGTAAAAGCTTAGTAAGAACACATTCGAGGCAAGTTAATCACATAAACTTGAACAAGAATCGAGTAGTCATACTAACACAAGAACCAAACAAAGAAAATCTAGAAAAAATTAAGGCTTTTAACATAGGCGAGTTGAAAAAGCAGTGAAATCATAGAATCAGTCGAAATATGCAAGAGATAGAAGTTTAAACATTAAGAATCAGTTTAAACAAAGTTTTAGAAGAAGTTCCGAAACCCCTAATTTTAGAAGAAGGTGAAAACACTTTGAAATCGATGATTCTTTTTAAAAGGATTCAAGAACAGTGTAAAACATCCAAGAAATAGACTCAAATCGTTTTAAAATCGTACAGATCTAGGAGATACGGGAAGAAATTAGGGTTTTAGAAGAAATCCATATAGAAATGCAAGAACCTGTCTAGAAACCCAAGGATCGCGACAAATACAACGTGATTTTGCTTGAAATCACACCGGAGTGGCCAAGAACAGCCAAATAGCTGTCACGACCCAAACCCCGCACTGGTCGTGATGGCGCCTCTCGTGAAGACGAGGCCAGCCAACTATCCCAACTCGTCTTTTCAAAAATAGTTAAACATAAATAAACAGCTTAAATATGACTTAATAGTATTAGTTAGCGGGATTACAACCCCACACAGCCCTAATCGGGGTGTCACAAGTCATGAGCATCTATAAGAATGTAATTAAATTTACAAGTCTAGAAATACACTGAACAGGAATAATGAATAGCATAGAAAGAAACGGTGCTGCGAACGCTGGCAGTCACCTCGCTAAACTACTACAGCTCTGCCTCCAAACAGCCAATACCCGCTACCGGGTGAATAAATACCTGCAACTGCACACAAGGTGTAGGGAGTAAAGTGAGTACTCCAACTCAGTGAGTAATAAAGGTAAATAACAACTGAGCAGTGAGAAATCACGTAAAACAACCAACATGCTGTATAGAAGCAGGGTACAATCCTTTGAGAAAAACAATGAAGCTGTGAAATCTTTAGAAATATATTGGCTCAGTTTAAATCTCTTTTGAAAATGATCTTTTCAACAGTTACGAAATGATCTCAAAACAGCTGGTGCTGAAAAGCACAGAAAAATCCGCCCCTCGGGCACAAATACCGCAATATAACAGGTAGAAAGGCAAGTAAATATGCAAGATGAGCACATAAAAGTTCGCCCCTCGGGCAATATCTCAAAACAGTACCAGCCCCTCGGGCTCACTCTCAGAAACACTCTCAGCCCCTCAGGCTCTCTCTCTTAAATCACTCTTAGAACAGTATCATATAGTAACCGCTGCGGCGTGCAGCCCGATCCACATCTCGCTGCGGCGTGCAGCCCGCTCCATTTATTTATCGTCGACGGCGCTTACTGGGGGTGTGCAGACTCCGGGAGGGGCCCCTTACGGCCCAAGCGCAATATCAAGCCACCTCGTGGCATATAAAACAAGGCCTGAAAGCCTTCTTACATCACACTCGAGGCTTGAAAGCCTCCTCACATAACACTCGAAGCCTGGAAGCCTCCTCACAATACACTCGAGGCCTGAAAGCCTCCTCACAATACACTCGAGGCCTGAAAGCCTCCTCACAATACACTCGAGATCTGAAAGCCTCCTCACAATACACTCGAGGCCTGAAAGCCTCCTCACAATACACTCGAGGCCTGAAAGCCTCCTCACATCACTCAACATATCCTCACATATGGCCCTCGGCCTCACTCAGTCCAGAAAACATCATAAGCCCCTCGGGCATCAATAAAATAGTAGTGCTCAGCCCAAACAACAGTGGAAATATCATTTAAGTCTCAAAGTTCAGTTAAAGCGGCTGATTTTGTAAAACAGTATAATCAACAGGACTGAGTTCAAGTAGTATATTAAAAATAATGAGGAAACAGTGATAAAAATCCCCGAGGGGTTCAGATAATTGGCACGAAGCCCAAATATGGCAATCAGCCCAGATCACGATAATAACAAATAAGTTTCAGTCAAAATACGCGGTAAAATCATCAATCGGGACGGACCAAGTCACAATCCCCAACGGTGATCTACCCCACGCTCGCTATCCGACGTGCAAGTCACCTCAATATAGCACTACGGTGTGCAATTTGGGGTTTCAAACCCTCAGGATATCATTTACACTCATTACTCACCTCAACCCGGCCAAAATCCTAGCTCGCTATGCCCTTGCCTCGCAAATCGACCTCCTCGCGCGTCGAATCTGATCAAAACCACAACGAATACGTCACAATATGCTAAGGAGACAATACCCAATCGAAAACAATCGAAAAATATTAGGAATCTCGAAATTAGCAAAACCCGAGCCCCGGGCCCACTTCTCGAAAAATCAGAAAATTAACATCACTGGATTCCTTATCTCGCCACGAGTTTATACATATCAAAATTACCAAAATCGGAGTCCATTGACCCCTCAAATTCCACTTTGAAATACCAAATTCCCAAGCCCTAGCTTTACCCTCTTTTGATGAATTTCCAAAAATTTCAATGTATATTCTACCATTAATTCATGTATTTAGGCCAAGGAACTCACCTCCAATCACACCTAGTCGAAATCCCCTTCAAATTCCGCCCAAGAGCTCTCAAGGTCGATCAAAAATGGTGGAAATGAGACTTGGTTCGCGGATGAAATGTCTAATAAAAACCTTCTGCCAAGGCTTATTTTCCTCTATGCGAACGCGAGGGACCTCTCGCGTTCGCGATGAACAAAATCCACCTCTGCCAAAAATACCCTTCGCGAACGCGGTTGCACCCACGCGAACGTGAAGGTCTGGACCCTTAAGCCTACGCGAACGTGAGCCTTGTGCCGCGAACGCGAAGCACAAATGCTGAGGGGCCTCAAATCCTACTACGCGAATGCACAAGGCATACCGCGAACGCAATGCTCTAGCCCCCATAACTACGCGATCGCGATCCCTGAGTGCGAACGCGAAGAACAAAGTTCCAACCTCCCCTTTTTCCTCTACGCGATCGCGACACCCCCACCGCGATCGCGATGACCAAATCTCTGCTACACTGACTGCTGCATTTTCTGCAACTCCCAAAGGCTAGAATTGGTTCGATTGACCCTTCGAAATCACCCCGAGGCCCCCGGGACCTCAACCAAAAACATCAACACATCCTAAAACATTATTCAAACTTGTTCCAATCATCAAAACACATCTAACAACGCTAAAATCATCAATTCTCGCCGAATTCAAGCCTAAGTTTCTCAAAAACTTCCGAAATACGCATTTGATCAAAAACCCGACCAAAACACATCCGAATGACCTAAAATTTTGCAAACACATCCAAAATCACCTAACGAAGCTACAACAACTCTCGAAATTCCATTCCGACCCTCGGATCAAAATCTCACCTATCAATCGGAATTTGCCAAAATACTAACTTCGCCAATTCAAGCCTAATTCTACACCGGACCTCCAAAACCAATTCCGATCACGCTCCTAAGTCACAAATCAACCAGCGAAGCTAACCAAATCACAAAAACTCCGATCCGAGCTCGTATACAAATAAGTCAACTCTTGGTCAAACCTTTCAAATTCAAAGCTTTCAACTGAGACTGTTCTTTCAAATTCATTCCGTTTTTCCTAAAAACCGAAACCAACGATCTTCATCAGTCATAATACATAACACGAGGCAAGTCATGCCCGAGAACTGGCGATCAAAGTGCAAAAACTCAAAATGACCGGTCGGGTCGTTACATCCTCCCCCACTTAAACACACGTTCGTCCTCGAACGTACCCAGAGTTGTCCTAGAAGCCAACCAATAGCTGAATAACCTTACCAAGCGTAAACCCGGGGGTGATCCCACGTCACCCTATCTCGCATAGATCCGATACACATTTTAACTACAATTACACAATCCAGTCTAGCCCATAAACCTTAGAACCACATTTCACTTTCCGAAATCATACACAAGACGAGAACCTCACATCTCTATTCAGAATAAGCCCGAACCAGCTGTAATAACCCATACTTCCAACCTCAGGTGCAATTATATGATATACCACACATCTCAAACACTCGAAACGATAACTTCTATTCACAGCAGCTGCACACAACACCCGAATACCGGTAGAAAACCTCTTATCAACCAAGGTCTTATTCCATTCCAACACTTCAATATACTGCTAATGATAAATGAAACATGCAATAAACCGTAACCATCTCTCAGGTCAACCATTCATGAAGTCACTTCCTATTTGGCTAATACCACCGCAGATTTCCGAGCCGAACCTCGATATTATCCTTCCAACAAGCTGAAATCAAATCCGTTCGTATTCATTAATTACCCCACGATCACCTCAAATCCATCACACCTCTCTGGTGACATGACACATTAATACATGCCTAAGCCACAACTTGCATAATACGCGCACCAATAAGAAACGGTCTAAATATACTCAAATCATGAAAATGACCTCAAACGAAAGAGTTGTACCTCAAGCTCATCAGTACCATCACAACATAAAGCTGAGACCCCGTCTCGCATCATAGAAATAGAACACATGAATTTACCCCGAAAGGTCATAACTCCACGTAGCCTCGCTACCATGCGCGATCCTATCCAAACACTGTTACACATGAAACACCTCAAGTCCCTATGCTCAAAAATCGACAGCCACGCACAATTTGATGTCTGGAGCCAAAGCAAATCATTACACCCATGGTGCAACAAATAACATNGGGTAGTTTGGTTAGAAATTGGGCTGGGGCTGGTTTAAATTGGGCTGAATTTGAAAGGCAAATCTGGCTATATTTTAAATAGCCAATTTTTCCCATATAATTTATAATAGATAATAAATAATTTCTAGCAAATAATTTTGTGTACTAAAATGATTTAAAATAGATATTTAACATTTTAAAAAATATAGGAGACCAATTTTATGCATATAAATGTAATTATACATTAATAAGGCTAATATTGCAATTATATGCAATTTAGCTTTAAAAATACAAAATGCAACTATAAAAATGCACAAAAAATATTTCAACCATATTTGGCATAAATATAGAAATTAAATGACTAAATCGTCATAACAATAATTTGAGGGATAATTATTGAGAATTTTATGAATAAAAGGGAAGGAGATAAATCAATTTAAATCCTTAAAATTATGGAAAAAATTATAAAAACATTGTGCGTGCTTATATGTGCCATTTTGAAAGTATTTATGCATATCAAAAAATATATAGGGAAAAATTGGGTATCAACAGCTGCCCCTATTTACCCGGGAAGGATGAAAGAGTTTTTGGGTAAAGAAATGATGGCCAATTTTGACCGAGCGAAACGGTTCGAGAGATTAGGCCGCACCCTGGCTTTTGAGCTGCCTATATATCCCAGGTGTTACAGGAATCAGGCCATGTGTAGTTCCGAATTCGTTGGCGAAGTATACCGATGAAGTCATTTCGAGGACGGATACCACGTCTAGGGCTGGACAAATGAACGGTTTTATGGAAGAGGTTAGGCTCGATGTGGTCGGGAGAACTGGATTGGGATCGCTCCTGTTGGGATAGCCGCTGCTTACCGGGTTTCCTGCAAATAGAAGCAATACAAGCGTATACTATGCATTAAACATGATGCAAGTTCCCTTCGGACCATGAAAGTTGTCTTTGGGTGATTAGAGATGACGTCCTTGGACCATGATGTCCCGGGCCATGAATTGTTTAGTGAGGGATTCGCAGGCCATGAAATGATGTTCTTGGGCCATGAAAATGGTGCCTCCGAACCATGACGCCTTTAAATAATGATATGCAATTTCGAGAAATCCTCAGGCCATGGCATGGTGTCTTCCGGCTATAAGGATGATGCCTTTAGACTATAACGCCTTGGATAGATTGGCGATATTCCAACCCATGATATGCAATAGTATGATGTTAACGAGACAAGGCTTAGTCTTGTGAAATGGAGGGCAGAGCTTAGCCCGATCGAAAAGCAAATAAATAGCACTAAAATAGAGCAATATTTTTGAGAAAAGGGACAGTGCTTAATCCCATGCAACTGTGGAGGTAGGGATTAGCCTCATGCAAATAGGGAGGCAAGGATTATCCTCACGCAAATGTGGAGGCAAGGATTAGCCTCATGCAGGATGTAGTCAAGGATTAGACTCATGCAGATATGGAGGCAAGGATTAGCCTCATGCAGGATGGATTAGCCTCATGCAGGATGGAGTCAAGGATTAGACTCATGTAAATATGGAGGCAAGGATTAGCCTCATGCATGATGGAGTCAAGGATTAGACTCATGCAAATGGGGAGTCAAGGATTAGACTCATTCAAATAGGGAGGCAGGGATTAGCCTCAGCAAATATGGAGGCAGGGATTAGCCTCATGCAAATATGGAGGCAAGGATTAGCCTCATGGAGTCAAGGATTAGACTCATGCAGATACAGAGGCAAGGATTAGCCTCATGCAAACGTACGGGACAGGGATTAGTCCCATGCAAAAAGCAAGAAGCAAATAAGGGTAGCATATATCTTAGTTGGAGCTGTGTTCGGTGATTGATAGCGATCTTGCTACACGGATGTTATTGTTACGTCAGATGTGCCTGCGTTCAATGAAAAATTGTAAGTTTTGTAGGGGGTTGGTTCGTGCTTCTGTTGGCTGGCTTTGCTTTGCTCCATTCTGAAAGCCTTTTGAGTACCCCTGGGTGATACCTGACTGTAATAAAAATAGAGTTTTCGAAAAATATGCAATTATTGATAAAAATAGAGTTATTATTTAGAAAACATAGTGAAATATCACACATTTTTTTAGATGAACTAGTAACTGTAACACATTTTAGAGACATTGCAACTTTCTCAAATCGGAATTTTGAGGGTCCTCCTCAAAATTCTGCCCCAGTTTGGTAGATGATCTTCGACCGTTTGCAGACAATAGGCCTTGCCGGATTCCCTTTGAAATTTTGAGAATCCTTCTCAAAATTCTGCCCCAGTTTCCTAACTGATTTCTGACCGTCTGACATATGTTGGCGTTGGCTGGACTTGCTCCAGAATTTTGAGGGTCTTCCTCAAAATTCTGCCCCAGTTTCTGATCTTGGGGAAAATGAAAATTTTATTATGATATGACCGAACCTATAAGGCTGCCTACGTATCCCCTCTTAAACGGGAATCAGGTCAAGCGTAGTTCAATTACATCAGATGAAGAAATGTAAAATAATCTAAGCATAGTATCTTTTGACTGCGTCTGAATTGATCGGTTTTGGCCAGATTTCTCCATCTATTTCTGCAAGTATGAGTGCTCCTCCTGTTAGCACCCTATGGACCATGTACGGACCTTGCCATTTGGGAGAGAATTTCCCTTTGGCTTCATCTTGATGTGGGAAGATCTTCTTCAATACCAGCTGTCCTGGTGCGAACTGTCTTGGTTTGACCCTTTTGTTGAAAGCTCTGGACATTCTGTTTTGATAAAGTTGGCCGTGACATATTGCATTCATCCTCTTTCCATCGATAAGGGCCAATTGTTCATAGCGACTTCTTATCCACTCTGCATCACTGAGTTCGATTTCGTGTATGATTCTTAAAGAAGGAATCTCCACCTCGACTGGAATGACAACCTCGGTACCATAAACCAACATGTAGGGAGTTGCCCCGATTGATGTGCGAACCGTGGTGTGGTACCCTAACAGGGCAAAGGGTAACTTCTCGTGCCATTGTTTGTGGTTCTCTACCATTTTCCTTAGTATCTTCTTGATGTTTTTATTGGCGGCTTCTACGGCTCCATTCATCTAAGGTCTATAGGCTGTGGAATTCTTGTGCTTGATTTTGAAAGCTTCACATATAGCTTTCATCAGATCACTGTTGAGATTGGCTGCGTTGTCAGTAATAATGGACTCAGGAACTCCGAATCGGCAAACAATATGGTCATTGACAAAGTCCGCGATGACCTTCTTGGTTACAGCTTTGTACGATGCAGCCTCGACCCATTTTGTGAAGTAATCGATGGCTACCAGAATAAACCTGTGTCCGTTTGAAGCAGTGGGCTCAATCAGACCAATAACATCCATCCCCCAGGCGGCGAATGGCCAAGGTGAGCTTGTTGCATTGAGCTCTTTGGCGGCACTTTTACCATGTCGGCATGCACTTGACATTGAAAGCATTTGCGGACATACTGAATGCAATCCGTCTCCATGGTCATCCAAAAGTAACCTGCCATGAGTATCTTCTTGGCCAAGACGAAACCATTCATGTGTGGACCACAGATCCCAGCATGCACATCCTCAAGTAGCTTAGAAGCTTCCCTTGCGTCAGCACATCTTAGTAGACCCAAATCAGGAGTTCTTCAGTACAAGTTCCCTCCGTTGTGGAAGAAGTGATTTGACAGTCTCTGGAGTGTGCACTTCTGAGTGTGATTTGCATGCTCCGGGTATTCCCCTTTTGTTAAGTATTCTTTGATGTCGTGGAACCAAGGCTTTCCATCCGCTTCTTCCTCGACATGAGCACAATATGCTGGCTGATAGTGGATCATTACCGGAATGGGATCAATGTAGTTCTTATCTGGATGTTGTATCATGAAGGACAAAGTGGCCAATGCGTCGACAAACTCATTCTGAATTTTGGGCACATGTCGGAACTCTATCTCTGTAAACCTCTTTCATAATTCCTGCATATGGTGCAGATATGGCAATATCTTGGAATTCTTGGGGGCCCACTCTCCTTGTACCTGGTGCACAAGCAAATCTGAATCACCGATTACCAGCAACTCCTGAATGTTCATGTCTACTGCCATGTTGAGCCCTAATATACAGGCTTCATATTCTGCCATGTTGTTGGTGCAAGGAAATCTGAATTTAGACTATACCGGATAATGCTGACCCATTTTTGATACCAAAACTGCTCCTATGCCCACTCCTTTGAAATTTGCGACTCCGTCAAAGAACATCCTCCAACTGTCATATGCTTCGATGATGTCCTCTCCTATGAATGATACTTCTTTGTCAGGAAAATACGTTTTCAAAGGTTCGTATTCTCCTCCCACCGGATTCTCAGAAAGATGATCTGCCAATGCTTGTCCTTTGACCGCCTTTTGAGTCACGTAAACGATATCGAACTCACTTAATAGTATCTTCCATTTGGCCTACTTTCCAGTCAACATGGGTTTCTGGAATATGTACTTCAGAGGATCCATCCTGGATATGAGGTATGTAGTGTAGGCACATAAGTAATGCCTCAATTTCTGAGTTGTCCAGGTCAAAGCACAGCAAGTGCGTTCAAGCAGAGAGTACCGCGCTTCGTAAGGTGTGAACTTCTTGCTTAAGTAGTATATGGCCTGCTCCTTCCTTCATGTCTCGTCGTGTTGTCCCAAAACACATCCGAAGGCTCCATCTAGTACAGATTGATATAGTAGCAAAGGTCGTCCTGGTTCTGGCGGGACCAGAACTGGTGGTGTGGACAGGTATTCCTTGATTCTAACAATCCTCTGTCCAGCTTGTTTCAGCATCTTTCCTCAGCATCTTGAAGATGGATTCACATATGACTGTGGATTATGCTATGAAGCAGCTGATGTAGTTGAGACGCCCTAGGAAGCTCATTACATCCTTTTTGCTCTTAGGTGGTGGTAACTCCTGAATCGCCTTGACTTTAGATGGATCCAGCTCGATCCCTCGATGACTGACAATGAATCCCAATAATTTTCCCATGGGAACCCCGAATGCACACTTTGCGGGGTTCAGTTTCAAGTTGTACCTCCTTAGCCTGTCGAAGAACTTCCTCAAGTCTGCTATGTGATCTGCGCATTTCTTGGATTTGATAATGACATCGTCCACATACACCTTTATTTCTTTATGTATCATATCATGGAAGATGGTTGTCATGGCTCTCATGTAAGTGGACCCAGCGTTCTTCAAACCAAATGGCATCATCTTGTAACAATATACATCCCATGGTGTAATAAAAGTTGTCTTCTCTGTATCTTCTTCATCCATCCAAATCTGGTGATAACCCGCGAAGCAATCTACAAAGGATTGGAGTTCATGCTTGGTGCAGTTATCGATCAGGAAGTGTATATTTGGCGATGGGAAGTCGTCCTTGGGACTTGCTCTGTTTAGATCCCGGTAGTCGACACATACTCTGACCTTCCCATCCTTCTTCGGAATTGGCACAATGTTGGCTAACCAGGTTGGGTACTCAACCACCCTGAGAACTTTGGCTTTGATCTGTTTGGTAACTTCCTCCTTGATTTTCAGGCTCATGTCTGGTTTGAACTTTCGGAGCTTTGCTTGACTGGCGGACACATGGGATTAGTAGGCAACTTGTGAGCTACTATGGAAGTGCTAAGACCGGTCATGTCATCATATGACCATGCGAAAATGTCCTCATACTCTCTTAGGAACCGGACGTACTCTTATTTCTCTGTTGGTGACAAGTGAATGCTGATGCGGGTCTCCTTGACGGTCTCGGCGTTTCCCAAATTTACTGCTTTGGTCTCGTCCAGATTGGACTTAGGCTTATTCTCAAAATTTTCAACCTCCCTGACAATTTCCTTAGGTATCTCATCCTCTTCCTCTGAATCACTATTCTCATGTTGCGTTGACTCATTACATGTCAGAATTACTGGTTCACCAGGAAAAGTAATAATAATGCTGTAGAAAAGAAAAATGAAAAGATAGTAGTTAATAATAAAGAGCAATTCATTTGATTAAAACTTGAAAAATTATCCAGACAAAGTACGGCTCGATGAGTCGAGAATCTATTTTGAAACAAGTAAAGCTTAAACCAAAATTACGGGAAATCCTAAATGCCTAGAACGGCTTATAGAAGTAAATTCTGCCAAGCTACCCAGGGACTCGGCGGGCTCGGGATGGTGTGGCAGTCCAGTTCCTTAGAACGGCTCCCTTCTCTATAGTCTGAATAGTAAGGCTTTCTTCCTCCTCCTCCTCCTCCTCAATTATGGCACTACAATCCATGTCCTCATCTTCCAAGAACAAATTCCTCAACCCTGCTAGCGCTTCTTCTTCTGCGGTCCTCCATATTGTGTCAGCTTGGTGAAAAGCTTGTTCCAGACGTGGCACTGGCTGCTCAAGTAGGTAATATGGTCCGAGCCCAAAGGTGGTACCATGATTTTTCAACTATATTGGTTTGGTGATACCTTGGAGATTCTTTCCCAATCCTTTGCCGGGTTCATATCCAGACCATGCTAGTATGCTTTCTATTTTGTTACTCCACTACTTATCCTTCTCGACGGCATTGGCCCGTTCGATGTGATGGTAGGTTTCCCCTCCTAGCCTATGTCCAATGGCCGGGATGGTCTGATTAGTGTAGATGGGGTTACTTCCATCTCCGTGAATGATTACCTCTTGGCGGTTCCATTCAAACTTCACGGCTTGATGTAGCGTGGAAGGCACAACTCCAGCAGCATGGATCCATGGTCGTCCCTGTCGTGCCCCCTTTTTTTCCTCGCGGAATCGGGTTCATGACATTTTGGTATGGGACAACTCTTTCCTTTTGGGAAAGGGGTTTGCATTTTTGAAGAGTCACCACCTAACGATTTAAGGTGCGTTAGGGCACCTATAAGGTTCATCTATAACTATGTTTGGTAACCAGAGATAGGGTAAGGGCTTGAAATTATCCTAAGGGGAAGGTGTTAGGCACCCCTCAGGATCCACTAGAGTGGTTCCCAGCCAGACAGTTTTTGTGAATTTGTAGAATTAGTAAATAAACAAGTATGGCTCAAATAGTAGGGGATTTAAATACACAAGTGTTTGAAAAAAAAACAATTAGTGAAAAGCGAGATTTTGAAAAGAATCACAATCTAAGCATATTCATGAATGAAAGAGGGGTGTCCTAGGTTTGTTTATAATATGGATCACATCAGTACAATGCCCGCTAATCACTCCTTAGAAAGGGGCTACACGTGGTATTAGCGCACCAGTCATCATATCCATATCTACCCTTTCCCGCCCCATGAAGGTAATTAAAGCGAAGGTTGGTCTCGACCCCTATTGCATGCTGTTACCCGACCCTTCCTATCAGTCCCGGAGGAATTTAGGACTCCTATCCTATAAAAGGGGGGGGGGGGGTTTCTGGGCAGACCCTCAGGTTTAAAGGTAAAATACGAGGCGACAAATAAGAACACATAGGACTGCATTTAGGGGGTAAAACGCAGAAATCAGATAGAAGACTCAGATATACCTCCACAAGTAATGCACATAGACAGCAAGACTCATACACAATTAAGGTCAAATTCAGATCCTAACAAGATACTTAAGTGATAACAGTAGAACCAGATTTATTACATGACTCAGAAAAGAAGTCCGAATCAGGCTTGCCTACTGGTTTTAACACGTTGACAGTTAAACACTAATCACAGAGATGGTTCTGGTTTTTATTTAAAGTTGATTGCCTAAGGCTTGCCTACAGATGGCAAGTTTTTAAAGCGGACTCTTGAATTTTTATAGGCATGATATCTAATGACAAATCAATGTAGGTTTTGAAAGAACTCGTTTTAGAGAAAATAAACCATTAATCAAACCAGTTTCGAAACGAACTAAAATGTGGACTGGGTTGATTTATTTAACTAAACTAGTTGAGATCTATAGGTAGAATTTCTGGAGTTATTCCCTATAGGCATGATTTCTAAATGAAATTTCAGAACATGTTTACATGGGCAGAATCATATAATAGCAGCTTATTTTATTGTTATTATCTACCCCATAGACAAGATTTCTAAGTGTGGATGAGATGCTGAAAACAGTACATATACATCCTAAATGGCATGATTTCTAACGTGGTGAGGAAAACATAGTAAAAACCATATAGGCATGATTTCTAACATGGTGAGGCAAAAAATGTAAGTCCTATAGGCATGGTATCTACCCTGGATTATACTATAACATGCATATTACCCATCCCTTTTCAGTATCCAACCCCGGAGTCATTTAAAAATAATTATTACAGACCAATACTGAAATGAATTACATAAGATGAGTAAAAATTACACTATAGAGAGCCTGAAATAGGCCCAAACTTTCAGCACCTGATTAGGACTTCCTCCCCGAGTTATGTAATAAACCACCTCAAGTGCCAAGATTGTTCCATAGTCTTTCTCATATCTGGGCGTGTCAGAGTTCCCTAAGGACCTCTAGGGATCCCGGGCAGTGCTCACACCCAGATTGCATAACCAAGACAGAGTAAGTGTAGTGTGGAAAGGCCAGCTTTTATGTGTCCAAGTTCAGAGGGAACTCCAGGGTCCCAAGGCATGGGTCACACAAAAGGGGCAGAACCTAGTGGCCTAAGAGTATGTGTGAGAGTGCTTGACATAGATTTAAAAGAGTTGAGTTGGAAACAGTTTTGAAAATGTGTAGTTTGAAATAAGTCTGGGAAGGCAGTAGAAGGTTTGCCTTAGTGAAAAGAAAAGAAACGGGACAATCAGCAACTCAAAAACAAATCATCATATATAGTTCAGACACAAACAGGGAAAGGAGGCATTGGGAACATACAGGTTTGAAACCACATAAATAGGGAAACATTTGATGCAACAAATATACAGAACAACTACGAATCCATTGAACAAATCAGTCATGGTAACAGACATTTAAAATATAGGGAAGAGCGCAGCAGGATCATGTTGAAGACAAGGGTTTTGTTGAACAAGGTTTGACACTACATGGTTATACCAGTTAGGGAGGGGTATAGACATGTGATTTTTGACCCTCCCTGAAATTTCACCCATTTTAGCATGTAAATATTTAGTTTAGGCCTAATATCACTATTTCAACTAATTTTGACTCATTACTCTATTTCGTTACAAAAAAATGAAAATTACAAAAAATATTTTAGTTTACGTATCTTTCGTAAACTTAAATAAAAAATATATAGTACCTTATCTTTATTTTTATATAATCTTGAAAAAAAAATAGTTTTATGTTTTACAGTTTAGTTAAATTAATTAAAATTAGTTTTATATTTTTATATTATAATTGTACATAATTTTAGAAGGAGGAATCAGTTTTAGGTTGGTTTATCCCGTCTTTATAAATCTTGTAGTCCATTTTTCTAGTCTTTGGCCCAATTCCCTAGCCAATAATTCTTAGGCCCATACCCCTAACCTAATTCCTACCCCTATATAATAGTACCTAACACCTAGAATACACCCCGACACACCTAAAAACAAAGAAATCCGCCGTTGACAAAGAGATCCCCCCTCCCATCGATTCCTTTCCTCCTACACATACCCAATTCGCCGCCCTTCCCCTCAACCAGTAGCCGTCGATCCCATTTTCAGCCTGGAGAAGTAGCAGTTAACTTCAACGTTGCACTAGATTATGTGTCCATTACCGGTCTAACTTTTGGAATGGAATTTACAGCTTCCATTATTCATGAGACTTTGAAAGCTGTAGTTGCTCAGTACAACGCAAGCCATCTCCCTGATTCCGAACAACCAGCAGCGACCACCGGCTACTATTTTCAGTCCGAAACTAGAGCAGCAACAGTCGCTAGCTCCGAGTTGGGTTGTTTCAGTTCCGTTCGAGATTCCGGTGAGGTTCCGGAGCTGCTGCGTTTCCTGCTCAGGTCCAAATGAGCTTATGCGGAGGTTTTGTATTAACTCAATATTCAGAAAGGAATTTTTTGCTACTTGAAGTAATGGCTAGGGTGGAGGATGACCATTGTAATTGTTTCTCCAGCGAAAGAAGCAAAAAGGTTTGTTTTACCGTTAGTTAGTCTGTGAATTGTAAAACTAGTATCATTGCGGTGAACTTCTTAATGCTTAATTCTAGTAATACTGCTACTTTTCTTCTTTCCTTTTTACGTTTGCTCATTGTTGGTGAACTCCCTGACATTTTGGTTGCTATCTTTTCCCTTTACATAAATACTTCAAAGTGTGGAAATAATGTGGTTGCGTGCAATAGTAAAATTTAAATGTATTAACTTTGTGTTGCTTGTATTACTGATAATATGAAATTTAGGCACACACCTTTATGAATATTCGTAGAAAAGCCTTTAGGCGCATATTTAAAATACAATTGTGATTGTGTACACGTTCGCGTGATATGATTACGATTTTAAAAACAAAACCGGAGTATGCGTTCTCGCAACTTTGGCCAAACTTTCTTAATAATAATAAAGCGTTATTAATTGTGGACACGTTCGCGTGACATGATTTTTGACGCGCCAAACAAATGGGTACACGTACGCGTGACCCGTTTCAAGATTTTTTTTATTAAAAGAGGCAAAAGCACATGGGTTCTAAAATGAGTAACTATACAATTTGTTAAAGCCAGGTATAATCAAAGCGACCGTGCTAGAACCACGGAACTCGGGAGTGCCTAATACCTTCTCCCGGGTTAACAGAATTCCTTACCCGGATTTCTGTGTTCGCGGACTATAAAACAGATTCAATCTTTCCTCGATTCGGGATTCAAAACCGGTGACTTGGGATACCATAAATTATCCCAAGTGACGACTCTGAATCTTAAATATAAATCCCGTTTCGATTGTCACTTAAATTGGAAAAAACTCCCTTATATACCCCCCTCACGGGGGTGGTAAAAAGGAGGTGTGACAAGGGGTAAGGGAACTAAGTGAACATGCTGAACAAGTGTCAAAGAACTAAGTAAAGTCTGATATGATGATTACACACAAGGCAAGAATTTAGACATGCTTAACAACATCAATCATAGAAACAAATTGAATAACTAGTACAGTAGCAAGCATGGATGTATAGGCATGGAACACATAAAGTTGAGTTTCAAATTTAAACTAGAGACATACCAGTTGAAGAAGTAAAGTGCAGAAAGTAAAGCAAGTAGAGTTCCACAGTCTAGCCTTGGCTTTCAGCTGGCTAGACAAGCAGTTAGCACAAGTAGCAGAGAAAGAAAAGAGAGTTTGAGTGTGTGTGTATTCTGAACTGTGTTCGTGTCCTAAGACTGTAGAAGAGAGTCATTTATATAGTAGTTTGAAAATTGGTTAAAATAATGCAAGAATCAATTCTTCAGTAATTATAGAACTCAGTATAAAAAAAATTGGTTCGAATCTCCCTTTGATTAAGGGAGTCAATGTGAATGGTACAGAGCAGGTAGCAAGTAAGGAAAGAAATCATACACGGCTGAAGTATGGCAAATAAGGAAAGATTTCAAAATAGTACCAGTATAGAACAAGTAATTACAGCTAGGTTCAAAAAATTTTCAAGCTAAGGAGACAATCAGTAGCAATGCAGACAAGGCAAGGAAAATAATTAAGGTAAGCAACTAATCAAATTAAGTGGAAAGGTAAGGGTCAAGGGGTCTAAAGGGAAATGTTCAAATCACACCAAGTAATAAGGAATTCAGAATCAATCGAAGAGAAAATCATGGAAAAGAGTCAGCATGTTTAACATATAAATAGAGTAAGACATGGGTAGTCAAGAATTGGCACACAACTCTAGCAAAACATGAAGATAAAACGATACTGAACCAGTGAGAAAGATGCAAGTCTTGATGCGAACAGTCAATATGAACACAAACACATATAATTGATGTAAGTCTAGGCTGAGAAACTCAGTAGAAGCATATCAAGGCAAGGGAGTCACAAGAAATCACAAGCACTCAAAAGAAATATGAGAATCAGTAAGTCATGCTAATACAACCAAACAAAGAACCCTAAAAATTAGGGTTTTCGACGTAGGCTAGTTAGGGTCAAGGAAGAACTCAACAAAATCAGTCAAAACACATAGATACACTTAAAACTAGAATGCCAAAAAGTGTTTCGAAGAAAAGGATTTTCAGAAACCCTAGTTTAGGAAGATGACAAACCACTCGAAAATCAGGAGATTTTCCATAAAACAAGTAAAATAAGTTCGATCCTTTTCAGATCTGTACAGATCTAAGAAGTTTAGGAGACGAAATTAGGGTTTTTGTCAGAATAACTCGAATAGAGGAGAAAGCTTAAACAAACGTTTGCAGATTAATATAAAATCAGAAGAAAGAAGCGTTTTTGAAAAGGCGTTTAAGAACCGTAGTTCGAAGGTGAGGAGTTATTTTAGAAAAATTGAAAAAAAAACCTTTGAGGAAAATAACAAAAGCTCATAATATACACAGATCTAAAAGAAATCAGAAAATCTTAAGGGTTAGGGTTTCAGAGAACCCAGAGAAGATGAGAAAACCTTAAAGTGTTACCGGTTTTAGCCGGAAAAGCCTTAGATCTTACTCAAACAGCCATGGATGGCCGGAAAATGGCGTGAAAGACCATGGATAGGAGTTGAATCGCTCCAGGTTCATCTGAGGACCTCAAGGTAGTGTTAAACCGGCGTGGGGTGAAGCAGAGGCCAGGAGATGATGGGAGGCCATGGTTTCCGGCGAGGGAGGTGACCGGAGAATGTGGATAGGGTCCATCGGAGAGGAGGAGAGTAGAGAAGGTTCTAGAGAGAACTAGAGATAGAGAGAGGGAGTTAGAGAGGTCGGTTGAGAGAGAAATGAGAGGGGGAAATGAGAGATGGATGGGGGGTAGTCGTTAGGGTTTAATATGGTAAGAGTGGATTCGGATCGTTGATCAAAATTGATCAACAACCAAGATTAAATCATGTCTGGACCGGGTATGGTTTGGGTTTGGGCTTGGGTCTGGTGAGTTGTTTAATTGGGTTTGGGGTTGGTTTGATTTAGGTTATAATTTAAATAAGAGTGGCTACTTGTTAAATACCCAACTAAATTAGATAAATAATTAATAAAAATAGCTAATAATTAGATGAAATGAAATTAAATCTAAATAGGTGAAATTAAGGTAATTAACTAATATTTAAAATATAAAATAACTGATTATTGAATTAAAATAGCGTACAGTGTACAATTAGGCTATAATTGCAAAATTGTTGTAATTATAGCCAAACAATGCCAAATTGGCTAATTTGCGAAATAATTAAATCCTAATAGGATTAAAAATGATATATTGAGCTAAGCAATACTTTGAAATTACTTGTAATGTAATTTATAAATAATTATTGGATATAAAATACTGAATAAATTGGAAAATAAATTGATAATACTATGGAAAATCATGGAAAAATATCAATTATTATAAAAGTGATTTTGAAGGTATATATGCAAATTTAAAAATAGTTTGAGGAAAAATTGGGTATCAACAGTCCCAACAGAAGGTTATATGAGGCTGGTATGTCAAGTACTTGAAATTCAACGTCGAACCAAGTTGGCCACATTTGCAAACAAAGGTTGATTTCCCCGATCGTGGCCCTCTGGGACCCATCGAAAGCCTTCACATTCATGCTTCCTACCCGTATCTCATGGAAACCTTTGTCCAACTTTTTCAAAGTGTCCAATGGACAGATGTTTAGGCTCGAACCTCCATCGACCAAGACCTTGGCAATGAACTTGTCTTCAAATTGCACCGTAATATGCAATGCTCGATTGTGATTCCATCCCTCGGGTGGTAGCTCATCTTCGTGGAAGATGATCTTATGGCTTTCTAGTACTTGCCCAACCATGTTGGCCATTTCTTCGCCGGTGATGTTATTGGGTACATGAGCCTCGCTCAACACTTTCATTAAGGCGTTCTTGTGTGACTCTGAATTCTGCAATAGTGATATGATAGATATTTGAGCAAGGACTTTGTTCAGATGGTCAACAACAGAGTACTCCTTCGCCTGTACTTTCCTCCACAGGTCATCTGGCCCAGTATCAATGATAAGTTGCCTAGCAGTGGCCTCCTTACTTGAACCTCCTAGGTGTTCAGGTGTATAGACTCTTCCGGTTCTAGTCATTCCTTGTGCCGCGTCAGATTCCTCTACCTTGGCCTTCCCTTTCCGCCGAGGCTCGGCGACATAATCCCAGGGTATTGCTTTTGAGTTGAATCGGGGTGTGGTTGATACTGTCACAGTGAAGGGTGTGACCACTTCTACTTCAAATGGAGTGGGGGTGGCTGCGGGCGGAGCCACTTCTACCTCAAATGGCACTGATGCAGTTACCTCAGCCTCGATCGGTGCTTGAGTCTGAACTACAATGGGAGAAAGTGTAACTGCAACCTTAGAGTCATTGCCTTCTCGAATAAGCCTGATCGACCCCTCAAGGTCCCATTCTTCATTTGTCTCTATCACATGTATACCATCACCTCTGTGATCAGGGAGGGGATTGTTGCGGACATTAGGTGCGGCTTCCTTTGCTTGTATGACCTTGTTGTCAATTAGCGTTTGGATCTTATCCTTCAATGTTCGGCACTCAGTAGTGGTGTGCCCTTTCATACCGGAATGGTACGCACAAGTCTTGTTCGGATTGACCCACTGGGATGGATTTTCTAACGCCACAGTGGGAACACGAGTGACATAACCAGCGGCTTTTAACCGTTCATATAATTGGTCGATGGGCTCGGCAATGGCGGTATACTGTCTGGGCGGCTTGCGGTCAAAGTTGGGTCGTGGTCTTGGATAATTTTGACGAGCTGGTGGTGATTGGAAGTGGGATGGTTGGGAGTTATAGGTGTGATGGACAGAGGCTGGTTGGGAGTATCTGGGAAGGTTGATATGTGGGCGGTGATGCTTGGTATTTGGGTGGAGGTGTCTGGTATGTGGGTGAAGGTGTTTGATATGTGGGTGGAGGTGTTTGATTGGCAAGTGGAGATTTTGGGCCCTCAGCTACCATTACTGCCCCAACATCTCTCTTCTTCGTTATGCCACCTGACCGTAGTGCTTTATTCGTGGCTTGCAAAGCCTCAAAGTTTGTTACCATTCCGCTCTTGATCCCTTCTTCGATCCTTTCTCCGAGTTTGCTGATGTTAGAGAATTTGTGATTTTCGATAACCATCAACCTCTCGTAATATTGCGGGTCCTGTGCCCTGTCGAAGAAGTTATTCATCTGTTCTTCGTCCAAGGATGGCCTGACCTTGGCCGCTTCCGACCTCCAACGGGTAGCATATTCACGAAAGGTCTCAGTGTGTTTCTTTTTAAGATTCTGGATGTAGAAGACATCCGGGCATTCTCTATGTTGAACCTGAACCGGTCCATGAAATCCGACATCATGCTTACCCAATTTGACCACTTCTTAGGATTTTGGCTGATATAACAAGACAAAGCGTCCCTAGTAAGACTCCTCATAAAGAGCTTCATTCGGATCTTTTTATCTTTCCCGACCCCGACAAGTTTGTCACATATGTTTTTAGATGAACCCTGGGATCACCTGTACCATCGAACATTTCGAACTTGGGAGGTTTGTACCCCTCTGGTAGTTCGACATCCGACTGTATACACAAGTCCTCATAGTTCAAACCCTCTATTCCTCTGTCGCCCTCAACACCTTGAACTCGGATTGTTAACTTCTTGAGTTCTTCAGCCATGTTTTTGATGAGCAAGTCCTTCTCAGAGGGTTCTGGTGTACATGAGATTGGTTGGGTAAAATGAGGTATGGTTTCCACATAGATGGGGTTGATTTGATGGGTGTGGTGGTGGTCATTGGTGGAGTTTTGTGGATCAGGAATGAGTGGTGGTGTGTTTTGGGGAGTGTGGTAAGTGGTGGTTGACGGGTAATAAATTGGTTGATGGTGTTGTTGCATCGGAGCTGGTAATGGGTTGGGATTCTGGGGTGGAGTTGCATGTTGATTTGGTGTGGGAGGATTTTGTGGGTGTTGGTTTTGTGTGCTTTGAGGAGGTGCCGGGTTTTTAGCGTTCTGTTGGTTGAGGTCAGTGACATTCAGGGTAAGTGACAGGTTTGCCAAGTTGCGAACTTGCTCAAGTTCTCCTTGCAGTTCCAGTATCTTTTGCTCCAGTCTTAAAACCAGATCATTTGGGGCCGGAGTACTACGGCCATCGGAGGTTTCTGCATTCTCAATATTCTCCTTTCGGATACCACTTAAATCATCCATGTTCGCCTTTCCTTTGCCTTTTGTGTTGCTTGGAGGAGGAGGAGGTGGAGGGCCTCTGGATTTGGTGTGATATGCTGATGAGGCCAGTATGATCGAACCAACCTAAGGGGATGGGAGTAATAATAAAAATAAGTAAAAAAAAAGGTAACAAGTCAGTGAGGATCCTGAAATGTTTGTAGTGTTTAAACACATATTGTGGAAATATAAATTCGCGTCCTAATTTGGGAGCCTCGTTGTGACCGAGGTAGGCCTAGCGACAAGTAGATTTGGAGAACTTTTAATCCCAATAAATGCTTCATTTCACAATGTAAGAATAGACGAATCCCAAAACGACTCTAAAATAATAAAAATGAGTTACTATTGGCACTTGGCCTTATTACATTCGAAAAGCAAGTAATCCTAATCTATTTGGTCTCGGAAGGACTTTCTTCAGGCTGAATGCTCTTGTCGATCAAATCCCCCAGTTCGCGTAGGCTCATCAGTAAGAATGCCTTTGCTGAATGTCCTTCTTCGTTTCCCTTAGAGTTCTGGCAGTCGGTGACTCTCTTCCTCACTTTTCCTTCCAATTCCATCAGGCTGTATTCCAGATATTCCATCTTCTTGCTAGATTTGGCGGCCCTCTCTTTCCATTCATTGATTTGCTCATCTGATGGAAGATTCCTCCACCAGTCTAGCAAGAGTGAGGGTGTGCTAACCATACCGAATCTGGGGACTTCGTGCCTCAATTTTTGCAAAACAAAAGGGTTAGACCTTACCCCTACCAGACTCGACTATTTATACATTTATGATCAACATATCGGTATTTAGTTCTCCAAATTAATGCACAGAACGTGGTTGTGTCCGTTGGGATTATGGAAAACCCGATGGACTTTGGATAAGGCTTACCTTAAAGGATCATTATGCGGACACCATAATTGATCTGACTAGGTTTGACCATGATGCATGTACAATTTTAACCAGAGTAAGGTTTCTATGGGGTTTTAGACTGGTACCCTCAAGCGGACAACTTGAGGGGGAAGGCACGGAACCATCGACTGCACCGCTGATCGACTGGTTTTACCGCAAATAAGCCTTTCCGAATTTAAGGGTAGTAAATAGGAAGAGCACAACCACTCATTAAAGCATCGCTATAGGATTTGATACGCACGAGTGGAATATGATGTGGAGCATGATTTATGCAGCAGTTAATAACATGTAGTCAAGTATTTGAACGTAAGGAAAAAATAAATACAGTATTTAAATAATTGAAAGACAGTTACAGGAAAAGGAAACAAAGAGACAAGTCAGTTTCAAGCATAAAGAACAATAAATGCTTAAAAGAAAACAGACAGTCAAAATTAAAATAAGGGAAGAGGGTACGGGATAAAGCAATGCTTGGACTAATTCATAAGGGCAAGTTCGTTATGGTAAGAGCCTAATTATCCCCAACAGAGTCGCCATGCTGTCGCACCCCCTTTTTTTCCTTCCTCGCGGGGGGAGGTTCGGTTTTCGACATTCATGGGGGTAATAACTCATTTCCTTTTGCGAATTGGGTATTTGAAGAGTCGCCACCTAACAAATTACGGTGCGTTAGGTAACCTAGAGCGATTAACTCTTAGACTGGTTTCTATAACCAGAGATTAGGGTAAGGGCTCGAAATAACCTTGAGGGGAAGGTGTTAGGCACCCCTCTCGGTCACAACTGTGGGTCCCGGCCGAACTTATACTTACGAATTAGTCCAAAAATAAATAATTGAAGCAAGTAATTGTAGGCAGAGCATGTTGGGCATTGTATAATTCAAATAATAAGACAAGAATTTAAACAAGTTGTGTGCAGGAAAGTAAAGCTTCAAGTAAAGAGAATTTGGGAGAGAGGTCCTAGGTTGGTTAGCCTATAGGATCACATCAGTACAATGCCCGGTAATCACTCCTTAGAAAGGGGCTACGTGTGACATTAGTGCACCGGTCATCATATCCTCCTTTCCCATCCCCTTACTGGTCATGCAAAGTGAGTGTTGGTCAGTGATCTCTATTGCGTGCTGCTACCCGTCCCTTCTTAATGGTCTTGGAGGGATTTAAGACCTCTACCTATAGGTGGTTCTAGACAGACCCCTAAGGTTTAAAAGGTAAAATACTAAGGCGACAAGCAATAACACATAGGACTCTTAGCAAACAAGAACAGGAAGGAGCAAATAAGAGGCTCAGTATACCTCCACAAATAAGGCATGTAAACAGCACGACTCAAACACAAATAAGGGCCTTTTGTTAAACAGTATCCTAAGGCAGGATGTCTAAATGAGTATGCAGAAGATAAGCAGTTTATTTTTATAAACTCAAAAGCCCTGTCAGTTACCCACTGATTTTTAAAACCTGCTAAACCAGAAGAACATTACGTCACAGAAATGGTTTCAGAGTTGCAGGATTCGAAAACGTCCAATAGGCTTGCCTATATGCGACATACAGATGGATACATTTTAAGGTGAAACAAGGCAGGTTTAAAACGGACTTTTAATCCCTATAGGCATGCTGTCTAATGATAGATTAACGCAGTTTTGAAAGAACTCGTTTCAGAAAAATAAACCATTAATTAGACCAGTTTTGAAGTGAAGTAAACGTAGACTGGATTGATCTAAGCTAGTTTAGATCGACAGGCAGAACTTCTGGTGGCATTCCTTATAGGCATGATATCTAGTTGTTTAACACTGGTTTCAGAAACTTTGCAGGCATGAAAAAACATGTAAACACTTATTATAACAGAAGCTAGGTTAAATTATATCCAATAGGCATGACATCTACTTGTGAAATTGATTTTAAGACTTATAAATATGATTTCTATTTTGAATCACTTGAAACGTATAGGCATGATTTCTAACATGGTGAGACAAACATGACAAGATGTGGAAATCCTATAGGCGTGTTTTCTACTTAGTAAGGCAATCATATCAAAATGTAAAGTCCTATAGGCATGGTTTCTACCCGTATTACCCTACAAACATGTAACTACCCACCCCTTTTCACTAATTACCCCAATATTCATTTACAAATTATTACAGACCATATGAATGAATTACAAAAATAAATAAGAAAATAAGAAGTTATTCTATAGGGAGCCTTCAATTAGGCCCAGGTTTCCAAAGCCTCCAATAGCCTCAAATGCCCAAATTCCATAGACAATGTCATAGTCCAGGTGCATCAAAGTTCCCTAAGGATCTCAAGGATCCCGGGCAGTGCTTACACCTAGACTTGGTAACCAAATTGAATAAGTGCAGTGTGGAAGGGCCAGCCTCAGTATGCTAGAGTTCAGAGGGTTCTCAAGAGGATTCCAAGGCAGTACACATACTGGAGGGGGCAGAACCTATTGACTTAAGAGTAGAGTGAGAGTGCTTGACATAGTTTGAAAGGGTTTTAGTAGGAAAACAGTGTTAAAAGCAACTTGTTTGAAATGATTTTGTAGAGTAAAGGAGAGAGTCATGTAGTAAAACAACTTTGAAAAGAGAGAATTACATGATCAAGCAACAGTAAATCAAACATGGAGTCTAAAACCACATCAGCAATGTTCACAGGACCCAAACAGGAGGAAAGAACCTACACACAAGGGTCATGGGGATTGGGGACACATAGAACACATGATTGTAAACACAGAACATACAAAGGTCTTAGAAACTGGTACAGGCATGCCTAGACACAACTGATCAAGCACAGTCACAGAACCAACAATACTTAAGGGGTTTAGTATAGGATCCAAATGATTTAAAACCAATTCCAGAACTATACAAGTCAAGAGTGCAGACTACATAGAGGGGATTCATACCAGAAGCCAAATAGTGCAAAACAGACTAAATAAAAGGGGGAGCATGCTCATACTGATACTAAGGAAGGGGTTTCACAATATGCTAATTATGTAATCATATTAACTGCAAGTTTCACAGCAAAACCATAAGTAGAAGCAAACTAGAAACTAGATGAACTGAAGCAATAAAAGAACCATATTGTTGTTGGAACTCGAATTGAAATTAGAACATACTGGTAAAGAGGACAGTAAGCAAAAGTGAAGGAGTAGGAGAGCACAATAGTTAGCCTTGGATTGCAGCCGGCTAACCCCGAATAAAAGCAAGTAGCACATAGAAAGAGCAGAAAGTTTTAAGTGTGAGGGGGAGAGCTTTTGAACCAAAAAGTTTGTGTGTTGTGACTGTGGAAGAGAGCCATTTATATAGTAGTTTGAAAACTGGTTAAAAATAAGGTAAGAATCAAATTGTTCAGTAATTATAGAACTCAGAATAAAAATTAGTTCGAGTCTCCCTTTAATTAAGGGAATTAGTACAAACGGTAAAGAGCAGGTGACAAGTAAGGAAAGAAATCATACATAGCTGGAGTATAACAAATAAGAAAATATTTCAAAATAGTACAAGTATAGAACAAGTAATTAGGGCTAGGTTCAGAAAGTTTTAATTAAGGAAATAATCAGTAAGAATCAAGTAACAACGCAGGCAAGGCAAGGGAAAATTAATTAAGGCAAGCAAATTAGTCAAATTAAGTGGAAAGGTAGGAATCGGAGGTTTAAAGGAAAGTGTTCAAATCAAACCAAGAAACAGGGAATTCCAGAATCAATCAAGAGGGAGTCACGATTCAGTATTCAGCATATAAATAGAGCAAGAGCAATCAGACACAACAAACATGCAGGTTAAACAGTACTAATAGAAAGAGGCAAGTCTGAACAATCAAGGTGAACATAATCACATAGAGGTGGTATAAGTTAGGCTAAAAGCTCAGTAAGAACACATTCGAAGCAAGGTATTCACAGAAACTTGAACAAGAATCGAGTAGTCATACTAACACACAGAACCAAACAAAGAAAATCTAAAAAAAATTAGGGCTTTTAACATAGGTGAGTTGAAAAAGCAGTAAAATCATAGAATCAGTTGAAATATGCAAGAGATAGAAATTTAAACATAAAGAATCAGTTTAAACAAAGTTTTAGAAGAAGTTCTGAAAACCCTAATTTTAGAAGAAGGTGAAAACAATTTGAAATCGATGATTCTTGTAAAAAGGATTCAAGAACAGTGTAAAACATCCAAGAAGCAGACTCGAATCGTTTTAAAATCGTACAGATCTAGGAGATACGGGAAGAAATTAGGGTTTCAGAAGAAATCCATATAGAAATGTAAGAACTTGTCTAGAAACCCAAGGATCTCGACAAATACAACGTGATTTTGCTTGAAATCACACCGGAGTGGCCAAGAACAGTCAAATAGCAAACCCTAGATGCAAGTCGGCGTGGCCCATAGCCCTTGAAGACCTTAGAGAAGGTGAGTGTGGCATGAGAGAAGCCATTGGAGGCTTAAGAGACGATGAGAGGTGACCGGAGATGGCCAGAGATGGGAGGTCGGCGGTTGAAGATTAGGATAGGTTTAGAGCGTTTTAAGAGCAGAGAGGATTTTAGGGCGGCGGGTATAGAGAAATGGTTAAGGTTGGGGGGTCGTTTGGGAATTAAAAAGGAAGGTTTTAATGAGGGTCGTTGATCTTTTAGATCAACGACCAGGATCTGATGGGGTCTTGGGTCGCGTAGGCGGGTTTAAGGTCTGGGTCGGGTATTTTGGTTAGAAATTGGGCTGGGGTTGGGTTTAAAATGGGCTGAATTTGAAAGGCAAATCTGGCTATATTTTAAATAGCCAATTTTTCCCATATAATTTATAATAAATAACAAATAATTTCGGAAAAATAATTTTGTGTACTAAAATGATTTAAAATAGATATTTAACATTTTAAAAAATATAGGAGACCAATTTTATGCATATAAATGTATTTATACATTAATAAGGCTAATATTGCAATTATATGCAATTTAGCTTTAAAAATACAAAATGCAACTATAAAAATGCACAAAAAATATTTCAACCATATTTTGGCATAAATATAGAAATTAAATGACTAAAGCATCATAACACTAATTTGAGGGATAATTATTGAGGATTTTATGAATAAAAGGGAAGGAGATAAATCAATTTAAATCCTTAAAATTATAGAAAAAATTATAAAAACCTTGTGCATCCTTCTATGTGCCATTTTGAAAGTATTTATACATATCAAAAAATATATAGGGAAAAATTAGGTATCAACAGTACTTATACTGCACTTCCTGCACATTGCGTGCAGATCCCGAATGCCGATGTTGCTGCGTTCGATGGTTGCTGGATTAGAAGGCGTACCTATGTTCGTGTTGTGTGCTACCTCTTGTTCACGGTAGCCTAGATTATAAAATTCTGTTTATGTACTATTCAAACAGAAGATGTATTTTCTTCATAATAACTTTGTAAACTCTATTCTTAGAAGCTCATGATTTGTACTACCAGCCCTTGGGAAATGTATAAGATTGGATAATTCTGTTGTTTAATTTTTTATTTAAGTTAAATGGAAATAAATAATTGTTAATTGGCTTACCTAGCGGGTTGGGTTAGGTGCCATCACGACTGGTGGATTTTGGGTCGTGACAACAATGCTGCATGCATAGCCCAATTGAACGGGGGATTTATAAAGGGATTTTTTCCTTCCTATACCATATATGAAACTTTATTACCAAATATGTGCATAGTATCTAAATTATCCGCCCAGTCCATATTTTTCCTACAATATCTGTACCATTCGTTTATTAGGTATTAAAAGGGCAGAATATTCCCTAAAAAATGCGCTAAAAATAAGGAAAGAATCTTGGGATTGATTGATTCTACATTAAATTCAATTTTTGAAACGGAAAGGAGATTTCTCATCTGCGTATTTTTCTCTTGAACTACAATTGAAATCTCGCAAAAAAAAAAAAGTACGAACAGCTTCAAAAAGTACGAACAGATTCAACTACTAACAGCTTCGACAAACTGAATTTAAATTGTAGAATTCAAATTTTCGAGATTCAACAACTCAAAGTTGCTAAATTCTGTTCTTCGTCGTTTTCAGAAATCAAATTGTCGATCATATATCTGTTCTGCATCTTTTCTTCTCTCAATCTAGAAATCCAAAAAAACATCAACAACAACAAGCAATCATGTCCAAAATCGCAATCATGCTACAATTGAATGGGAATTGGGATAACTATGGCAGATTTAGAGATTTTGAAGTTGATGCCATTATGGTAGATGACAATGCAAGCTACAGTATTCTGATTTCTACAATTGCAGAACAACTATCAATTGATACTACAGAAAAAATTGTAGAAATCAAATGCATCGTGAACGACAATTGTCCCCCAATGGAGATTAGGAATGATATGGGGGTTCGTGTTTATATGGAGACCAAAAAGGAGAATAGAAACTTAGGTTCATATCCGTTATGCATAAGTGTACGAGATTTCAATATGGAATTGGCAATCACCAACGATAACACAAGTGCAGGTTTGTGTAGTTCGAAATTGCATAGAATTATGGTTATACGAAATTATCTACAAATTTACTACATTTGTCTACAATTAGAATACAATTTCGTTTAATGAAAGAGTTAAGCAGTATTGTTTTCAAATAAATCTACAAATTGCAACAATTTTAATACAATGTAACTACAATGTCTGACATCCTAAAATGGATGACTACAACTTTTCACTATATCTACAAATTATCTACAAAGATTCTACAAAATTATAATGACACTGTTTATCTCTATTTTGATGCAGGTTTGTCTGGATCCCTAAAGTTACTTGATATGCCATCCTTTCTAGATATAGAGGAATATCAAAGTGAAATAATAAAAGAATACACGCAAACTGATATTGAAGAAGGACAAGTGTATCAGGACAAGCAAACTGTAGCTGCTGCAATGAAGCACTTTTCTGTGGTGCACAAGTTCCAGTTCAGAGTTAAAAGATCTAGTCATAGAAGGTATGGAAAAAAGATCATTTTAAGCAGTGTTTTATTCGAGTTATGTGTTTTTTAAATGTAGATAAATTGTAGTTACATTGTAGTTAAATTGTAGTTTATGTTACTTTATGTTAAAACAGTCCTTTTGTTGCACCTACAATTATAATCTGTGTTAAATATTGTATTTTTTTTGTAGCTACTGGCTTGTATGCGGTGGTGAAAAATGTAAATGGCACTTCAAGGCAACGTCAATTAATGATTCCGCAATGTTCAAGATAAGGAGTTTCAACAGACAACACACATGCTCCTTAATGGACGAAACATTCATACAGCGCAAACGTACTGCAGCTATAGTTGGTAGCATGGTCGTTCCAAAGTATTGTGATCCAAAGACTGTTTACACACCAAAAGACATACAAACTGACATGTTAGCAGAACACGGAGTGAACCTAAGCTACATGCAAGCATGGAGAGCAAAGGAAAAGGCTTTACAGTTTTTGAGAGGGAATCCATCTGACTCCTACAGCAAATTACCCAACTATTTTTATATTCTTGAGGAGACTTATCCTGGTTTGGTTGTTAAATTGAAGAAGACAGCAGATGAATGCTTCTTATACGCATTTGTTGTTCTTTGTACATCAATAAGTGGTTGGCAACATTGTACGCCAGTAGTAGTGGTTGATGGGACATTCTTAAAGTCAGCATACAGGGGGATTATGCTGACAGCAAGCACCATGGATGCAGCAAGTAAAAAGTATAAAAATTTTGTAGTTATTATGTAGGCAGTCTATAAAATGTAGATACATTGGAGTAATTTTGTAGCTATTACAAAAAAATGTAGATAAATTATCTATATTATGAAGATATATTGTAGTTGTTGTGTATTTATATTTTTATATACATTTGCAAAGCTTCCAATTAATATTTTATGAATTGATAATGTAGGTACAATATTGCCCTTGGCATATGCTGTGGTTGATTCTAAAAACGACGCATCTTGGAAGTGGTTCTTTGAGCAATTCAAGCAGGCATATGGTGAAAGACCTTCAATGTGTGTTGTTTCAGATAGGAATGAGAGTATAATGAAGGCAACGGGCATGCCACACTACTCTTGTATATGGCATATTTGGACAAATATAAGGTCAAAATTCAAGAAGGGCCATCTACAATTACATGAATTGTACTTTGCTACAGCAGGGGCATACACACTGGATGAATTTAATGAAAGGATGTCGAAGATTGAAGAGATAGACCCTCGTGTTAAATCATACCTCTATGATATTGGCTATCATAGATGGTCAATAGTACATGCAACGGTGAATAGAACTTGGACTATGACATCAAACATTGCAGAGTCATTGAATGCTGTAACAAAATATGCAAGAGAGCTGCCAATATTTGACCTACTAGAGTATATGAGGACGCTTCTTGAAACTTGGACGAAAGAGAAGTTATTGAAGGCTAAGGGTACCTTCACATACCTTGGGTACAAATTCAACAAAGAATTGGAGAAAAACAGTACAGTATCTCAGAAACTTAGGGTAAGATCTGTTTATTTGGTGCAGAAAAAATATATTTTAATATACATCATTTCTAGATTGTAGATAAATTGTAGAAAAATTGTAGTTTATTTGTAGATTGTGGATAAATTGTAGATATATTGTAGATAATCTATTTTTATGATTGTAAATATTTTTCTTTCTGTTTGTTCTGCAATTGTAGGTGAGGGCTTCAACAGATCATATACATACTGTGTTAGATGGTGTGAAGCGGTACATTGTGTGTCTAGAAAATAAGAAATGTAGCTGTGGCCAATTCCAACTTGAAGAACTTCCATGTGCGCATGCTTTGGCAGCATTAAGGCACAGGCATGAAACATATGAAAACTATTGCTCTCCGTATTACACAAGGGAGAGCCTTCTGCGTACGTATGAAGTACCAGTAAATCCTCTTCCCGATGAAAGCAAATAGAATGTGCCACAATATATTTTGGATGAGGTAGTATATCCACCGGCGGGAGATAAAAGGCATCCAGGGAGACCTCAAAAGGAAAGATATAAAACATATGATGAAATAAAGTCTATGAAGTACAAGGTGTCATGTGGAAATTGTGGAGGTGAAGGGCATAACAAAAGATCTTGCAAGAATGCTCCCAAAAAGAAATGAATATCATGTAGTTAGAATGGTTATTCAAACTAACTGTTAGTGAGTTAAAGTTAGCAGATTTTTTTGTGTAATCGTTTAACTTTTTAAAGATTATTATGAAGTATACTACAATTTGTTTATGTGTGTTTAATATGCTTTTATGTATCTTGTCAGGCATCTAAATTTATCTTTGATATAGTGTAATTAAATTTTTGTATTTATTATCTACAATACAATTGATATTAAAAAGTAAGTTCATGTAAAGTGTTTCCAGATTGTAGGTAAAATATAGGTTAAATGTAGTTAAATTGTAGTCTTTATAATAATTTATAGACAATTTGCATATTAATTGTGGATAATATATTTCTGTGATTGGAGTATTTATTTCTTCTTTTTGTTGATGTAATTTAACTTCAACTGACAGTTATATACAGATATTACATAGAACTTGAAGGTAAACAGCTAAAAATTATGATATACAACTACAAAATTTATATACAATAACTACATTGAATCTTCACAAAATGTAGATATTGTGAAGCTTATTGGTAGGCGAATCGTATTCTAAGATCAAAATACTCATGTTTAATATAATGAAGATACAGTGCTGTAANAGGTTGGTTGAGAGAGAAATAAGAGGGGGAAATGAGAGATGGGGGGGGGGGGGTTAGTCGTTAGGGTTTAATATGGTAAGAGTGAATCCGGGCCGTTGATCAAAATTGATCAACGACCAAGATTAAATTAGGTCCGGGCCGGGTATAGTTTGGGTTTGGGCTTGGGTCTGGTGGTTTGTTTAATTGGGTTTGGGGTTGGTTTGATTTAGGTTATAAATTAAATAAGAGTGGCTACTTGTTAAATACCCAACTAAATTAGATAAATAATTAATAAAAATAGCTAATAATTAGATAAAATAAAATTAAATCTAAATAGGTGAAATTAAGGTAATTAACTCATATTTAAAATATAAAATAATTGATTATTGAATTAAAATAGCGTACAGTGTACAATTAGGCTATAATTGCAAAAATTGTTGTAATTATAGCCAAACAATGCCAAATTGGCTAATTTGCAAAATAATTAAATCCTAATAGGATTAAAAATGATATATTGAGCTATGAAATACTTTGAAATTACTTGTAATGTAATTTATGAATAATTATTGGATATAGAATACTGAACAAATTGGAAAATAAATTGATAATAATATGGAAAATCATGAAAAATATCAATTATTATAAAAGTGATTTTGAATGCATATATGCGAATTCAAAAATAGTTAGAGTGAAGGGGTAGCTTAGATAGACTCCCAACAGAGTTATTTCATTTCTTAAAGCTCAACGAATGGTTGAGAAGGGGTATGACGCGTATCTAGCTTATGTGGAGATGTCAGTATTGATACCCCTACAGTTGAGTCAGTTCCAGTAGTGAGGGACTTTCAAGATGTGTTTCTAGCTGATCTTCCGGGCATGCGGCCCGATAGAGATATCGACTTTGGTATTGATTTGTTGCTGGGCACTCAGTCCATCTCTATTCCTCCATATTGTATAGCTCCTCCTAAGTTGAAGGAGTTGAAGGAACAGTTACATGAATTGCTTGTTAAGGGCTTCATTTGACCCAGTGTGTCACCTTGGGGTGCTCCTGTCTTGTTCGTGAAGAAAACGAATGGTTCTACGCGTATGTGCATTGATTATCGCCAGTTGAACAAAGTTACAAAGAAGAACATGTATCCTTTGCCTCGTATTGATGACTTATTTGATAAGTTACAGCGTGCCAGAGTGTTTTACAAGATTGACTTGCGTTCAGGCTAGTATCAGTTGAAGATTCAGGAGCCAGACATCCTGATGACTGCTTTCAGGACTCGGTATGGTCATTACGAGTTCCTTGTAAAGTCATTTGGGCTGACCAATGCCCTAGTAATATTTATGCATTTTCTATTTCGTCCATATCTTTACTCTTTAATCATTGTGTTTATTGACAACATTCTGGTGTACTCCCAGAGTCGAGAGGATCATGAGGAGCACCTGAGGACTGTGCTTCAGACCTTGAGAGAGAAGAAGTTATATGCAAAGTTCTCAAAATGTGTGTTCTGGTTAGATTTCGTGGCATTTTGGGTCACATAGTGTCGAGTGAGGGGATCAAGGTGGATCCAAAGAAAGCGGAAGCAGTGTAGAGTTGGCCCAGACCGTCCTCAGCTATAAAGATCCGGAGTTTTCTTGGCTTGGCAGGGTATTAACGTCTATTGTTGAGGGATTCTCATCTATTGCAGCACCTATGACCAGGCTGACCCAGAAGGGTGCTCCGTTCAGGTAGACAGAGGGGTGTGAGGAGAGCTTTCAAAAGCTCAAGACAGCTTTGACTACAGCCCCATTATTGGTATTGCCTACGGGTTCGGGTTCTAATACTGTTCATTGCGATGCATCACGGATTGGTCTCGGTGCGGTGTTGATGCAGGATCATAGGGTGATTGCCTACGCGTCCACACATCTAAAGTCACATGTAAAGAACTATCCTGTCCACGACCTTGAGTTAGCAGCTATTGTTCATGCCTTGAAGATTTGGAGGCACTATTTGTACGGTTTCTCTTGTGAGATCTACATTGATCATCGGAGTGGAAATGAGAGTGGATCACTATGGATTTGTTTTTGGACTCCCAAGGACTCAGCGGAAGTTTGATGCAGTTTGGGTGATTGTGGATAGGCTGGCAAAGTTAGCTCATTTCATTTCTGCTGTTAATACCCAACTTTGCACTCATATTTTTTTTAAATAATATAAATACTTTCAAAACATCATTTTGCATTATTATTTAGTTTACAAATCTATACAAGCATATTTTCTACAATTTTCATAATTTTTAGAGTTTTAAATATTAAATTTCCTACATTTAAATTACTTGAATACTAATTACTCCTTTTAATTATTTTGTGACGACCTAATTATCTAAAATTATTACTAGCACCAATAATACATGTTTCAAATATTTTATTCTATTTTGATATAATTACATTAATATTTTTAAGCTATTTGTAAAATTTTGCAGTAATAGCCCATATTCACATACAAATGCTCTTTACTTATATTATTTGTGTCATAATAGTATTTTATATTTTTATAAAGCTAAGTCATTATTTTAAATCATTTTAGTGCATAAAAATAGTTTTATCTATTTATTAAGCATTTTTGTAAATTATTTTTGGAAATTACGTGTATTTAGAAAGCTGGTGATAACTGTGATTTTAACACGTTTTATGCCCATACTTGCCTATGCTTTATGTATGCATTGTCCTAAAATAGACTCACAATGCTTACAAAGTGCGCTTGATTGCAGGTTTGAGCGAAAAGATGACAAAAGTCAAAAATCGGCTCGAAACGGAGTGAAACCTGCTCAAGTGTCAAAAATCATTGAAGTAGGGACAAGAGGACCTAGCGCGGACCGCACTGATTTGCTGCGCGGCCGCGCTAGGAGATTCAGAGAGTATACATTTCAAGGGTAACCATGCGTGGTCCGCGCTCCTATCTATGCGGTCAGCGCTTGTGTCCACGTGGTCGCGTTTCATTGTTGCGCGGTCCGCGCCCATCAGCCTGCGCGGCCGCGCTACCTTCTTGTGCGGTCCGCGTCCCCAGCTTCAGAAGTGAGTGATCGAAGTCCAAGACCCCTACGCGGCTGCGCTGCATTTCTGCGCGGTCCGCGCCAGCCCCGCAGGGGGATTTTTATCTAGTTTTTCTAGCCTAGTATAAATAGAATATTTTATTATTTCTAGGTTAAGAATTAGATATCAGATAGCAGCAGCACTCGTGAGACTAAAGTTTTAGCCTATTTTGGGCATTTTCATCTTGTTTTATCGTGGATTCTTGTAGATTAACATTCTAGTTAATTAGTATGTTGATTTTATCTACTACTTCTTCAATTTCTGTTGCTATTATGTCTAGCTAAACCCATTAGCTAGGGTTGTGGCTCAACCCTAGTATGGGTAATTAATGAGTGTGATTGTTTAATGCTTGAATGATGTTGGGTGTTTGCTATTTGGGTTAATTTTATGATTTAACTAGGATTTGGTGGTTGCAAACACTAAGTCTAGCTTAGTGGGTCTTGACTCTTCTTGAGAAAGAGTGTCTATGACTCCAAAATTAACCCAACAAGGAATTGGGATGGACCCATGAGAATGGTAGTCCCAATTAACGGGTTAAACCTCGAGAGAGTAATTACCCAACTTGAACCCCTAGTTGCTTGGGCTTGTAGGCCTACCCAATTGGTTTCGAGAGAGTCAATTGGGCAAAATCACTCTTTCTACGGAGAGGTGTGAGAGTGAGTGCAATCGTGCAACGGTTATAGCTTATGCCCCATAATCATCATTCTTGTATTAGGAATCTCTACCCGTTAGTAGACCACCTAGGTAAATGCCACGACCCTGGTGCCTTTCTCTATCTTGCATACAACCTAGAATTAATATCTTAGCATAATTTAGTTATAATTAGTAGTTGTTAAATTGTAGTTGATAAACATAAAAAACCAAAAATGATAGAAGATCAATTAGAAGCAAATACGCATTTCTAGACTAAGCAAATATCCAACTCCCTTTCTAGCTCCCTGTGGAAATTGACCCCGATACCACTATTGGGTAAAAGTATTAGCGCCCAGTCTTCCTAAGGTTGAGTCTGCTGCGGATCATCTGGCCCAAACTTTGAGCCAATTTCGGACCAAAATTAGCCCAGCAACCTCAGCCAAATAACCCCAAGCCCAAGTCATACCCAACTCGACCGGTACCCGTTTTTTATGACCCGCCCCGTTCGTTTTAAATCCTAGCCGTTGATCTCTCAAGATCGACGTGCCTCATGCATTCCCCTGTTTTAATTAACCTAACCCGCCCCAAAACCCTATCATTTCTTCTCAGACGCCGCCGTTGAATCCTCTCCTCTCTTCTCCTTAGAAACCCTAGCCGCCCTCTCAATTTCTCTTCAAATCCGTCTCAACCATGGATTCTTTCCATGATTCCCTTAACTTTCATGTGTTATTTCATTATTACCTACAAGACCATGATATCACCTAGTACTTGCCTAAACATGGCAAGTACTATCTCTCAGATTCTGTTCAACTTCAATCGCTTGAATCTGGACAAAATCTTGTCCATATGCATCATGGCAAGGCTATATTGGGTCTAATTAGCCAAGATTTTCGGCCAATCTCCGATTTCTTTCGACTAGGGTTTACCTAATTTTCCCTAATCTAACTTCTATTGATTTCGCTCGACATTATTTCCTTATTTATGTTGATTTTACAGTATTTACTTGTTTGAGATTCTGGGTTTTTGTTCTTTGTTTGATTCAGAATACTTTGAAATTGTTCTTTATTGTTGTCCATTTAACTAGTAAGTCACTTGCTTTTGGCAATTTCGCTCTTATGTGTCTACGATTTGCATATTCTTACTTTTGGAATTCATGGCTTAATGTGTTTCTGGGCTGCTTTTGTGTGCAACTTTGTTAGCTTTACACTCGCTTTGAGTCTCTTTAGCATTTAATTTCACCTAATGCTGCCAATTCTGATAGAGCTGTCACATTTCCTTTTTCCCGAAAAGGGCATAAGGAAGTTTTTCCAATTAAAGTGACAATAATCGATATGGGATTATTTAATTTAATTTTATAGTCGCCATTTGGGATAATTTATGGTGTCCCAAGTCACCGGTTTATTTTGAATCCCAAATCGAGGAAATTCACTCTTATTTATGGTTTGCGAACACAGAAGATCGGGTAAGGAATTCTGTTAACCCGAGAGAAGGTATTAGGTATTCCCGGGTTCCGTAGTTTTAGCTCGGTCTCTTTAATCATACATGGGTTAATTAAATTGCTTAATTACGTATTCTAGAACCTATGTGCATTTTACCTTTTATCGCCTTTTATTTGAAACGAATCACGCGTACATGTATTCAATTTGTTTGGTTATTCATAATTACGAAATTATCTTAAAACGAGTAACACATACGTGTACTCATTTTGTTCAGCGCGTCAATGTCACGACCCAAAATCCAGTGGTCGTGATGGCACCTAACCCAACCCGCTAGGTAAGCCAACTATTAATTATCCAATTTCAATTATATTAACAAGACAACTAAATGAAAGTATTTTATGGAATATTATACATTTTCCAAGGACTGGTAGTACAAATCATGAGCTTCTACGAATGGATTTTAAAAAGCAACAATGAAACAAATACACAGTCTGTTTGAAAAGTACATAAACAGAGTTTTATAAGCTAAGGCTACCCTGAACAAAGGAGGCAGCTACAACAGGGATTCCGGTACATCTTCAAGTTCCGCAACCACCGAGCACAACAAAAACAACAATCGACATCTGCATGCAATGTGCAGAAGTGTAGTATCAGTACAACCGACCCCATGTACTGAGTAAGTAACAGACCTAACCTTAGGTTGAAAGCAGTGACGAGCTAGCACAGGATCGGGTCCAATGCCAATATTTCCACAACAGTTCATAACAACATAATACAAGTAAAAAAAAAAGATATCTCAAAAATAAAATACTCAGCTCGTTCAGAGTTCCAGAAAATGGTCATGCTTTTCAAATATCTCAGTGAAAGAAAATCCCAGATCTCTAACCGAAAATGCCAAAAGTACGAGTAAGTTTAAAAACTGTAAATTTTCAAAATATCCTTTCCACAATAAATAAAATGTCTCATTTTCTTTCCAAATAACAAGTATAAATTGCCTCTCCATACCCACATATCAATGTGTATAATAAGTAATGAATGGCTCACGAGGAAAATGCATGAGGAAAATGCATCTCTATGCCTGTATGTCATGTATTCATGTAAATGCCATGTATTTAAGAGATGATACATGTACTCACACTCTCAGAGTAGCCAATCTCATTGCCTTGCATCATCTCTTACTAAGCTCAATACTCAACACACTAAATCACTCAGCATCGTGTATATATATATATATATATATATATATATATATATAGTCGACTGCGCTCACTGGGGGGTGTACAAACTCCGGAGGGGCTCCTTCAGCCCAAGCGCTATATCGTTGCGGCGTGCAGCCCGACCCAATATCGCTGCGGCGTGCAGCCCGATCCATATATCGCTGCGGCGTGCAACCCGATCCATATACACATATATAATCAATATATTGTTGTGGCTTACAACCCGATCCCATAAAGTATAATAGATATAATATGCTGCGGCGTGCAGCCCGATCCAAAAATGTCACTCTCTGTCACGATCCCAGTTCACCCTCCGTGAAAATGTCGTGATGGCACCTAGTCCCTACGACTAGGTAAGCCTAACAATGCGGAAATAACATAACTTACGGAAAAAAATAATTAAATTAAGCAAAACTAGAAGAAAACGGTATATATGTGCCACTTGGCATATTAGTGCGGAAGTCTACCATATCATCCCAAAATCCGAAAACCCACGGGAACACAAGCTAACAAAAAGTAATACACGGCTCTAACTCCAGAATGTCTAAAGCAAAAGTATGAAAGGAAAAGCTAACTGCTAAAGCTAGAATAAGATAGAGACTCCTGGTCTGTGGACGCGGCAGATGTACCTCGAAGTCTCTGCTAGATCTCTCCGCCTCAAGAGTGATACGCCTGGGACGAAATACCTGGATCTGCACATGAAAAAAATATGCGCATAAGGGGCATGAGTACACCACAACGGTACTCAGTAAGTGCCAAGCCTAACCTCGGTTGGGTAGTGACGAGGAAGGTCAGGGCCCTACTGAGGTTAAACAATATAATGTGAATTAACAGTATGAAAATAGGCAATAATAATGAGTACAACAATGGAACAAGACAGGCTAAACAGAGCAATAACAATTACACAAGGAACGGAGTAAACACGAAATATGTACAGCACAATACCAATGGTAACAATGAGGATCTCCCAGGATACCGTCCTGTAGTCCTTTTCTCAACTGTCTAGTGGATCTCCCGGGATACCGTCCCTTAGTCCAACTATCAATGTACAGGGGGGGATCTATCGGGAATCTAACCCGCAGTCCCAAAGTAAGTATGCAGGGGGATCTATCGGGAATCTAACCCGCAGTCCCAAAGTAAATATGAGGGGGATCTATCGGGAATCTAACCCGCAGTCCCAAAGTAAATATGCAGGGGGATCTATTGGGAATCGAACCTGCAGTCCCAAAGTAAATAAACAAGGGGGGAGCTACCGGAATCCCACATCCGTAGTCCCAATGTAAATACGCAGCCACAACAAGAAGATATTCAGAACTAGAGTACAAGAAAATACAAGGCAACAAGTAGTTCTAGCCTAACATGCTTCATGTAGTACAATCAAGGCAACTTAAGCAAATAGGCAATTTAGGTCAGCTAAGCATGCTCTTCTAAACTAACACAGGCTATAATTGCAAGTAGAATAAAGCATGTAAGAAAGAAACTCAGTCTAAATATTTAAAGTAAAACCGGAACTTTCAACAATTAGCTCAAGTACGCGCTCGTCACCTCACGTACAAGGCATTCAATTACCAATATCATATCCTAAGGGGAAAGGTCCCCCACACAAGGATAGACAAGCCACTTACCTCGAACCGGCTCAATATCAACTAGAAATCACGCCCTTGCCACGAGTACCGACTCCAAATGGCCCAAATCTATTCAATTCAATTACACATTGTAAATAACATCGCAAACAACTGGTTTTGCTATTTAATTCAAAGCTACGACGTGAAATTAGGTAAAATAACCAAAATGCCCTTCAGGCTAACATCTCAGAATCGAATAATTTTCACATTTTGAGGACCCTCATACTCTCACGAGTCTAACCATATAAAAATCTCCCAAATTGGAGGTCAAATGCTCACTCAAAACTCAATGGTTTAGCCTATGAAGTTTTACCCAAATTCCTCCAATTTTGATCCCAAATTCGAGTTTTAATGATGGATTTAACTACAAAATGATGAAATATAATTAGAAGGGATTAAAGAAACGTTACCCAATAGTCTCCTCTTCAAAACCCTCTGAAAATCGCCCTTCCCCGAGCTCAAATTGATTTTTCTAACTTATGAAATCTAACCCTCGAAATTTCAATATCTGCACAGGCATTTCCGCTTCTGCGTACAAGGGACCGCTTCCGCGGTCCCGCTTATGCGGAAAATGGGTCGCTACTGCGACTTTCACTAAAGAGCCAATGTACGCTTCTGCGGACCATTAACCACTTATACGGTTCCGCTTCTGCGGAATTTAAGCCGCTTCTGCGGTTCTAACAAAAGTCCAAGGTTCCGCATCTGCGGTTCCCTTTCTCGTAGATGCGAGGCCACTCCTGCGGAATTTTTCTCCGCATCTGCGGTACCTGAAAACTCTGCCCAAACCCGCTCCTGCGATGACCAGGCCGCATTTGCGGCTCCGCTTCTGCGGTTCCCAAGCCGCAGAAGCGAAAATACTAGAAGAGAGAAAAACCAGCTGCTGCACCACTTCAAAAATTCTTCCGTTAACCACCCGAAATCATCCCGAGGCCCCCGGGACCTCAACCAAAAGCACCAATAACACCTAATACCTCATTCAAACTTGTACCAATCCTTAAACCACCTAAAACAACGTCGGACACTCGATTAATTCAAGGATTTGAGCCTAAGAACTTCAAATTCCATCAAAATACATTTTCGATCAAAAACCCAACCAAAACACGAATGACCTGAAATTTTGCACACACATCCCAAATGACACGACGGAGCTACTGCAACTTCCGGAATTCCATTCCGGCCCTCGGATCAAAAATTCACTATCGGATCGGAAACTTCAAAAATTCAACCTTCGGCATTTCAAGCCTAAATGAGCTACGGACTTCCAAAATACATTCCGAACACGCTCCCAACCCCGAAATCACCTAACGGAGCTAACGGAACCATCAGATTTCCATTCCGAGGTCGTCTTCACAGTGTTCCGACTACGGACCACTTTTCAACACTTAAGCTCTCATTTAGGGACTAAGTGTCCCAAAACTCTCCGAAACTCTACCCCGAACGTCCCGGCAAACCAAAATAGCAGAAATGAACTTAGGGGAAGCAGTTAATAGGGGATCGGGGCGTTAATTCTTAAGACGACAGGCCGGGTCGTCACACTCTCACTCAGGCCCTCGACCTCACCCAGTCATGAATCTCTCCGGTCTCACTCACGGGCACATAATGTCATGAATCTAGCCCAACAACAATGATATGATATATCAATAACAACAACTGAGACTGAGATATGATATGAATGCATGAATATGACTGAGTACAAAAGTATCAATGGAAATTAGTGAGATGACAGCCAGAAATAACCACTATGGGTACAAACAATATTTAGCATAATTGACAGGTCAATTACTTTACCACAGGTGAAAATACAAACATCCACAAAATAGGGCCACTATACAGGGCCATGGGAACAACAGAGTCCCAATTCACACGGTGCATGCCCATACGTCCGTCTCCTAGCATGTGAGTCACCTCAAAACCAATCACATAACACATAGTTCAGGGTTTCATACCCTCAGCACTAAGCTTAGAAGAGTTACTTACCTCAAAAGAGCCAATATCAATGTTGAGCAGGCCAAGCGATGCTCCAAAAATGCCATTCCACGCGTTCCGACCTCTCAAATACATCAAACAATGCTAAAGGAACCAATCCCAATCAGAAAAGGTCGAATCTTTAATCAAAAGCCCAAAATCGGCAAAAAAGCCCAATCCGGGCCCGCACCTCGGAACCCGACAAAACTCACAAAGTCCGTCAACCCATTCAATTACGAGTTCAACCATACTAGTTCACTCAAATCCGACTCCGAATCGGTGTTCAAAACTCAAAAATTCATATTATGAAACTTTAGGCCAAAACCCCCAATTTCTTCTTTAAAATTCATCAACCAAAAGCTAAAATCGATGATAGATTCATGAAATATAACCAAAATCGAGTAGAGAACACTTAGCCCAATTCATATGCTGAAAAGTGCCTCGAAAAATTGCCCAATTCCAGCTCCTTAACTCAAAATATATTAAATGCATAAAACCCTCGTTTTAACACTGTTCTGCCTCGTTTCTTGTGCTAAAAGATCTCCAAACTTACTTTTGATACCTCCAATGGATTTCTTGTGAAATTCTAGTCAAGTTAGGCTCTTGAATCACTCTATTTGATTTTATATTGAAGGAGATATGTTGGTTTCAATATTTGAAAATAGTGCAGATTTTTAAATACACAGCAATGGCAATTTCCTAATTAATTTAAAAAATCTGGCAACCTAATTCTTAGTAAAATGACCATAAAATACTCATACGATGTCCAAATTTGTCGATTCTTTTTTGCTATGGCTCAATAATTACGATACAGATCTAATGCTTCAATAAAAACAGAAATTAGAGCTTATTTGTTCAATGTGGTACCATTTATGCTTGAAGAAACGCCGTTGAAACATAAGAAAAACGAGCGCAACACAACCCAAACCTATCCGAAACTCACCTAAGCCCCTCGGGACCCGGTCTAAATATACCAAAAAGTTCCATATCATAATACGGACCTACTCGAGGCCTCAAAACACACATAACAATTTCGAAATGACGAAATGCACCTCAAATCAAACTTAATGAACTTTCGACTTCCAAAAACTCACGCCGAAACATGTCAAATCAACTTGGAATCAATCTAAATTTTGCACATAAGTCCTAATATATCATACGGAGCTACTCGATCCCCCAAACTACTGATCGAAGTGCAAATGCTCAAAATGACCGGTCGGGTCGTTATATTCTCTCCCACTTAAACATACGTTCGTCCTCGAACGTGCCCAAAGTTGTTTCAAAAGCCATCAAATCGCCATGTAACCTTACTATGCTCATACCTGGGGGTGATCCCACGTCACCCTATCCCATATAGATCTGATAACACAACACGACTGAAATTTCTTAATCCAACCTAGCCCATAAGCCTTTGAATCCAATTTCCACATCTAAATTTTTCTATAAGATCAGAATCTCGCATCTACACACTGTATAAGTCTAAATAAGTTGTATAAAGACATAGACATAACTCAAGATGAAGTCACATGATATACCATATACCTCAAACACTCATAGCGATAACTTCTAGTCACAATAGATGCTCAAAACAACCCAATACCGGTAATAAACCTCTTATCAAACAGAGCCTCATTATAACACCTTCATATACTGCCAACGATGAAAGAAACATGCATAAACTCATAACCATTCGTCAGACCAACAAGTTGTGGAACTCCCTCTCCTTTGATAGGAACTATAGCAAATTCCTAAGCGGATTAGTGTCAATATCCTTCCAAATATACCGCAGTCTGATCCGATAGAACCCATTCTAGGTATGATGACCTCATCCCATCTAACATAATCACTCTAGTGACATGATACATTAATACAGTCTAAAGACGCAACTCGTGCAATCCGTGCACCAATAAGCAACATTCCAAATGTAATCAATCATGGAAAATGACTCAACCGAAGGAACTATCTCACAAGCTCAACAGGTACCGCCACAAAGCAGTGCTAAGAACCTATCACACACTGTATAATCAAAACACACGAATCTAACACAAAGGATCATGTCTCAACATAACTCCGCTACAATGCATGACCCATCCAAACGTTGGTCCATATTATGTACATCGAGCCGCCCTTCTCAAAATCAATAACCACGCAAAATTCAACATCAAGCACCCAAAGTGCATTACCATAACCACGAAGAGCAAATAACACAATACCACAATCAGGAAATAACATAACTAACACGCAATCAGTCATGCAATACCCAAATACTCATCTCGCTCAAATTCCGCTATAAAACTCAAATAGAACTGCACCATATGTGCATGTAACCAACGAATCACAACTCCTCGTGGCATAAAAGAGTAACTTATAGATCATTTAAAAACACGAATAAGCTTAACAACAACCAAATGGCACATCCCTCAACAATAGCAGTATGGAGCCAACCAATCCGACTCGGTGTAGAATACACATCTTAATTGGGCCTACAAATGGACTCCCATATCAACTCTGGTCACCCACAAATAGATAAATAATCCTCCGAAAGTCCATAATGACTGAATCATAACACATACTATCACCTGGCTAGCTTCAGCCACACTTCATAGTCCACAACCATGCAACAATCTGCTCCTGAGAGCTCCCAGTCTCCAAATCCATAGAACACATGAATCACCATATCTGATCCCAACTCCACCGCCTGAATGTCTAACACATCTCTCATACACGATCATCCCGCGAAGAATACTTCTATAATTCTTCTGTGCCACAAAGCAAAATTTGAACACCAACAGTTGATCAACTAGTGGAGTGCCGCAATACTAGTGAAGTATCATAAATCAAAACACATCCCCCCTTCTGAAATGTATACTCTCATAAAGCCATACCAAATAGTAATGTTATTTACCTAGTCATCTGAAATTGTCCATGTTGCCTAAGGACTCAAGACCTCCCCTTCAAAACTGTACCGTGATCTTACACATGCAAATCTCAATCCTACACAACACACTGCATATACTATGCCATTATACGTAAAATACGAGAACTTCGTAATCCACTCCGAGTCACTAGCAACTACTTACTCAATTAGCCAAGAACTTTCCATTTGATTTCATTCGGAGAAAATCACTATACATCACATGCTCCTCACACCAGTAGAAAATATACATCTCAAACCGTGGTAGAAACCATCGCGAACTCTCCGAAACCCATTTGCACATAACCAAACCATCAGAACTGAATCTCTCTAACTCAACCAAGCCATGCAGTCCACCAAAACCCAAGAGTACCGCCACAAAACACCTATAGAAACTCAATAAGGACCAAAAGAGCCAATCGCATCCATTACCATGCCAATCAAACCTACTACTAAGCTGTCCTATTTATCCTAGTTCCTTCTGAGTTACCTTCAAATTGATACTTCTTCTTGCCATAATACCACAATCCTCAACCAAGACTCACCACACGAGACCCTAGCATAAATCACACCGCCATAAGGCTCATAAGCCGCTAAATGCTCTCTTAATCACCCCAAAATTACCTCAACCGAGATACCTACTCTGAAGAGACCTTCTACGAATCTAAAGCCATTACCTTCGCCTTCCTGATACTGATATGTAGAATTCATAATGATATAGAAATGGAACAAGTCCTGATATCCTCCAAAGTGAATCTCAGTTTCTAGCCAAATACACATCTTGAAGATTCCCAATTGCCACGCTTAAATCATGAATTCATTTGAACCATTCTCGAGAGTCTTCCACTATGCTCAAATCTCAATTAAACTGAACAAACGGACCGAACGACCGGTGCCCCCATTAGCACTCCAACACCCTAGAAAATAGCTCCACCTTAAGCAACCAAATATATTCCTGCTCCATACACATTACATCCTTCATCAATAACAACTCAAATCGTTCCGTGATTCTCATATACTCATAAAGTTTACCCAGAAAACCCTTTACTCAAGTAATCCTCGATCTCACCCTCTGCAGAACATAACTCATTCACAAGTATACCTCAAACTGAAACTAATACAACACATAACCGTGAAATTAACTCGTCAATAGCGGACTCCCCCACTTGGCTCAAAGACATAGATCAAAACACACCATAACTCCCAATGCCCATACTTTATTACAACCATAATATCGCAGTGAGATTCAACTAAATCCTCCATAAGTTCATGCAACACAAACCATATAATACCTCAAATCATTTGCAAATCTCGTATTCATCCTCGTAACAGTCAAGCCTACTCTCATAAGCGATCCAAACTCAAATTGCAACACATATTTCACTGGTAAAAGAGAACTCCCAACAAACAATCATAAGGATCACACAAACCTTAGGATACCCCGCAGGAGATAGGCCACCTGCTTTGCCTCAAACCGACCTCTCTCTATACCCATCCACGGTCATAACCATTACGCAATCACTTAATCTTCCTGAGTTTAAACTCATATCACAACATGAAATCTACTTCACTCCTCAACTAATCAACATGAAAAGACCCTTCAACACACCTATAACTCGAGACTATATATTAAATCAAGATGGAAATCAAGCACCAAATAGTTCTTTCTACACTCCAAGCAGACCCTTCTCGTCACATTCAACCATATAAACACATCTCGCAGTCACATCATACTCATCATGTAGCCATCTAGCCATAAATTCTACGAATAGGGACACTACCGGACATATAAATCCAAAAATATGTGTTCACACAATCAACACCTCTGTGCTCAAACCACAATCAAAACCCGGCCTCAAGTCCTCCAGACTGGCCCATCATCAGTATACCGAAATTATATCTCGCACCTCTTCCATGACAAGCCGTCGATGTACAGCTGATACCGAGCGCTCATATGCGCATACGAATGCGTGGAAGGAATTCAAAGAGTTACGCTTCAAGCTGAATCAACATCGCACGATAAGGAAAGAAAGATGGGAAGTATATCCTAAATGTCATGTAGCCTCTCGAAGATAGATATGGACGTCATCATACCGATCCGCAAGACTCTACTAGACACTTGCTCATGACTTGTAGAACCTATAAACCTAGGACTCTGATACCAACTGTCACGACCCAAAATCCAGTGCTCGTGATGGCACCTAACCCCACCCGCTATGTAAGCCAACTATTAGTTATCCAATTTCAATTATATTAACAAGACAATTAAATGAAAGTAATTTATGGAATTTTATACATTTTCCAAGGACTGGTAGTACAAATCATGAGCTTCTATGAATGGAGTTTACAAAGCAACAATGAAACAAATACACAGTCTATTTGAAAAGTACATAAATAGAGTTTTATAAGCTAAGGCTACCCCGAAGAAAGGAGGCAGCTACAACAGGGACGCCGGTACATCTTCAAGTCCCACAACCATCGAGCACAACAACAACAACAATAGACATCTGTACACAATGTGCAGAAGTGTAGTATCAGTACAACCGACCCCATGTACTGAGTAAGTAACAGACCTAACCTTAGGTTAAAAGCAGTGACGAGCTAGCACAGGATCGGGTCCAATGCCAATATTTCCCCAACAATTCATAACAACATAATACAAGTAATAAAAAGATATCTAAAAATAAAATACTCAGCTCGTTCAGAATTCCAGAAAATGGTCATGCTTTTCAAATATCTTAGTGAAAGAAAATCCCAGATCTCTTACCGAAAATGCCTAAAGTACGAGTAAGTTTGAAAACTGTATTTTGTCAAAATATCCTTTCCACAATAAATGAAATCTCATTTTCTTTCCAAATAACAACTATAAAGTGCCTCTCCATACCCACATATCAATGTGTATAATAAGTAATGAATGACGTGATACTACCTAACATGAGGAAAATGCATCTCTATGCCTGTATGTCATGTATGCATGTAAATGCCATGTATTTAAGAGATGATACATGTACTCACACTCTCACAATAGCCAATCTCATTGCCTCGCATCATCTCCTACTAAGCTCAATACTCAACACACTAAATCACTTAGCAATGTGTAATAACCGCTGCAACGTGTAGCCCGATCCATATATATATATACATTCGAATGCGCTCACTGGGGGTGTACAGACTCCGGAGGGGCTGCTTCAGCCCAAGCGCTATATCGCTGCGGCGTGCAGCCCGACCTAATATCGCTGCGGCGTGCAGCCCAATCCATATATCGCTGCGGCGTGCAGTCCGATCCATATACATATATATAATTAATGTATCGTTGTAGCTTGCAACCCGATCCCATAAAGTATAATAGATATAATATGCTCCGGCGTGTAGCCCAATCCAAAAATGTGTCCCAAGTCACCGGTTTATGGTATGCCTTCGCACAACTTGGGATAATTTATGGTGTCCCAAGTCACCGGTTTGTTTTAAATCCCAAATCAAGGAAATTGACTCTTATTTATGGTCTGTGAACACAGAAGACCGGGTAAGGAATTCTGTTAACCTGAGAGAAGGTATTAGGCATTCCCGGGTTCCGTGATTTTAGCACGGTCGCTTTAATCATACTTGGCTTAATTAAGTTGCTTAATTATGTATTGTAGAACCTATGTGCGTTTTACCTTTTATCGCTTTTTATTTGAAACGAATCACGCGTACGTGTTTTCATTTTGTTTGGTTATTCATAATTACGGAATTATCTTAAAACGAGTCACGCGTACATGTACTCATTTTGTTCAGTGCGTCAAGAATCATGTCACGCGTACGTGTACACAATTAATGATATTTTATTATTATTAAGATTCACTACAGGAAAATAGGTCTTTAACGATGGGAAATTCGGTCGTTAAAACTCTAAATCCGGTCGTTATCAATCAATTACGATGGGGTAAAAACCGGTCGTCGCCTGTCGTTAGTGCCTCCGTCGTTAAAGGTAAACGACCGGATTTTGATCCCATCGTAAAAACTCTTTTTACGATGGAAAGAAATCCAGTCGTTATACCAACATTAGCGAGGGGATTTTCCCATCATTAAATGTCATTCTGATCGTTAAACACTTCACTAGCAATAACTAATTTTCAGTCGTTATTAGTGTTTGGCAACCGGAATTCCATTCGTTATTCGTATGTACTTTCAACGACATAAAACCCGAAATTTTCCTAGCTAATAATGTGAAATTTAAATTAATAAATATATTACACACATTCAAAATCATACAAAGAATGAAGTCAATATCGACATAAAATATCTTTTTTAATTATAAAGAACTAAAACATCAAATAATATATTACATCCAAATTGCATGATCCTTTTGTTTCAATTCCTTAAAGAAAACAGAAAACTAAAGAGAAAGCGAAATAGTATAGTTTGTACGGATGACTACAACTCCTAATGAAACAAAATAGATTTCCCTTGATCTTCAACAATTCCACATGCTTCAACTTGCTCGAAACTCTCTTGAAGGATGATTCTTCAAACTTCAGGCCCTTTATCTGTTAAAAAAGCTTCATATTAGTTGAGTAAAAAAACAAGATTTAAGATTGGTAATTAAGTCGCTACCACACGGTAAAATATAAAACCACAAAGCAAAGAACATTTCAAAATACTATGAATAATTAGTGCTTCTTACAACTAAATCCAACATTAAGAGTATCATGAAACATATTACTGATGCTCGCCAACACTATAATAGCCAATACATTGGGAGAAAATGATATCACATATAAAAAAGTATTACTATTCCCTCCTAAGAATCATGTAGCAGTAGCTAGCAGTGGCTGGACATGTTGAAAAACATGGAAAAGAATCAGCTATTGTAGTTTCATCTTTAGGAGCTACTCTTCCTTTGAATGCATCATGTGATAGAGCTACTGCTGAGCAAATATATTGTGGTCAGGAGCAGCCTAACATGCAGGTGTTTCCAGCTGAGCAAGAGAAAGGAACCAGAACAATGATCGACCTACTGCACACTAGGTGACTTAGCTGGAAAACTACCAGGTTTTAGGGATGAAGCTGGTGCAAAAAGAACCGAAGATGGGAACATCGTGCATGCTAATCCTAAGACTACNGAGATTAAAGAGAAAGAGGTATTCTTAGCGCGGTAAGTAAGAGAGAAAAGAGGAAGAAGCGGTCGAATTGGAAGCGTTGTAAATTGTAATGGAAGAGGTAGTGAAGCGATACAAGGAGTCTTGGCCGAAAAACGCCATCTCCGACGAACTATATTCTCTTCTTTGCTATTTAGTCACATACAATGATACAAATACATTATATTCTATACAAATTTCACTCAAACATATTGTATTTTTGTATTAGATATATTTTTTTGCCTGTATTTATGTATTTTGAAGGTCTGTATTTCTTTAATACAGCTGAATACACCTGTATTCATGCATATACGATATGCACGACTACAAGATATAAACATTCAAATACACTGAATACAAACATTAAAATAGAACAGAATATAAACAGTGAATACATTTAAGTTTAAAATACAGTAAAAAATAGTACAATACACTGAATAAAAATAGAAATATAGTGAATACAACCAATGAAATATACTAAATACAACAGTAATAATTGTTTGACCAAAAGATGTTAAATCTTTTTGTTAAACTAATTAAGTAAATGATAATAAGTAAATTCTAGTTAAATATAATAAATCCTAGATCCAAGATTGATGGGTAGTAATAATCTAGAAACCGCATTTAAAGCTATTAAAAGCCAAAGGAGATCTAATGACATTCTTGTGAATCAATGAGGGAATGAGGACAAGCAATAAATATGATGAATGATAATAGCTTTAAATAAAGAGAACAATTCACCCAAATGTAATAATGAGGTGGATGATTCTCCCTCTGACAATGATGTAAGATAACCAAACATGGGAATATCAAATACTTTATCGGATCCGATGCGGGTAACTTGGAAGAACATAGCAAATCGAATCTTGTATAAAGATAATGTTTGTAGTTATGTGAGAGTCAACTTCTCTAGAGAGAGCTTATCAAGATAGAAAATTACGATCCTCCTTTCTCTCTCTATTCCAACTTATATAGGATATTCCCCTTACCTACTGAAAGCACAAATACAGAGAAAACTCCTCTTAATATTCTTTAGAAATATCTTATTTCTAAACTAGCCGTTTTGGCCGATCTGAGTGCTCGACCTCGACATTCGCTGCTTGGCTCACCAGTGTTGCTTCTTAAGCATGACCTCGACCTAATTGATTCTTGATTTCCTTATTTCAGGCGAGGTCTCTTTGATTAGATTTTGACCCATACAATTAGTCCCTCCGCCCGTCGGGGTTATTTTTGGACGAGCTCGGTGGGCGGACTTCGCTAGTTGCAATTTTGAAAAATCTGAGCACATTGGCCGAGGAGTACCCCTTTTATGGAGAGGTGATGACGTGGTGCTTCCAGAGCCACATCAAACTGTTACGTCAGTTTGAAATGACATCATTTCATCATGCGTCATTATGGCGCATGTTCCCAATACGTTACATAGTTTTTCGTGCCTCTTCCGTTTCGAAATAAATATATTTGCACGTTAAGAAAGCGATAAATACAACAGTTTTATAATTTAAAGCAGTTATAAAGGAAGGAAACAAGAAAGATATGTCAGTTTTGCTTTTGAAAAAGAAATTAAACGCCTAAAGGAATTAAACAAATAATTGCACATAAGGGGATACAAATTCACAAAAACGGTATGAAATGGTAAAAGCCTAAAGTCCCCAGCAGAGTCGCCATGCTGTCGCGCCCCCTTTTTTCCTCGCGGAAATCGGGTTTATGACATTTTGGTATGGGACAACTCTTTCCTTTTGGGAAGGGGTTTTGCATTTTGAAGAGTCGTCACCTAATGATTTAAGGTGCGTTAGGGCACCTATAGGGTTCATTTATAACTATGCTTGGTAACCAGAGATAGGGTAAGGGCTTGAAATTATCCTAAGGGGAAGGTGTTAGGCACCCCTCAGGATCCACTAGTGTGGTTCCCGGCCAGACATTTTTTGTGTGAATTTGTACAATTAGCAAATAAACAAGTATGGCTCAAATAGTAGGGGATTTAAGTTTAAACGCACAGATGTTTGAAAAAAAAACGTTATAAAAAAAACGATTTTTAGAAAAGAGTACAATNAGATTAATTTCAAGTCTAGCATAACAAATTAAGAACAAAATCCGATTTCGGCCATCATTAGCACAAGGATATCAAAAATCTCTAGCTGGTCGATAGGTTCAACTGTATATTCATCCGCAAAACTTGGAGCACTCCTATCTCGGCGCTCCTTCTTCTCATACACAATAGGGTTGGCATTTATCAATTCAGAAACCATTTTCAGGTCCAACTTTGATAAAATTCACCCTACAGTTTGAAAAGAGAACGACCGCGGGAAATAGATGTGTCAACTCAGTCAAAGAAGAAACAACTCCAAAAGAAAAAGAAAAGAGTAGAACACTTTCCACCTCACTAGCAGTAAGAAACCATTGTTTGAGTTGCTTAGCACCACTTAACCAAAAAGAACTAGAAATGACAGTAACCATACAAAGAGTAGAACAACAGTAAATACTTGAATATGCTATTCCATACAAATACATATCAATAATTTACATTAATCACATATATATCAAAGGGAATATATAAATGACAGTAACCATAATACTTTAAAGCCAGAACTAGAAAAGATACAACCTCAAAACTGTCAGGAACATATATTTTTATGGCAGCATTAGATGAAATCAAAAGCTCATTTATGAAAAAATAATTAAGTACCGTAAACTTAAGGACTTAACCCAAGTAAAAATAGTAAAGGACCAGATGAGAAAAGACAAACTTTTTCTTGTCAATGTCAGGAATGTCACTTCTTTCTAGTTCAGTACTTTATTTAACTAACAAAAAAAGATTTCACTAAACTATTCATCATGTAAAAATTGGTAGAAAGCTTACGCACCTGTCAAATACTTCAACTTGTACTTTGTTGACTTGTAGATGGTGTTGATGAAGGTTGATCAACCAATAAGCTTATAAGATGATCATACTTAGACTCAAAGTCGTCCATACATTTTTCCAGAGAGTCTTTTGCTTTTTTAGTTGCATTCAGCTCGGTTTGTAGTGATTCTTTTTCTTTTCGAGTTGCATTTAGCTCAATCAGGATCGCAGCCTTTGAGGAGCTACCGCCTTTCAACTCCTTAGTGGTTATACCACCCCCTAATCCAACCACATGACTCTTGTTTTGAGGTCCGAAACACCTTTCTATTACCTCGATATTTGTAAGAGATGGCTCAGACTGTACCAGCTCTTGTATTTCAGCCTATAAAATACAAGAAAATTTGAAATAACAAAATACATAAATANTCGGCTTGCTACCCGTACGATGAGGCATTCTCAACTTAGACCTATTGATCGAGTTTCTAATACTTGCTTCCTACATTAAGAACAAACCATTGAAATCATGAATTGTTACTTACAATAATAAGAAGTTAAAAAGTAGTTATGAAGTCTTACCTTAAAATTTTCACTTAAAAAATGTTCTTTGACCAACCATTCCCAATCACTCTTGTCTACCTCCTTCGGAACACCGTTTAGATCTTCATGCAATGGCTTAAACTTTACATACTTGTGCAATGATCCTCTCCAATTGGTCCATAACTTTTTCATATGGTTTAAGACATGATCTCTTTGATGATTCATGTCATCACTGTCAAATTTGTCCTACAATATTTTGCAAAATCATCAATCAAGAAAGGAAAGGACTTGAAAATTATCAAAAGGCAAATTAGTAATGCAACCACTTTGCCATGAATTAATAATATAAACTAAATATGTATTGTAGGTTAAATCTCACGGTACCTGGCCAAAAAACATGATTTTGTAGGAGTTAGGAGAAGAATGGAAATTGATTTTGAGTTAGTGGATTTAGGGTTTAGATTCATGTACACATTCAAAGATCTAAAGCCGCTGCAGTAAAATCACAGAGGCAGTAGCTTTTACATCAACATGATTCTTTTATAGAATACAACTCATTGATTTTGAGTCATATGTTTCTCATACAATAGTTCAGGCTTAACCAACATACAGCAAATAAGCAGTTATTTAGTTATTTCATCAAATAATTAGCATATGCATTAACCAACAGTAGGGTGTGCACAGTGTTTTGGATAGCAGAGGCGCTCGCCTCTCGCTACACAAGCAGAGGCACTCGCCTTTTACAATCGCAACGCAACAGAGCCAAAATAGTGGAGGCTGCTCGCATCGCCTCACCTCACTATGGTTGCAGTCCATTTTCCTTTTAATACGTAAAGTACTGCTACTGTATGTTGTTACATATAAAAGTCTCTTAAGTTTCTTTTTAAAACATAGAAGTGTCTAAAGTTTCCTTTTCTTAAGCTGACTAAATACCCTCTGTTACAGGTTATTTGAAGCTAAATAAGTTGGAAGGGAAACCAACCACTAGAATCTATATATGCAGGCATTATCTGAAGAGGAACTTAATTAATTGTTATCCCAGCATTTATGCATCTACATTAGAAAAACAATTTCCTTTCCAGAAAGATAGGAAAAGAAAAGCTAAAAATATAATTGGGGTAAAAGCAAAATCCAATATTTGATACATGGACAACGTATTACACGCGCTTCACTTAATCTTGTAAAAGAAAAATCCAAAAAATTGTCCACCCCAAGCTTGTAAGCGTTACCAAGTCGGTCATGGATAAGTTCCATCCATTTCTTATCAGGTGCCATAATCTGTTGCATGTGTAATATATATGTATATATATGATTAAAATAATGTATTAGCCAGAAGTAGACATTTATTCAATAAGCCAACAAATAAGCAAACACTTCAACTTGTATGTAGTACAAATGTATACTAAAGCAAAATCGATAATAAATCATCGTATTGTCTTTTAAATGCCTAATTCAGATCCATTTACAAGTCTACAATATCAAAAATATAGACACGGTATAATTGAAAGGTGATACAAGCAGGAGAAATATAGAGTGTTTACTTCATTTTATCAATTCACTAAGGCACAATGACTAAATCATTTCATGAATATAAGTTGCTAAACATGTAGATATGTCCATGACTATTGTCGACAATATAGTTCAATGTACAAAGTGCATATACAAACTGTATTAGACTACTTACGAATCTGCACTAAGTGCACTTGATAAGAAAAACAACTCAAATCAGATTTGAATGACTTAAAGAACTCAGATCTTTGTACTCGTTGAAAGTGACTATTACTGTTGCTCTTGTTAAAGTTTGAAAAATATTGAAAACATCCAAAAAAAATGTAAGAGCAGTGACACAGAAAAGTACAGAGACAATACATGAGCCAACGCAATCAGTACATACACAAGCTCTATATAATTTTAAAAATCAGCATGTTTTGCAAGCTGTGGATCAAATAGACAATCCTTTTGGACAATATACGGAAACATATAATACGTATAATATTCAAAACTTTCTCCTCCACATTCTTCGGTGTTTCAACAGAAGGGCTACAGGGACGCAACCAAAATATTAAAAAAGAAACCTTTATCAGGAGAACAGACTAGAAAGCATTCCTCTAATTTTTACTCATTCCTTCCTATTAAACATGACACATTTGTGTTTTCATAATTCCAAAGGAACATATCATATAATGGTTTGAACAAACTTGTAAGATAACGATATTCTACACATTTAACAAGTTCTAAATTAGTCCGTCTATAAGTTGTTTAAAAAAGAAAAGAATGGGGGATAGGAGTTGTGTTTAATTTTTATTTGTGAGATGAAAGGATTTTTCATGGGTTAGTTACCAATCTGGTTACTCAGTTTTAGAGTGAATCAACTTTGTCTTTATATACATAAATTTCTTCTTTCTAATTTTCCCTTATCCCATGTGACCCAATTGCAGAAAGCCATTTCCCTTTACAAGAAGAGGAGACAAGAAATTAAACTCGTAAACGATATGAAATGTTCGTTTTCTGGTCGGCTAGGTGAGTCCTATCCAGCACCTAAATTAGAGAATTCAAGTTCAGATTATGTTAAAGTTGAGGAGACTTCTCCAGCGGATAATGCGCTAGCAGAAGATGGTGCTAAGGGGGTTAATCTCCCTGTTAGTTCTGAGGAAGTTGTAGGGCTTTCACAAACCACCACCTGTACATAAATGCTTTCCTATCAACCAATTTTACGGGCTAATTTGAGCAATCGCTTTGGTATTTTTATTCTAACACTATATTGTAAATCGAAGTAGTTCATCAATCTCTATACTCTTTAATCATTTCCGAGAATGAGACGGGGGAGTAGCATATTCAACTTAACCAATTCAACAAGATACCGAATGATATAAGGAAATATGGAAAAATAAACTACTATTGATTCTTTATACTAGAAAATGCATAGAATGGCTACTTATTTTAGCAAAACCTTTTAAATGTTTCCCTAATCACATTGCCACCAGTTAACTAGACTAGCCAATCAAAGTTTTCACACGGTTGGCTAAGGTCAGCCCATTATTAAAAGATTTTGAGATACTGAAACTACAATCAGAAGCATAAATTTAGTGTCTTTTGCAGAATGTAAGTCAAAGCAGAGGTACTACAAGAAGTCTCGCCATAAAGGGCGTCAATGTAACTATAAATATAGAAAAAAATTCACAATAGTTATTACTACAAGTTTAGCGACACAAATTCACCATTATAACTTGGCGGACTAAAATAGGGGGAGTATAGATAGAGTGACGGAGAGAGAACAGATGGAGGAGATCGGAAAAGAAGCCAACAAAAAGAGACGAAAAAGCAGAAAATCATCCAAATACCATCCAAGCCCATCGTTACCCTCTCTCAAAATCCCAACAACTAATTTCATCTTTTTTCTTCATATCGATTTATAAACTCATCGCAAAACCAGCTATTTTTCTGGACAAAATCAGCTCAACATTAGCTCCGAAATAATCCCAAAACAACCCCAAAATGCAGCAGAAAAACGAAAATTAAAACCCAGAAAAACTAGCTCCAAAATGGCACCAACATTTCCGAAAACTCAATGAAAACAAGTTGAAAATCAGTCCAAAACATAAAACAACATTAAAGGGTATTTATAACTTGAGTTTACCTTGACGAGAAGGAGAACGGAATCCTACTAGCATTGACACAGATACACCAGAGAAGATAGATTATAAGCTACGAAGCCCAAATTTTTTTGTGATTATCTGTTGCGTTTTGCGCTGCTCTTTATATAGTGTTAATTTCGGAACTTCTTCGCCGATTGAGTAGTGGCAGTTGCAGCGAGAGCCCTAATTGTTCGTGATTCTTTCCCTCTTCTTTGCTGAAGTCGTTGTGTGCGTGTTTTGGGATAGCAATTAGGCGAGAGATTGTGTAGGGTTTGTTTTGATAATTTGGGGGTTATGTGGGATAGTTGGTTAGAGAAAATAAAGGAGGGAAAAATTAGCGCGTATTTTTTCATTTTTATTCAGATTTAACGAGGGGATTGACACAATTTGCACGACCGAAAATAATCCCCTCGTAAAAATTACAATAAAAAATAACTTTAGCGACCAGAATAAATATTGGCCGCAATAAGTACACATATAACGACTGGATTAATTTCCTTTCGTGAAAAAGTGGTCGTTAAAGACCTATTTTCCTGTAGTGATTATTTCGTCCAAAGTTGCGCAAACGCATACCTTGATTTTAACTTTAAAAATCGTAACTATGTAACACGAATGTGTACATAATCACAATAATAAATTCAAAATGCGCCTAAAGCACTCTAACGGTGTTCATCATTCTTCCTAAATTTTGAGATTATTGTAGGCCAAGAATCATGGAAGTCCATCGTGGATGAACTGTAAAATTTAATTAAAGAGAATTAGCACAACTTTAGTAAACTCCAGCATTTAGCTAAAGAGATTTGACAATATCTTTCTTTGCACGGGAGGGTTTTTCCACTATTGCCTTCTATAGATTACAACTAAAGCACACCAAATAAATATGACAGATCATTTTGTACCAGTAGAAAACAAAAGAAACTTATTTATGGTCTCATTATACTAGCATTGAAGTAGTTATAGAAGAAATTCCATTTAATTTCAAGAAATACACAAAATTCTGATTAAATAAGAGAAGCGTAATATGGAAGAAAAATGAATACACAAAAACTCACTGCTGAAGAGCAGAAATAGCATTATGAACCTCGTCAGTTGATGGGACAATACCCGACGAGCTATTGATTGAAATTTGAACCGGAAACCGACGAACGGCGGACTCGACTAGGCAACAATCGGACTCCAAAAATGAAACCTGAGACAACAAACCAACCTTGAATTTCAACAAAACCAAACTTAGTTTTCCTTTTCAATTTTCCATTTTTCCTGTCTCGTTCTGTTTGTTCCATTCCCAGCCCCTTTGTTTCTCCGTATCGTTCTTGTTCTTGAATAATCAAACGGTCTTAAGAGTCTACAGATCCTCTAAGAGCTTCGCTCCTTGCATAAGAGTCGTTAGTAGGTTGCTTGACTCGTTTTTGCTTGTTATTTTCCTCTTGTCCTTCTTTATTCTATGTTTTTGGTGAGTTTTGGCATTCTTTCTTTAGAGTTGAATTAGAATATATGAAGGCTGCCGTTTCTTTGCTGTCTAGGGAATTAGGTATTAGAGATTAGGTTAGGTTTTGATTATAATTGGGTTTAAATAGGGGTGTAAGAATTGACATGGGCCATTAGATTGAAGGGGAATAGATAGCAAAGATTAAATCTTGCACTTAAGTGGAGAGTGGGCTAATGGGTTGGGAAAAATGGGTCTTTGTATTGCTAGGTTTAGATTTTGGTTAAGAAAATTAAAATAAAATAATGTGTCTATAAAAATATAAAAAATCACTCCTAATTAATTAAAACAACTATATTATGACATGAAACTATTTTTTTTTGGTATTTTAAAGGATTATACTAAAATAAAAATGGGTCAAAAATAATATCTTTCTAAAAATACATAATACCTGAATTAAATAGAAAAAATGAACTTATTTGTTGTATTTTTCAATTTTTGTGCTTTAAAAATAGAAGTAAAATTAATAATAAAGTGAAAATTCTATAGAAATAAACTCAAATAAATATTCTAAAAATAATAGGACTATTAAAGGCAATTCTAATGTGCAGGTCAAAAATTACGTGCTTACAGCTGCCCCTCTTTGCTTGGAAACACGAAGTGTTTTTGAGAAAAGAAATAAGTAAGCGACGTAATTGATTTCTAACCAGACACTTATTCAAAAGAAAAGAAATATGGTTAAAAGATTGTGACCGAACCGTAGTATCTGAGTTGTCTACATATCCTTGGCTATAAAGGAATTATGTCACATGTAGTTCAGAGGTGGATGAAGTGATGGAGTGATGAGTTCGAGAGTGGAGTGAGGTTCCATCGAGGCTCCGGTCCGTCGTCCTGTTATTACATCAAAATCAAAATTAAAAAAAACTAATTAAGCCTATCAGCTACGAGTTACAAGATTCCTATCTATGAGTCTTCTAAAGCTTGATCTTAAGTCTTTGCTGGTTCTTCATGCAGACTCTGATCTGAATCCTGATGCTTGTTAGCTGCAAGTGCTGGTTCATTCTTCTTCAGCTTTTCGAATCGAGGCGGGACATGCAAAGCTTGTGAGTTCAATCACGTCTTGAGCAATCACATCTTTTCTCTGCTTCTGCAATTTGAGTTTACTTCTTTTTTTTCCTTTTCTTTTATTATGGATTGAGACTTCTTCTTTTGTCATCTCGGACTGTTGACTCGCATTCTTGAGGCGAGCTTCTGCTACTTCTATCTTGAATTGAATTCACAAATGACTTCCCCCATTCTCCAGGTGGGCGCCTGCTACTGACTTGAAAATTGAAGTAACTCTGAAATAAATTCCCTCGTTCTCCAGATGGGCGCCTGCTACTACAGCAAAACAGACAAAATAGAAGAAAGTTTTCTGCCCCAGTTTGCACTAGGAAGATTTGTAAATTTTTAGCAGACCTATGAATCACCTATGCTATTGATGAAGGATGTAATTGAAGACTCGACTAGGATGTGTGTCTCCTGTGAGTAAAACAAAGAAAATTTCGACTAGCAAATGCGTCTGCTAAAAGAAAACCTGAATGACCCGGACTAGGAAGTGCAAAACTTGAATGAACAAAACTAGAAAGTGCATCTCCTAAAAAGTATAACCTGAAAGACGTAGACCAGGAAATGCGCCTGCTAGGGGTAAAACCTTTAACCTAAAATTAGGAAGTACATCTCCAAAAGAAGTAAAATCCGGAAAAAAAAACCAAACTAAGAAGTGCGTCTCCTAGATTTGAGATTGAGCTTGCACAAAACTATAAACTAAGCTTGACTAAAGTAAAACTGACCCTATCTCCAGGCGGCACCTCTGATTTTAAGAAAACTAAAGATTGATAACTTAAGAAACTAAAACTGACCCTTTTTTTTCAAATCCAATCCCCCCCCCCCCTTTTTAAAAATTATCCTAGGAGAAAATTCATCAAACTAGGTTTTTTATCTTAGGAGAAAGATTTATCAGACTAAAACATTTATCCTAGGGGAAAGTTTATCAGGCTAGGGTTTTTTTTAATCTTAGGAGAAAGATTCATCAGACTAAAATTTCTATCCTAGGAGAAAATTCATCACACTAGGTTTTTTATATCTTAGGAGAAAGATTCATCAGACTAAGATGATTGTCCTAGAAGAAAGATTCATCAGATTAGGGCTTCTTATCTTAGGAGAAAAATCCATCAAACTAAGACTTCTATCCTAGGAGAAAATTCATCAGACTAGGTTGTTTTATCTTAGGAGAAAGATCCATCATACTAAGATTTCTATCCTAGGAGAAAATTCATCAGACTAGGTTTTCTTATCTTAGGAGAAAAATTCATCAGACTAAGATTTCGATCCTAGGAGAAAATTTATTAGACAAGGTCCCTTTAAAATTATTATCCTAGGAGAAAATTCATCAGACTAGGTCTCTTTTTTTTTATCTTAGGAGAAAAATTCATCAGACTAAGATTTCTTATTAGGAGAAAAATCTATTAGACTAGGATGTATTACCCTAGGAGGAAAATGTAATGAGCAATGACATGATTTTATGCATATTAACAAGACAAATAAAGGCAAAAATTTGAGAAACTTCCCTTCGTCGGCTCTCATTTTTCTTTTCTTTTTCCATCTTTTTTCTTTTTTTTTTCCTTTTTTTTTTGGAACCACTTTCTCTTCACTGCTTTGTTCCTATTTCAAACAAAGAAATTTTTGTTAGTTTTGAAAGGTGGTGGTTGGTTTGTGGCCTTGATCTTTGGCAGCTTGGATGTGTGCACATTCACTTCAGAAAACTGACTGTATTGGTAATTGGTTGCACTGATGGGAGACTCTGTTGTTGCTTTCAAAGGGGCCTTTGCTTTCTGTATCAATCCTAATTTTTCTCTCCCAATGACATTGGTGTTTTGTGGCTTAATCAGCCTTATCCCAACTGGATATCTTTACTTAGGCGACCTGCTCTGATATCTTGAATGACTTCCTGCTTTTTGAACAATTTGCCGTCAGAGAGAATCACAAGGTATCTTTATTTGCACCAAGTAGGCTGACAAGAGTCTTTGGGGAAGCCTTTGCATGAATCTTCAAGGCATGTAGACAATAACAACTGAGTGTACTGCCAAATTTACTTTGTGCAACTGAAAAGCTGGTAGCATATTTTGAAATCTTTTCTTGCTTGTTTTGAGAATAACTGACTCAGAGTGAATGTCACAATGATGCAAAGAAACAGTATTAACAAGAAATGCCCATATCGGGAAGGACAGAAGGAGGGGTTTTTTTCCTAATAACTAGCCTTAATGATCATGACATGCATTTTGGACTTAACGGACGATCTATCAAACTAACTAAATCTTCCCTTTTACCATTCTTATGACTTTGAAGTCGGGCTTGTTCGTGCCAATCCTTTGCATCAGCTTCACGACTCACTTTCGGCTAGTGTTGCCCCGAGGGATTTTCACCAATAAGTCTCTCTTATTTGTTCATATCTGCTTACCATCGCCTTACAGTGCCCGTGAAGGTTTTCACTAGCAAGTCTCACTCATTTTTTCTTTCTCTTTTTTTTTTGTTGCTTTCTTGAGCAACTTGACAGGGTCTATGTCGTGTGACAAATGCTGCTCATTACATGCGTCTCTTGGCATTCTTGAAAGCACATCAGGAGGTCTTTATTTGGAAGGTTTTATGATAGGGTTGGAAAGAAAGAATGGCGTGAAGGCTCAAAGTAGACTCAAAATGAAGGGTTGTAGACTTACAACTCTTGGAATCGACTCTTCCAAAAGTAAAATAAAATCTTTGCCCCAGTTTCAGATGTTGATACCCAAATTTTCCCTAAATATTTTTAATATGAAAAATACTTTCAAAATAGAATATGTATGCATATATAGGTATGGCCAAATGTTTATTATTTTTCCTTAATTTTTAAAATCAGTTTATTGCCCTATCTTATCCAGAAAAACCCAATAATTATTCCCAAAATTATCATTTTGGTGATTCATTTATTGGAATCTCATATTTATACTAAAAAATAGCTAAGATAAGTTTTGCATATTTTTACAAATTTATTTAGTATTTTTAAGGCTAAATTGCATATAATTGCAATATTAGCCTCTTTTAGTTTTGATTACGTTTATGTCTATAAAAATTAGGTCCAATATTTTTAATTTGATAATTATGTATTATTAATCATTTTAGTACCTTTGATTTATTTCCAAAAATTACTTTACAATTTTTTATAAAATAAATAATGGAAATGTGGCTATTTAAAATATAGCCCAATTGTGTTTCAATTGTGGCCTAAATTGAACCACCATCTTAAACCCAATTACCCTGACCCAATCCCCGTCTGAACCGACCCAAAACCAACCCTGTTAAACCGCCCCACCTATCCGATCAATCCAGCCCGTTGATCAAATTGATCAACGGCCACCAAAACCCCTTTCCTTTTTTAATTCAAATGACCCCTAACCCTAACTTCATTTCACACCCCCAGCCGCCTCTGAATCCCTTTCTCTCTCCGTTCTCTCTCAATCCTCTCTCAAAACCTAGCCACCGCCCTCAACCACCACCCCAAAATCTTCTAAATCAATGGCTTCCAAAGCCATTGGAGGCCTGTATCTATCTCCTATGGATTCTACATGCCCGATTATCATGGTTTCAAGGCGAGATCCTAGAAAGGTCTGGTCCACACCTTGGTTGATTTCAGTTCTATGGCTGTCTCCGGTCATCTGACCTTGCTCCGCCCAGCCATGGCTATTCAAGCCTGACTCTTGACTTCTCCTGCTTAGATCGATGTTTTTCCATGCCTTTCTCACCATCTGGGGTTCTCCTAAAACCCTAACCTTTGAGGTTCTTCCGATTTCTTTTAGATCTGTGTTTTCTCTAAACTTCTAAATGTTTTTCTCAAGGTTTCTTTCAAAACTTTACCTTCAAAACCCCTTATCTTTTCCGATTTAGGTTTTGTTAAGTTATTTTTTGAAGCTTTCTCTGATTTTCAATAAGTTCTGCTGTGTTTCCTTATGTCATTCTTTTACTGGAGTTTGCATGTCAAGAGTCTTAGTTTCTCTTGGGGTTTCTGAATATATTTTCGTGTTAGTATTTGTTCGATTATTTGTGTTCCATCTCTAGACTCGACCGGTGTTAAAAAACCCTAAAATTTTGGGTTCATTCGAGTTCTGAGACTATTTGCTCTGTGATTTACTTGTTCATCATCCCTGAATTTGATTGGTTTCAAAACCCTAATTTATTTGGGGCTTATTCAAACTTCTGAAGTTGTTTCACCTGTTTGAAGTTGCTCGACTGGATTTGAAACCCCTTTTGTTTCAACTTCTGTTTCTCTATGTGGTTTGGCTTCTTGCAATCATCGAAACTAGACTATATTTTTCAGAAAGGTCTTTTTACTTGACCTTTTTGCATGCTTCTGATACCCTCTTTTCCCTATTACTAAGTTGACCTATGTGACTACCATGTTTCACTGTCTACTGGACTTTGTAATTATTATTGCATGATGCTTCTCTTTGTCATAAGTTCAGCCTCACATGCCTAATGTTTATTCACTCTTTATATGCTAAATTTCCCTCTAAAATGACCTTCAATTTTGGAACGATTTCAAACCTCTTTGTGTAATTCTGATTGCACTCGTGTAATTGATTCTTTCCTTATTTTACTGATTTCCCTGTTTCTTGGATTGGTTTGAAAACTTCCCTTTAGACTTTTGATTCTCTTGTCTTTAACTTGGTTTATTTGTTTATTCATGGGAACCCATGTTATTCTCCCCAAATCAGTAATTTCAAACCCTTGACTCCCTGATTTACTGGGAGCTGATTGTCTCCAAATTTTGCAAATCTATTGTGTTTCCTACCTTATTTGGTTAACATAGTATTTTTACTGATTCTGCATTAGTTGTTTCCTTAATTGGACCCCTATGTACTTACACCTAATTGTCTATTCTGTACATGATGCTCTACTTGATTTCTTTCCTTAAATGTTATCTTCCCATTACCGTTGGTTGATTTAACTCCTTAATTAAAGGAAGTACTTATACCGATTTGATTTTAATTGACACATAGTTCCATAATTACTACTGAACTATGATTCTTGCCTTATTTTCTACCTATTTTCAAACTATAAATACCTTGCTCTTTCATTAACACACAGACGAACACTCGGAGTTTTAAAATCACTTACACTCAAAACATTCTCTCCTGCTTTACTACTTCTACTGTGACCTATTTAGCGGGCTGAAAGCCAAAGCTATATTTCAAAATCCTGCTACCTTGCCTTTACTGTATTTTGCTTCTTTGGACTGGTATGTTCTGATTAAAATTTCAGCATCACAACAACATGTTTACTTAATACTTTTGCCTTCTTGTCTGCCTACTGCTTGTGTTTAATTCAGTACTTTGTTTTAGCATGCTGTAATTTCCTTCTGCCTGTTCTGAATCTATTATGAATCCTAAACCCTCCACCCTAATGTGTTCGATGCTTATGGTTTGTTTGAGGCATGACAGTATTGAATATTACTGTCCATGACTCAAGCTTGATCCCCTGGGATCCTAACCTCTATGTTTCTCTAGTATTGTGTGTTCTGGTAGGCTTATAGGCATTCCATCATCTTCTATTGTTGTGCATGCCCAAAGTTGACCCTTGCCTAAGTACATACCTAAAAAGTTTGTGCAAGTCATGCTAATTATTTGCTTTCTTTGTTTAAGGAGGTATATATGAGCCTTTGTTTGTTTAAATGCTTTCCCCAAAAATATGCAATATGTGTTTTTGTATGTTGCCTTAGAGTTTTACCTTTGAAACTTTAAATAAGCCTAATATCCCTCCCTTTTCGGATTAGTAGTCCTAAGTGCCTCCGGGACTGATAGGAGTGGGACGGGTAATAGCATGCAATAAGTAATCGAGACCAACCCGCGCTTTAAATACCTTAACGGGGTGGGAAGGGTAGATATGGATATGATGACCACGCGATAATGTCACGTGTAGCCCCTTATTGAGGAGTGATTACCGGACATTGTGTGGGGTGATCCATATTTTTAATAAACCTAGGACCCCCTTCCTTTATTCTTCTTTTCTTTTCTTTCAGCATTTTAACTCCTTATTTAAAAATCAGCTTTTCTAATTGTTCTTTCAAACTTTGTTTACTTTCAAACCATTATGTGTTGAAATACCCTCTTATTTGAGCCTTATCTGCCTATATGTTAATTGCACCTCAATTCACAATAATTGTCTGGCCGGGAACCACACTAGTGGATTCTGAGGGGTGCCTAACACCTTCCCCTTAGAATAATTTCAAGCCCTTACCCTATCTCTGGTTATTCAAATCAAACTCTTTTGGTGTCCTAATGCACCATTATTATTAGGTGGCGACTCTTCAAATGCAAACCCAGTTCCCAAAAGGAATGAGTTGTCCCTCCAAATGTCATAAACCCGATTTCGCGAGAAAAAGGGGGCGCGCCAGCATGGCGACTCTGCTGGGGAATATTTAGGCTTTTACCATTTCAGACTATTATTGTGAATTTATGCTCCTTTATTACTTGCTTATTTCCTTCAAGCATTTAATTCCCTCTTCAACTACAAAACAGACTTGTCTCTTCTTTCTTTCCTTTACTGCTTTCCTTTACTACTGCTTCAAATTATGAAAGTTGTTGTATTTACTGCTTTCTTAACGTGTAAATACGTGACAACATGTCTTTAATTATTGCATAATCATGCTCAACATCATATTACAATAGTGCCAAGCAAATACCATAGCAACGCTTATAATGAGTGGTTGCGCTCTTCCGATATTATCACCCCCTAAATCCGGAAAAGGCATATTTGCGGTAAAACCAGTCAATCAACGGTGTAGTCGACGGTTCCGTGCCTTTTCCCCTTGAGTTGTCCACTCAAGGGTACCAGTCTAAAACCCCATAGAAACCTTACTCTGTTTAACTGTGCATGCATCATGGTCAAACCTAGCCAAGTCAGTTATGTTATCCGCATAATGACTCTTTAAGATAGCCTTGTCCAAAGTCCACTGGGTTTCCCTAAAACCCAAACGGACATCATCACGTTCTGTGCATTTATTTGGAGAACTAAATGCGTTTATGCCAATTATTGATATTTAAATAGTCGAGTCCGGTGGGGGTAAGGGCCTAACCCTTTTGTCTTGCAGAAATATGAGGCATGAAGTCCCCAGATTCGGCATGGTCACCAACATCCACCCAAAATTGCTAAGCTGGTGGGAGGATCTTCACTCCAGTGATCAGACTCTTGTCCGGAAATATCTAGGAAATCTACCTTCCCTCCTGGAAATCCAACCCAACAACAAGATTATAGAAGCTGCTACTCTATTCTAGGATTGTGAGAGGTCCGTATTCCGCTTCGGGAAAATTGAGATGACACCCTTGCTAGAAGAAATAGGAGGATTGGCCGGTATACCATGGGAAACTCCAGGTTTGTTAATGCCTGAGAAACGCAAGGGCAGGGGTTTCCCCAAAATGATGGGTCTAAAGAAGAATCTAGAACTGACATGTTTGAGGGATTCCTATATCCCTTTTGATTATTTGTACGAGAGGTACGGTCATAGCAAATCCTACCGTACCTATCCTAACGAGTTTGCCATCACATCATTAGGGAATATTCACTGAAGGATCTTTGTATTCATGTTTTGCTTCCTGGGATTGATCGTGTTTCCAACGAAGAAAGCAAGAATCCACACCAGACTAGCTATGGTAACTAAAACTCGAATGGAGGGAATTGGTAGGCAACCATTCAGTATTGTGCCCATGATCATTGCGGATGTACCGAGCCTTGGAAAGGTGTCAACTGGGAGCCAAACACTTCGAAGGCTGCAATTTGCTACTTCAACTTTGGCTCATGGAGCATCTCCAAAAGGGTGAATATCGACAAGAGATTCAGCGAAGGGACTGGGATGATCATATAGCCTTCCATCATCCAAGGCGAATGAAT
>NC_031994.1:79260824-79370157 GCF_001879085.1 Nicotiana attenuata
GCTAAGCCTATCAAACTCAAGAAACATGGCACCACCTTTGGATTGGGATATGAGTATACTTGGGAGGAATTCAACCACTGGTCGTCACCATGGCGCGGCCCTTACTATCCATTGGAGCAGCCAATACCACACTTGGAACAGACTTTCCAACCGGCCGAAGTTATCTATGGTCAGAAGAAGAGGAAGCACTGGCAGCAGTGAGGAATTTGTTCCTGGAAGACGATGATATGGATTGTTGTGTCATTTTTGAGGAGGAGGGGGAGGAAGGCCCTTCCATACAGACTGTGAGCAGAGGAGCATGCCTAAATAACTGGACCATCAGGACCACCAGAGCCCGGCGAGCCTCGGGGTAGCAAGGCTGAACAAGCATCATACACTATCTTTTAATTTTATTAGTTTTTCTTTCGCATTTTAATTTCCGCAATAAGATCTTCAATGTTCAAAACAGTTATGGAATTTATCAAAGCATTTCTATTTTCCCTATAAATCAACACTCTTATTATTTTCTCTCATTACTTTACTTATACAGCATTACTATTACTTGTCTTGATGAACCAATGACTGTGACATGCAATGAGACAACGCAACAAACAGACATGGATTCAGAGGTGACATACCTGAAGAGATTGTTAAGGAAGTCGAGAATTTTTAAAACAGGCCGAAGTCCAACCTGAACGAGACTGAGATTGTTAACCTGGGAGATGAAGAGAATGTCAAAGAAACACGAATCAACGTTCACTTATCGTCATCAAAAAAGAAGGAATACACAGAGTTTCTAAGAGAATATGAGGACATCTTCGCCTGGTCGTACGATGACATGACTGGTCTGAGTACATCTATTGTGGCACACAAACTGCCAACTGATCCGACATGTCCACCGGTAAAAGAGAAGCTCAAAAAGTTCAAGCCAGATATGAGTTTGAAAATCAAGGAAGAAGTCACCAAGCAGGTCAAAGCCAAAGTTCTCAGGGTAGTGGAATACCCAACATGGTTAGCTAACATTGTGCCAGTGCCAAAGAAGGACGAGAAGGTTAGAGTCTGTGTCGACTACCGGGATCTCAACCGGGCCAGTCCGAAAGACGATTTCCCCTTACCAAACATACACATCCTGATCGACAATTGCGCCAAGCATGAATTGCAATCATTTGTGGATTGTTTTGCTGGTTATCATCAGATCTGGATGGATGAAGAAGATGCTGAGAAAAAGGCTTTCATTACGCCATGGGGAATGTACTGCTACAAGATGATGCCGTTTTGTTTAAAGAATGCAGGGGCCACCTACATGAGGGCTATGACCACCATTTTTCATGATATGATACACAAGGAGATCGAGGTGTACGTAGACGACGTCATCATTAAGTCAAAGAAGGCCACCGATCACATGGAAGATTTGAGGAAGTTCTTCAACAGATTGCAGAGATACAACCTAAAATTGAATCCCGCAAAGTGTGCATTTTTTCCTGCTGGAAAATTACTTGGGTTCATTGTGAGTCACTGGGGAATAGAGCCTGCATCTTAGGGCTCAAGAAGGCTATTGACATGAACATTCAAGAATTGCTAGTGATCGGAGATTCAGATTTGCTTATACATCAGGTACGAGGAGAATGGGAAACCAAGAACTCTAAGACACTCCCGTATCTGCATCACGTGCAAGAACTGAGGAAGAGGTTCACAAAGACAGAATTCCAACATGTTCCCAGAATCCAGAATGAGTTCGCCGATGCATTGGCTACCCTGTCATCCATGATACAACATCCAGACAAAAACTTTATTGATCCCATTCCAGTAAAGATCCATGATCAGCCAGCCTATTGTGCCCACGTTGAAGAAGAAGCTGACGGAAAACCTTGGTTTCATGATGTCAAGGCATATTTAGCAGGGAGAATACCCAGGGCTTGCAAATCCTATTCAGAAGCACACACTTCGGAGGTTATCCAACAACTTCTTTCACAACGGAGGAATCCTGTACAGGAGGAGCCCATATACTTGCAGAAATGGACAGAGAAGTTTGGACGAAACCGATTAATTTAGATACAGTCAAGCGCTATTATGTGTAATCTTTGTGCTTTCCTATATGATGTAATTTGGACTAGGTCTGACCTGATTCCCGTTTAAGAGGGGATACGTAGGCAGCCTTATGGGTTCGGTCACAGTTCAATAAAAATTTCATTTCCCCCGCAATTGGAAGTTGGGGCAGAATTTTGAGGAGGACCCTCAAAATTCTGAAGTAATTTCAGTCAGTCATCGCAAGCAGCCGTCAGAAGCATCAACCCATTAAACTGGGGCAGAATTTTGAGGAGGACCCTCAAAATTCCGTAGCAAGAGAGGTTGCAATGTCTTGAGCCACGTCACAGTCGTCGGTTCATCTAAAAGTTGTTTCTTTAATATATACTTATGTCATATATATACTTTTACAAATTCATGCTGTTTATTATCGAAGCCGCTTTGTTCAGCAACGCTACCCCAATGATGCATACCGTATCACCAGATCAAAGCCGAACGGGTCAAACAAGGCCATCAGGGATACGAACTAACCTCCCCTCTACAAAACTCACGATTTTTCTTTGGATGTAGACACTTAGATTGCGAAAGCACATGACATACTATACATTCACAAGACAAACGTTGTTCAGGAATGCAACCCTCAGAATTGTTGCATTTACCAGCATTTGCTATCCACGCACGCCGGCGATATTCCCTATATCGCGATGTCCCCAGCAGTCACAATATCGCAACCTGCTATCAGCTAAGAAACTCTGTTACCATTTGCCACTTCATTTTTATTTCCTGCATTGCATAAGGCTACCATTCTGCCTTCCGAGACTAAACACTATCTCCATCTGCATTTTCTGCATTGCATAAGGCTACCATTCTGCCTTCCGAGATTAAACACTGTCTCCATCTGCATTTTTCCGCATTGCATAAGTCTACCATTCTGCCTTCCGAGACTAAACACTATCTCCATTTGCATTTTTCTGCATTGCATAAGGCTACCATTCTGCCCTCCGAGACTAAACACTGTCTCCATCTGCATTTTCTGGATTGCATAAGTCTACCATTCTGCCTTCCGAGACTAAACACTGTCTCCACCTTATTTACGCTTACATGGCTGAAAGATCGCCACCTTATTTACACTTGCATGGCTGAAAGATCGCCACCCTTATTTACACTTGCTTGGCCGAAAGATCGCCACCTTATTTACGCTTGCATGGCTGAAAGATCGCCACCTTATTTACACTTGCATGGCTGAAAGATCGCCACCTTACTTATGCTTGCATGATTGAAAGATCGCCACTTTATTCACATTCTGCATGGCTGAAAGATCGCCACCTCTATTTATGCTTGCATGGCTGAAAGATCGCCAAATACTGCATATCATGGGCTGAAAGATCGCCAAATACTCCGAGAGCGTCATTGTTCAGAGGCACCATTTGCATAGCCCGAGAACACCATGCCATGGCCTGAGGATCCCTTTAATCTTTGCATATCATTATCCAAAGGCATCATGGTTCGGAGGCATCATTCTCATAACCCGAGAGCATCATTTCATGGCCTGCGAATCCTTTATTATACGCTTCATGGCCCAGGACATCATGGTCTAAGGACGTCATTCTAACCGTTTCATGGTCCGACGGGAATTTGCATCACGTTTAAATTTATGCACAATATATGCCCGTATTTGCTTATTTGCAGATAAACTAGCGAGCAACAACCATCTCAGCAGGAGCGATTTCGCTCCAGTTCCCTGCAGCCCTATCCTAAATATTGCGTCCGGGCTTGAAAGCCTCCATCGGCATACTCCGCCGGTGGATCCTGAACTACATATGGCCTGAATCCTTTAAGACCAGGGATATGTAGGCAGCTCAGGAGCCAGAGCGCGGCCAAACCTCTTCAAACCATTTCGTTCGGTCAAAATTGGCCATCATATCTTTACCCGACAACTCTTTCATCCTTCCCAAGTAAAGAGGGGCAGCTGTTGATACCCAATTTTTTCCCTGTATTTTTTTTAAATATGAAAAATACCTTAAAACGGTCTATATATGCTAATCATATCCCAAGGTTTTATTTTTTTTCCTTAATTTTTCGAAGATTTTTAAATCAATTTACTGCCTATTTTATCAAGAAAAACCAATAATTATCCCCAAAATTATCATTTTTTGGTGATTCATTTATTTGATTCTCATGTTATACTAAAATATAGCTAAGATATTTTTTTTACATATTTTTTACAAATTTATTTAGTATTTTTAAGGATAAAATTGCATAATTGCAATATTAGCCATTTTTAGGTTTAAATTCGTCTCATGTTTATAAAATGGGATTTCATATTTATAAATTGATAATTACATATTATAAATAATTTTAGTGCTTTCAATTTGTTTTTAGAAATTTATTTACTATTTTCTATAAATTAAATGGGAAAAAAGGGCTATTTAACTTATAGCCAGATTTGGCTTTCTAATCTAGCCTAATTAAACCAGCCCATATCCCCTAATTAAACCAGCCCAATCCCTAAATCTACCCGACCCAATCCGATTAAATCTTGGCCGTTGATCAATTTTGATAAATGGTCCAGATCCTTTCTTACCAAATTAACAAACGACCCCCCAAACCCCTCTTATTCCTCACTCAACCGACTCTCATCTCTATCTCTCTATCTCTGGTTCTCTCTAGAACCTTCCCCCTTCCCCTCCGCTCCGATAAGTTTCACTCGCCTTCTCCGGCCACCTCCTGGCCTGAATCCATGGTGGTCTCACCACCTACCAGCCTTCTATGATTCCTACACGCTTGGTTGCTGAAGTTTCGAGGCCTGACCATGAAGAAGCTGGGTCCAGACCTCGCGTGATTCAAGTTCTATGGCCATCTCCGGCCTGGCTCCGGCAAGCCATGTCTGTTCGAGCCTAACCTCGACTCCTCCTGCTTAGATCAACGACCNTTCAACTTTGGCTCATGGAGCATCTCCAAAAGGGTGAATATCGACAAGAGATTCAGCGAAGGGACTGGGATGATCATATAGCCTTCCATCATCCAAGGCGAATGAATCACATGCCCAACGTGTTCGCTCAACCAGAGAATGCTAGAGAATGGGTCAAGCTCATTGACAATCTGATTGAGGACCAAGTACAACGGATGTTCGAGTGGTTTCCGACCGAGGAGTTCATTGCCTGATCCAGGGATGCACCTTTTCTGATATTGATCGGTCTGAGAGGAACATACCCTTACGTCCCTCTCCAGGTTATGAGGCAAGCTGGTAGGAAGCAGGTTGTACCCAGGGTCGACAAGATGAGTCACTTCCGGGCCGACTTCCAGGATGATGATAGTCCTTACAAGTGCCAAGCTCAGCATATGTGGCAGTGCAAGATCGTCATGGGGAGGGATACCATCGAGCCAGATAGATACCACGCTGGTTTTGCTCCCTATTGTTCAGGCTGGTTGGAGGATAAGCATGATGGCCCGGGCCAGCCTGGGTTTATTCGAGGTCACAGGATCATAGATGAAAAGGCCGAGGCACATGTCAAATACAATCAACTGCGCAAGAGGATCCGAGAATGCAAAAGCGAGCACCATGAGATACAAGAAGCTAATCAAAAGCTAATTGAGGAATGGAAGGATATGGCTGTCAGTGCCAACAAGCGACTGGGATATTTGGAACGAGGCATAGTGGAGTTGGAGAAGAAATTTTTCAAGAGGGTCGAAGACTGCCAAAATGCTGAAGGAAATAAAGGCGGACACCTAGCCAGAGCCTACCTATTACTGGGACTTCGTGAGTTGGGAAAGCTGTTCGATGGAGCCAGGGATGCCGAATCTGGGGAAAGTCCCTCTGGGACCAAATAGATAGGAGTTCTTCTTCTTTTTATGAAATGTAATAAGGCCAATGGCCACTAGCAACTTTTATTTCCTGTTATTTAGTGTCGATTTGGGATTCGTCTACCTTTTATCAATAAAATGAGGCACTTAGCATTCCACGATCTCCAAATCAACTTGTCACTAGGCCTACCTCGGGCACAAAGAGGTCCCCAAATTAGGACACGCTTTACATTCCCGCACTATGTGTTTAAATATTGCAACATCTTTTTATGATCCTCACTAAGTTGTTACCTTTTCTGTTTTTACTTTTTGTTTATTATTTCCCCTCCCCAAAGGTTAGTTTGTGACTCTGGCAACATCATCTTATTCCACGAGATCTAGGGGCCCTCCACCCACTCCTCCTTTTAGTCTCGTCAAAAACAAGAACAAAGGGAAGATGGAAAATTTGAACAACGTCAGAAAGGAAAACTCAACTGAATGGGTAGAGGTCACTCATGGCCATGTTACTCAGGTTTCCAAAGAGAATGCATCCCAACTCGAACAAAAGCTGTTGAAATTCCAAGAAGAACTTAATCAGGTTCGGAATCTGGCAAATCTGTCATTTTCCCTCACCACTCCAAATATCAATTTCCCAACTGCTCAGAACCCTACACCTCCACAGAACATCCCGAAGCAACCAAGCCATCCCGCGCCTCACCACCACTACAACACCTGCCATACCTCAAATAACACCCCGCTGCTCATCCCAGAACTCCAAAACTCCACAAATGACCATTGCCACACCCACCATAATACCCCTATCTACGTGGAGACTATGCCACACTCCACCCAACCCATCTCAAACACACCCGAGTCTGATGATAAAGACTTGCTCATCAGAAACCTGGCCGAAAAACTTAAGAAATTGACTAGCCGAATTCAAGGCGTTGAAGGAAGTAAGGGAATTAAAGGGCTGAACTACGAAGATCTTTGCATACAACCCGATGTCAAACTGCTCGAGGGGTACAAACCTCCTAAGTTCGAGATGTTTGATGGTACAGGGGATCCAGTGGTCCATTTGAGAACGTACTATGACAAGTTGGTTGGAGTAGGGAAAGACGAAAAAATCCGCATAAAGCTATTCATGAGGAGCTTGAAGGGGGACACTCTGTCTTGGTACATTAGCTAGGATCCGAAGAAGTGGTCGAACTGGGTGAATATGGTATCTGACTTTATGGACAGGTTCAGGTTCAACACAGAGAACGCGTCGGACGTATTCTACATTCAGAATCTAAAGAAGAAGCCTACAGAAACATTTCGCGAGTATGCTACTCGCTGGAGGTCTGAAGCTGCTAAGGTCAGACCTGCCTTAGAAAAGGAACAGATGAATAAATTCTTCTTCCGGGCTCAGGACCCGCAATATTATGAAAGACTGATAATGATTGAGAGCCACAAGTTTTCTGACATTATCAAGTTGGGAGAAAGGATCGAAGAGGGCATCAAAAGCGGTATGGTTACGAACTTCGAAGCCTTGCAAGATACAAATAAGGCCTTATAGTCTGGTGGTGCGTCCAAGAAAAGGGATGTAGGAGCCGTAATGGTGGCACAGAGAACCAAATCTCCCGTCAAATACCAAACCTACCCAATGCCTCAACTCACATATCAGCCTACTCCAAACTACCAAGCACCCTCACTCTCTTACCAAACTCCACCACCCATTTATCAATCACCTCCACCTCCCACATATCAGCCTACTTCACCCAGATATTCCAAACCCGCACATGTTTACCAAGCCTACAATACTCAACCACCCCACTATCAATCCCCTCCTGCACGCAAAAACTTCCCTAGACCCCGACCAAACTTTGATCGAAGGCCTCCGAAACAATATACGGCTATTGCTGAACCTGTCGACCAGTTGTATGAAAGACTCAAAGATGTTGGTTATGTCACCCCCTATCCCTGCTGCAACTCCTGAGAACCCTTCTCAGTGGGTTAATCCAAATAAATCCTGCGCATACCATTCCGGCATGAAAGGACACACCATTGATGAATGCCATTCTCTGAAAGATAAGATCCAGACTTCAATTGATAACAAGTTTATTGTGGCGAAGGAGCCTGCTCCAAATGTCCGTAATAATCCTCTACCAGACCACAAGGGTGGAGGCGTTCACATGATTGAAATAGAGGATGATTAGGATCCCAAGGGATCGATCAGTTTGATCACAGAAGGTGACGACCCAAAGAAACCAATAGTCACCCTTAATCCGATCGTAGTAGAGATTCATCCCTCTGGGGACACCGAGGTAAATATGTCCATGCCACTTGAGTTTGAAGCAACATCCTCTTAAAAGACACAGCCTCAATTGAGGTCGAATTTGTAGCTCCAGGAATTGCACCTACAGCATTCGAAGTTGCAATTTTACCACCCAAGGTACATGTTCCGTTCGGAGTAAAGATAGCCACGCTGATTCCAGTAGCGATGTCAGCCATGACACCATTCCATACAAAGGCTATACCATGGGACTACACAGCCGAGGCAAAAAGGAAAGGCAAGGTTATGTTCGGAGAGGCTATTGCGGCACAGGGTATGACGAGAACTGGTAGAGTTTATACCCCGGAACATCTGGCTGAGTCGAGCAAGCAGGCCTCTAGCCGGCCAACCATCACCGAGATCGGGCTAGATGATCTCTGGAGAAAGATACAGGCCATGAATACTTGGTCATTGACCAGCTGAACAAAACACCGGCGCAAATTTCTATCCTTGCTTTGCTAAAAATTCTGATGCACACAAGAATGCCCTGTTAAGGGTGCTGAGTGAAGCATATGTGCCAAGCAACATCACCGGCGGAGAGATGGCTAACATGGTAGTACATGTATTGGAAAGTCATAAGATCACTTTTCATGAAGATGAGCTGCCACCAGAAGGGTTGAGTCACAACAAGGCATTGCACATCACTGTGCAATGCGAAGATTATTTTATCACCACAGTCCTGATTGTGGGGGATCCAGCCTCAACATTTGTCCGTTGGTAACACTCAGGACGTTGGGTAAGGGACTGCACGAGATAAAGGGTGGGGCCATCAACGTGAAAGCTTTCGACGGTTCCCAAAGGTCCACCATTGGGGAAATTAGTCCGTGTTTACAAATGGGGCCAACTTGGTTTGATGTTGATTTCCAAGTGACAGACGTACCGACATCTTACAATCTGCTGTTGGGACGGCCATGGATTCATGTCGTTGGGGCCGTAGCATCAACACTACATCAGGTAGTGAAGTTTGAGTGGAATCACTAGGAGGTGATCATTCACGGCGACGGTAGCAGTCCTATATACAGTCGTTAGACCATTCCGGCAATCGAAGGCAGAAGAAAGATAGGTGGGGAGACCTATCATCACATCGAGCGAGTCAACACCATTGACAAGGACAAATGGTGGGACAACAAAATTGAGAGCATATTGAACTGGAGTGGGTATGAACCTGGCAAGGGGCTTGGCAAGAACCTCCAAGGAATCGCTGAGCCTATAAAACTGAAGAAACATAGCACAACCTTCGGTCTGGGATATGAGTATACCTGGGAAGAATTCAACAACTGGTCGCCACCATGGCGCGGTCCTTACTATTCGCTGGAACAGCCAATACCATGCTTGGAACAGACTTTCCAACCGACCGATGTTATCTATGGGTCAGAAGAAGAGGAAGCACTGGCAGCGGTAAATAATTTGTTCCTAGAAGACGATGATATGGATTGTTGCGTCGTTCTCGAGGAGGAGGGGGAGGAAGGCCCTTCCATACTGGCTGTAAGCAGAGGAGCATGCCTCAATAACTGGACCATCAGAACCACCAGAGCCCGGCGAGCCTCGGGGTAGCAAGGCTGAACAAGCATCATACACTATCTTTTATTTTACTAGTTAATTTTTTTTCCTTTCGCATTTTAAATTTCCGCAATAAGATCTTCAAAGTTCAGTTATGGAATTTATCAATGCATTTCGATTTTCCTTATAAATCAACACTCTTATTATTTTCTCTCATTACTTTACTTATACAACATTACTATTACTTATCTTGATGAATCAATGACTGTGACATGCAATGAGACAAAGCAACAAACGGACATAGATTCAGAGGAAGATGACATACCAGAGGAGATTGTTAAGGAAAATGAGAATTTTGAAAATAGACCAAAATCCAACCTGGACGAGACTGAGGTTGTTAATCTGGGGAATGAAGAGAATGTCAAGGAAACACGAATCAGCGTTCATTTATCGCCATTAGAAAAGAAGGAATACACAAAATTTCTAAGAGAATATGAGGACATATTCACCTGGTCGTATGACGACATGACGGGCCTGAGCACGTCTATTGTGGCTCACAAACTGCCAGCTAATCCAGCATGTCTGTCGGTAAAGAAAAAGCTCAGAAAGTTCAAACCTGATATGAGTTTGAAAATCAAGGAAGAAGTCACTAAGTAGGTCAAAGCTAAGGTTCTCAGGGTAGTAGAATACCCGACATGGTTAGCCAACATTGTGCCAAAGAAGGACGGGAAGGTTAGAGTCTGTGTCGACTACCGGGATCTCAACCGGGCCAGTCCGAAAGACGATTTTCCTTTACCAAACATACACATCCTGATCGACAATTGCGCCAAGCATGAATTGCAATCATTTGTGGATTGTTTTGCTGGTTATCATCAGATCTGGATGGATGAAGAAGATGGTGAGAAAATGGCTTTCATTACGCCGTGGGGAATGTACTGCTACAAGATGATGCCGTTCGGGCTAAAGAATGCAGGGGCCACCTACATGAGGGCCATGACTACTATTTTTCATGATATGATACACAAGGAGATTGAGGTGTACGTAGATGATGTTATCATCAAGTCCAAGAAGACCACTGATGACATGGGAGATTTGAGGAAGTTCTTCAATAGATTACGGAGGTACAACCTGAAACTGAATCCCGTGAAATGTGTATTCGGGGTTCCTACCGGAAAACTACTCGGGTTTATTGTGAGTCGCCGAGGAATAGAATTGGATCCATCAAAGGTCAAAGCTATTCAAGAATTGCCACCGCCAAAGAACAAGAAGGACGTGATGAGTTTCTTAGGGAGACTCAACTACATCAGCCGGTTCATAGCACAGTCTACAATTATCTGTGAGCTAATCTTTAAGATGCTAAAGAAGGATGCCGCTACCAAATGGACTGATGACTGCCAAAAAGCTTTCGACAGAATCAAGGAATACCTGTCAACACCACCAGTTTTGGTCCCGCCCGAGCCAGGTAGACCTCTATTACTCTACCTTGTAGTATTAGATGGAGCTTTCGGCTGTGTTCTGGGGCAGCATGACGAAACAGGAAGGAAAGAGCAGGCCATCTATTACCTCAGTAAGAAGTTCACCCCGTACGAGGCCCGATATTCACTGTTAGAGCGCACCTACTATGCTTTGACTTGGGTAGCTCAGAAGCTGAGGCATTACTTCTGTGCCTATACTACATACCTTATATCAAGGATGGATCCTCTAAAGTACATCTTTCAGAAGCCCATGCCCACTGGCAAGCTAGCCAAGTGGCAAATCCTATTGAGTGAGTTTGACATTGTCTACGTGACTCAGAAAGCAATAAAGGGACAGGCACTAGCAGATCACCTTGCCGAAAACCCCGTGGATGGAGAATATGAACCCCTGAAGACGTATTTTCCTGATGAAGAGGTATCATTCATAGGAGAAGACATTGCACAATCCTATGATGGCTGGAGAATGTTTTTCGACGGAGCAGCAAATTTCAAAGGAGTTGGCATAGGAGCAGTCCTAGTATCAAAAACTGGTCAGCATTATCCGGTGTCTGCCAAACTCAGGTTCCCGTGCACCAACAATATGGCAGAGTATGAAGCCTGCATCCTAGGGATCAAGATGGCCATTGACATGAACATTCAAGAGTTGCTAGTGATTGGAGATTCAAACTTACTCATACATCAGGTCCGTGAAGAATGGGCAACCAAGAACTCTAAGATACTTCCGTATCTGCATCACGTACATGAGTTGAGAAAGAGGTTCACAAAGACAGAATTCCGACATGTTCCCAGAATCCAGAATGAATTTGCCGATGCATTGGCTACCCTATCATCCATGATATAACATCCAGACAAAAAACTTCATTGATCCCATTCCATTAAAGATCCATGATCAGCCAACTTATTATGCCCATGTTGAAGAAGAAGCAGACGGAAAGCCTTGGTTTCATGATATCAGGGAATATTTGGCAAAAGGCGAATACCCAGAACTTGCAAATCCTACTCAGAAACACACACTTCGGAGGTTGTCCAACAATTTCTTTCACAGCGGAGGAATCCTGTATAGGAGGACTCCTGATTTGGGATTATTAAGCTGTGTCGACGCAAAGGAAGCAGCCAGGCTGCTAGAGGAGATTCATGCTGGGACTTGTGGTCCACATATGAATGGTTTTGTTTTAGCAAAGAAGATACTCCGGGCCGGTTACTTTTGGATGACTATGGAGACAGATTGCATCCAGTATGTCAGGAAATGCCATCGCTTTCAGATTCATGCCGATATGATAAAGGTGCCATCGAATGAACTCAATGCAACAAGCTCGCCTTGGCCATTCGCCGCCTGGGGAATGGACGTTATTGGTCCAATTGAGCCCATTGCTTCAAACGGACACAGGTTTATCCTAGTAGCCATCGATTATTTCACCAAATGGGTCGAAGTAGCATTTTACAGAGAAATGACTAAGAAAGTCGTGGCAGACTTTGTCCGCGATCGTTTTGCTTGTCGATTCGGGATTCCAGAATCAATCATTACTGATAACGGTTCCAACCTCAACAGTGACTTGATGAGAGCCATGTGTGAAACCTTCAAGATAAGACACAAGAATTCTACAGCCTACAGGCCTCAAATGAACGGAGATGTAGAAGCCGCCAACAAGAACATCAAGAAGATATTGAGGAAAATGATAGAGAAACATAAGAAATGGCACGAAAAGCTATCATTTGCTCTGTTGGGATATCGCACCACAGTCCGCACATCAATTGGGGCAACCCCCTATATGCTGGTTTATGGCACAGAAGTCGTCATTCCGCCGAAGCAGAAATTCCTTCCTTAAGAATCATACATGAAGCTGAGCTCGACGATGTTGAATGGGTGAAGAGTCATTACGAGCAGTTGGCTCTTATAGATGGAAAAAGAATGAATGCAGTTTGCCATAGTCAACTTTATCAGAACAGAATGTCCAGGGCCTTTAACAAAAGAGTCAAGCCGAGGCAGTTCATGCCAGGGAAGCTGGTGTCAAAGAAAATTTTCCCGCATCAAGATGAAGCCAAAGGGAAGTTTTCCCCAACTGGCAGGGTCCATACATGGTTCATCGGTTTCTGACAGGAGGAGCCCTTATACTTGCCGAAATGGACGGAGAAGTTTTGCCAAAACCAATCAACTCAGATGCAGTCAAGCGTTACTATGTGTAATTTTCATGCTTTCCGTATATGATGTAAATTGAACTACGTCTGACCTGATTCCCGTTTAAGAGGGGATATGTAGGCAGCCTTATGGGTTCGGTCACAATTCAATAAAATTTTCATTCCCCCCCCTCCCCCTCCCCCCCCGCAGTTGGAAACTGGGGAAGAATTTTGAGGAGTTCCCTCAAAATTCTGAAGTAATTTCAGCCGATCATCACTAGAGCATTCGGAAGCATCAACCCAGTAAATTGGGGCAGAATTTTGAGGAGGACCCTCAAAATTCTGTAGCGAGAGAGGTCGCAATGTCTTAAGCCACGTCATAGTCGTAGGTTCATCTAAAAGTTGTTTCTTAATTGTATACTTATGTCATATCTTTTTTACAAATTCATGCATATTTATTGCTAAAATTGCTTCGTTTAGCAACGCTACCCCAATGATGCATATAGTATCACCGGATCAAAGCCAAACAGGTCAAGCAGAGCCACCGGGGACGCGAATTGACCTACCCCTCTACAAAACTCAAAATTTTTCTTTGGATGCAGGCACTTGGATTTCAAAAGCATCTGACATACTATACACTCATGAGACAAACATTGTTCATGAATACAACTCTCGGAATTGTTGCACTTACCAACATTTGCTATCCACGCGCGCCGGTGATATTCCCTGTATCACATTATCCCCAGCAGTCATAATATCGCAACTTGCTATCAGCTAAGAAAGCTCTATCACCATTTGCCCTTTTTATTTCTTGCATAAGGCTACCATTCTGCCTTCCGAGACTAACCACTGTCTCCATCTGCATTTTTCTGCATTGCATAAGGCTACCATTCTGCCTTCCGGGACTAAACATTGTCTCCATCTGCATTTTCTGCATTGCATAAGGCTACCATTCCACCTTCCGAGACTAAACACTATCTCCATCTACATTTTTCTGCATTGCATAAGGCTACCATTCTGCCTTCCGAGACTAAACACACTCTCCATCTGCATTTTTCTGCATTGGCATAAGGCTACCATTCCGCCTTTCGAGACTAAACACTGTTTCCATCTGCATTTTTCGCATTGCATGGATGAAAGATCGCCACCTTACTTACATTTGCATGGCTGAAAGATCGCCGCCTTACTTATATTTGCATGGCTGAATGATTGCCACCTTACTTACATTTGCATGGCTGAAAGATCGCCACCTTACTTACATTGGCATGGCTGAAAAATCGTCGCCTTACTTACATTTGCATGGCTGAAAGATCGCCACCTTACTTACATTTTCATGGCTGAAAGATCGCCACCTTACTTACATTTGCATGGCTGAAAGATCGCCACCTTACTTACATTTACATGGCTAAAAGATCACCGCCTTACTTACATTTGCATGGCTGAAAGATCGCCGCCTTATTTACATTTGCATGGCTGAAAGATCGCCGGCTTATCTAAATTTGATGGCTGAAAGATCGCCACCATACATACATTTGCATGGCTGAAAGATCGCCGCCTTTTTTACATTTGCATGGCTGAAAGATCGCCGCCTTATCTACATTTGCATGGCTGAAAGATTGGCGCCTTACTTACATTTGCATGGCTGAAAGATCGCCGCCTTACTTACATTTGCATGGCTGAAAGATCGCCGCCTTATCTACATTTGCATGGCTAAAAGATCGCCACCTTACTTACATTTGCATGGCTGAAAGATCGCCACCTTACTTACATTTGCATGGCTGAAAGATCGCCTCCTTATCTACATTTGCATGGCTGAAAGATCACCACCTTACTTACATTCGCATGGATGAAAGATCGCCACCTTACTTACATTTGCATGGCTGAAAGATCGCCACCTTACTTACGTTTGCATGGCTGAAAGATTGCCACCTTACTTAAGTTTGCATGGCTGAAAGATCGCCACCTTACTTACGTTTGCATGGCTAAAAGATCGCCACCTTATTTACATTTGCATGGATGAAAGATCGCCACCTATCGTATCTCATGGGCTGAAAGATCGCCAAATACTGCATCTCACAGGCTGAAAGATCGCCAAACTATCCGAAGGCGTCATTGTTTAGAGGCACTATTTGCATAGCCCGAGAACACCATGCCATGGCCTGAGGATCCCTGTTAATCTTTTGCATATCATTATTCAAAGGCGTCATGGTTCGGAGGCATCATTCCCATAGCCCGAGAGCATCATTTCATGGCCTGCGAATCCTTTATTATACGCTTCATGGCCTAGGACATCATGGTCTAAGGACGTCATTCTAATCGTCCAAAGACAACATTCATGGTCCGACAAAATGTGCATCATGTTTAAATTTACGCACAATATATGCGTGTATTGCTTATTTACAGGTGAACCGGCGAGCAACGGCCATCTTGGCAGGAGCGATCCCGGTCCAGTTCCCGCAGCCCTATTAGACTTTAACCATTCACTCCGTCTTGAATATTACGTCCGTTCTTGAAAAGTCTCTATCGGCATACTCCGCCGACGGATCTTGAACTACATATGGCCTGATTCCTGTAAGACCAGGGATATGTAGGCAGCTTAGAAGCCAGAGCACGGCCAAACCTCTTCAAACCGTTTCGCCAGGTCAAATCGGCCATCATATCTTTACCCGACAACTCTTTCATCCTTCCCGGGTAAAGAGGGGCAACTGTTGATACCAAATTTTTCCCTAAATATTTTTAATATGCAAAATACTTTCAAAATAGCATATTTATGCATATATAGGTATGTCCAAATGTTTTATTATTTTTCCTTAATTTTTAAAGATTTTTAAAATCAATTTATTGCCCTATCTTATCCAGAAAAATCCAATAATTATTCCCAAAATTACCATTTTGGTGATTCATTTATTGGACTCTCATCTTTATACTAAAATACAGCTAAGATAATTTTTGCATATTTTTACAAATTTATTTAGTATTTTAAAGGCTAAATTGCATATAATTGCAATATTAGCCTCTTTTAGTTTTAATTACGTTTATGTCTATAAAAATTTGGTCCAATATTTTTAATTTGATAATTATGTATTATTAATCATTTTAGTACCTTTAATTTATTTCCAAAAATTACTTTACTATTTTTTATAAAATAAATAAGGGAAATGTGGCTATTTAAAATATAGCCCAATTGTGTTTCAATTCTGGCCTGAATTGAACCCCAATCTTAAACCCAATTATAACATAACCCTGTTTAACTGCCCCACCTATCCGATCAATCCAGCCCGTTGATCAAAATGATCAACAGCCACCAAAACCCCTTTCCTTTTTTAATTCAAACGACCCCTAACCCTAACCCCATTTCACACCCCCAGCCGCCTCTTTATCCCTTTCTCTCTCAATCCTCTCTTAAACCCTAGCCGCCTCCCTCAACCACCACCCCAAAATCTCCTAAATCAATGGCTTCCAAAGCCATTGGTGGCCTGTATCTATCTCCTATGGCTTCTACATGCCTGATTATATGGTTTCAAGGCGAGATCCTAGAAAGGTCTAGTCCAGACCTTGGTTGATTTCAGTTCTATGGCTGTCTCCGATCATCTTTGACCTTGCTCCGTCCAGCCATGGCTATTCAAGCCTGACTCTTGACTTCTCCTGCTTAGATCGATGTTTTTCCAACCCTTTCTAACCATCTGGGGTTCTCCTGAAACCCTAATCTTTGAGGCTCTTCCGATCTCTTTTAGATCTGTTTAGATCTGTATTTGCTCTGAACTTCTAAACGTTTTTCTCAAGGTTTCTTTCAAAACTTTACCTTCAAAACCCCTTATCTTTTCCGATTTAGGTTTTGTTAAGTTATTTTTTGAAGCTTTCTCTGATTTTCAACATGTTCTGCTGTGTTTCCTTATGTCATTCTTTTACTGGAGTTTGCATGTCAAGAGTCTTAGTTTCTCTTGAGGTTTCTGAATATATTTTCGTGTTAGTATTTGTTCGATTATTTGTGTTCCATCTCTAGACTCGACCGGTGTTAAAAAACCCTAAAATTTTGGGTTCATTCGAGTTCTGAGACTATTTGCTCTGTGATTTACTTGTTCATCATCCCTGAATTTGATTGGTTTCAAAACCCTAATTTATTTGGGGCTTATTCAAGCTTCTGAAGCTGTTTCACCTGTTTGAAGTTGCTCGACTGGATTTGAAACCCCTTTTGTTTCAACTTCTGTTTCTCTATGTGGTTTAGCTTCTTGCAATCATCGAAACTAGACTATATTTTTCAGAAAGGTCTTTTTACTTGACCCTTTTGCATGCTTCTGATACCCTCTTTTCCCTATTACTAAGTTGACCTATGTGACTACCATGTTTCACTGTCTACTGGACTTTGTAATTATTATTGCATGATGCTTCTCTTTGTCATAAGTTCAGCCTCGCATGCCTAATGTTTATGCACTCTTTTATATGCTAAATTTCCCTCTAAAATGACCTTTAATTTTGGACTGATTTCAAACCTCCTTGTGTAATTCTGATTGCACTTGTGTAATTGATTCTTTCCTTGTTTTACTGATTTCCCTGTTTCTTGGATTGGTTTTAAAACTTCCCTTTAGACTTTTGATTCTCTTGTCTTCAACTTGGTTTATTTGTTTATTCATGGGAACCCATGTTATTCTCCCCAAATCAGTAATTTCAAACCCTTGACTCCCTGATTTACTGGGAGCTGATTGTCTCCATATTTTGCAAATCTATTGTGTTTCCTACCTTATTTGGTTAACAAAGTATTTTTACTAGATTCTGCATTAGTTGTTTGCTTAATTGGACCCTTATGTACTTACCCCTAATTGTCTATTCTGTACATGATGCTCTACTTGATTTCTTTCCTGAAATATTTTCTGCCCATTACCATTGGTTCATTTAACTCCTTAATTAAAGGAAGTACTTATACCGATTTGATTCTAATTGACACATAGTTCCATAATTACTACTGAACTATGATTCTTGCCTTATTTTCTACCTGTTTTCAAACTATAAATACCTTGCTCTTTCATTAACACATAGACGAACACTCGGAGTTCTAAAATCACTTACACTCAAAACATTCTCTCCTGCTTTACTACTTCTACTGTGACCTATTTAGCGGGCTGAAAGCCAAAGCTATATTTCAAAATCCTGCTACCTTGCCTTTACTGTATTTTGCTTCTTTGGACTGGTATGTTTTGATTAAAATTTCAGCATCACAACAACATGTTTACTTAATACTTTTGCCTTCTTGTCTGCCTACTGCTTGTGTTTAATTCAGTACTTTGTTTTAGCATGCTGTAATTTCCTTCTGCCTGTTCTAAATCTATTATGAATCCTAAACCCCCCTCCCACCCTAATGTGTTCGATGCTTATGGTTTGATTGAGGCATGGCAGTATTGAATATTACTGTCCATGACTCAAGCTTGATCCCCTGGGATCCTAACCTCTATGTTTCTCTAGTATTGTGTGTTCTGGTAGGCTTATAGGCATGCCATCATCTTCTATTGTTGTGCATGCCCAAAGCTGACCCTTGCCTAAGTACATAGGCTCTTTGCAATTTCCCAACCCCTGAACCCTTTTTTTTTATGAAATTATCAACTTGTTTATGGCAGTTTCCTAGCACCTTTTTCCCTCTCCTTTATTATCTCAGAACTCTGTTTCTTCACTTGCACTCTCTCTTAGACTTACGTTCTGCCCCCCTCTTGTGAGCCTTGCCTTGGGACCCATGAGCTCCCTCTGAACTTGGACACTTAAGGGCTGGCACTTCCACACTGCACTTGTCCCTATTCTGGTGATGATATTTGGGTGTGAGCACTGCCCGAAGTCCCATTGAGGCTCTTAGGGAACTCTGACACACTCAAATTGGAGAAAGGCTTTGGATCAATGGTCTTTGAGTTGGTCTATCTCATAACTCAGAGAGGAAGTCAAGAATCAGGCTTCCTCTGGCTGTACTTTTCTGATGTAATTATTATTCTGGTTTGTAATAAGTTGTAATAAACATTTGGGTCTGGCTAGTGAAAAAAGGTGGGTAACTATTCATGCAAGGGTAGAAATCATGCCTATAGGGTGTTTTAATTTTTGCATATTCAAACTTCACCTAGAAACCATGCCTACAGTGTGTATTAACTTCTGCGTATTCAAGTTTCACCTAGAAACCATGCCTATAGAGTGTTTTAACTTCTGCATATTAAAATTTCACTTAGAAACCATGCCTATAGGGTGTTTTAACTTCTGGATATTCAAATTTCACCTAGAAACCATGCCTATAGGATTATTTTAATTCTGCATAATTCAAACTGCATTAAGATACCATGTCTATAAGGTTTAAAACAAGTTTCTGCACTTAGATACCATGCCTATAAGGTTTTTGCAATCAGATACCACATCTAAAAATCAGTAATGCATAGAAATCATGCCTATAGGGATCCTCGAGCAATTCTGATTCGTTTTCATTCACAATCATTGTTAGATATAAAATCAGTAATAGTAGATGTTACCACCTGCAGAACCTGTAACCAATTTATTTAATTTTTGTACATTCTGCATCTCTTTTAATAATCTAAGTCCCTCGCTTAACAAGTTTAATGAGTATGCATATAGGACTTCAAACAACTCATTTCGAGCCTTACTATCTCATCACCTTCTAAAATCAGTAGATATCATGCCTATAAGATCCCGTCTAAACATTTAGGCAAGCCTTAGAGTAATAACTGTGAACTGAATCTGTTTCTATTAATCATTATAACGAGCAGGCAGGCTGATTCAGACTTCTTATCTGAGTTATGTAATAAACCAATCTGCCTCAATATTTAAACTCCCTCGTCTTTGGTATATTTAATCAGACCTAAAAAGTATATGCAAGTCATGCTAATTATTTGCTTTCTTTGTTTAAGGAGGTATATATGAGCCTTTGTTTGTTTAAATGCTTTCCCCAAAAATATGCAATATGTGTTTTTGTATGTCGCCTTAGAGTTTTACCTTTGAAACTTCAAATAAGCCTAATATCCCTCCCTTTTAGAATTAGTAGTCCTAAGTGCCTCCGGGACTGATAGGAGTGGAACGGGTAATAGCATGCAATAAGTAATCGAGACCACCCCGCGCTTTAAATAACTTAACGGGGTTGGAAGGGTAGATATGGATATGATGACCACGCGATAATGTCACGTGTAGCCCCTCATTGAGGAGTGATTACCGGACATTGTGTGAGGTGATCCATATTTTTAATAAACCTAGGACCCCCTTCCTTTATTCTTCATTTCTTTTCTTTCAGCATTTTAACTCCTTATTTAAAAATCAGCTTTTCTAATTGTTCTTTCAAACTTTGTTTACTTTAAAACCATTATGTGTTGAAATTCCCTTTTATTTGAGCCTTATCTGCCTATATGTTAATTGCACCTCAATTCATAATAATTGTCTGGCCGGGAACCACACTAGTGGATTCTGAGGGGTGCCTAACACCTTCCCCTTAGAATAATTTCAAGACCTTACCCTATCTCTGGTTATTCAAATCAAACTCTTTTGGTGTCCTAATTCACCCTAATCATTAGGTGGCGACTCTTCAAATGCAAACCCAGTTCCCAAAAGGAATGAGTTGTCCCTCCAAATGTTATAAACCCGATTTCGCGAGAAAAAGGGGGCGCGACATCAGATACTGAGGATTTTTTTTCCTTTTTCCTTTTTTTTGAATTCTTATTTAGGTTAGACCGAACCATGAGGCTGCCAACGTATCCTTTTTTAAGGAATCAGGTCAAACGTAGTTCAAACATCTGACCTAACTATAATTTTTCTTTCTGTTCCTCTATTTTTTTCCCTTCTTTCTTTTTATTTATTTATTTATTTATTTTATCTTTCTTTATTCTCTTTTTTTTCTTTTATTTTCTTTTTGTTTTCCCCAACTTCTATCTTCTGAGGGCATGGACCTTCGATAGTTCTTTTCTTCTTCTTCTTCTTCTTTTTTTTCACTTGAACTTTCAAAGAGCTGCCCTAGTTTGTACTCTTGGGGCATGGACCTTTATTGTTATTATTTTGTTTTTCATTTTTTTTTGGACTTTTGACTCCAATCCTGATTCCAAAAGAGGGTGGTCAAAGAAAATAACATAGGCTCAAAGGGGTAATAAAGGGTATAAAGTGTTTGGGTAGCAGAAAAAGGGCCTACCAACCTCGAGAACGCCAAACATAATATCATTTTGCGATCACACCATTGATGAACATGCCTATCTTCTTGGTGTGTCGTGGTCGAAAGACACCTTTCATCCATTAACGTCAAACTTCCAACAAACTTCAATTGATTTTTCTTCAAAAATGTCTTTTTCTCGGTTATCCAATTCAAGATTAAATCAATTTTCTAAGATCTGGCCAAAAATTCCACATACATGTCATGTCATTAGAAGTAGCGGCGAAAGAACTAAGCTTGGAATGACACAAAAGGACAAACTGTATTTCATTGAGTAAAGGATGGAAGGGTTTAAAAACAAGACAAACAACCTAAGATTCGAGTTACAACCCTAAAATAACCCATATAATGAAAATAGCAACAGAACAAACGGACAAGACACACAGACAGAATGGCGGGATAGAAGGTTTTGACTCAATAAAACAAATAAAATCTGGCCTGAAATAACCCAGATAATAGAAAAAAAATATCAAAACAAGCTACCAAGATTTCTTCCTAGTGAGGAGGGAATGACTTTTCAATTGCTAAGATTGACATTTAGCCAAATTCGCTCATCAGAATCACCATGGCCTTCTCCAATTTCAGTCGGCAAGTTCCCGAGAGGATTCTCATTCTCCATGTCACCACGCATCATCCCCACAAAGTGTGCATCATCATGTGCAGGTAAAGGATTCTGCGTGATATTCTGGGTGTCACTGTCTTGGATCACAATCACTTTTTCCTGGATCATCCTTTCTATTTCTCTTTTCAAATCTCGACAGCTTTCAACATTGTGCCCCTAGGCATTGGAATGGTATTCATACCTTTTAGAAGGGTCAAAGCTTTTTGCACGTGGATCCACATGATTTGGAGGAATATGTGCAATCATGTCATAATGCTTTAATTTCTCAAACAAGCTTGCATAGGACTCTCCTATTGGAGTAAAATTATCTTTCAACCTTTGTTCCCCTTTATACCTCTGGCTTGGATGTGGGTTATAGGGCACTTGAAAATTTTGTGGAGGCTGGTGGAGATTTTGTGATGCTCGTGCTTGCCTTCTTGGGTGATTTGGTGGTTGGACAACATAATGAGGTCGAGCAACAGAGTATTGTGAGTTCTGAGGTGGATAGTAGTGCTCGGGAGCATCATCGGAAAACAAACGAGTCTGGTCATACCTTTGAGATGCTCTCCTAGGACCTCTTATCGACCCTGATGTCATCATGATTTCTTCGTCCTTCTCATTCGTGTCACTAAAATTATCAGATTCAATATGGACAGCCTGAGTTGCGGCTTTGAGAACTTCTTGACTTATAATTTTGTCGGTCTTAAGACCATTCTCAACCATTTCCCCCATTTTGATTGCTTCTGAGAAGGATTTACCCACTGCGGACATCATGTTTTGAAAATAATTTGGCTCTTGAGCCTGAAGAAAGACAGTGATTAGCTCGTGGTCATCCATGGGTGGCTTAACTCTAGATGCTTGCTCTCTCCATTTAATGGCATATTCCCTGAAACTTTCAGTTGGTTTCTTTTTCAGGTTTGAAAGGGAATTGCGGTCTGGGGCGATGTCGATGCTGTATTATAATTGTTTGACAAAGGCCTGTGCCATGTCATCCCATACATACTAGCGTGATGTGTCTTGATCCATAAACCATTTGGAGCTACACCCATAAGGCTTTCCCCAAAAATAAGCCATCAGTAATTCTTTCTTTCCTCCCGCACCTCTTAGTTGATTGCAATACCTTTTCAGGTGGGCTATGGGGTCTCTATGTCCATCATGCTTTTCAAATTTGGGAGTCTTGAAACCAGGTGGCAAGTGGACATCGGGGAACATACATAGATCCTTGAAGGCAATACTCTTCTGACCTGCCAATCCTTGCATGTTTTTCAACTGTTGTTCTAAGCTTTTCAGTCTTTGGGTCATTTCTTCCTGTGCCATCTTTCGGGCAGGCTTCTTAATATTTGCAAGAAGATCAAACAAGTACGAGTGGTACTCAGGAGAGTGGTACTGCCCTTGCTGGATAGCAAATTGTGACTCATGAGTTTTCTTCTGCACCACCGTGGATTGTGGGATGGTGAAGACGGGCATAACAGTAGTGGTTGTCTGATTGGTTGTTAATGGCAAACTATGGGAGCGCACAACAAAAGTTCCAGCAGTAGTCGTACAGTTGGGATAATGACTGAACCCAGGTGGATAGGATTGATCAGACAATGAGAATGGAATGGCAATAGTTGAGATGGATGTGAACTCTGGAAAACCATGAATAGGAAGGGGCGATCCTTGGCCATTCGCCCATGCTTGACACATTTCAGTCATTTGTTGTTTCAGTATTCTATTTTCCTCAAACACAGTAGACTCTTGTTGAAACCTCTGACCCTGAGTCTCTTGAGCACTCGTAACAGCTTTGACGTCAGTTGTCATTTTCCCCTTAGATCTTGTTTTGTCAGCTTACCTCAAACCGACCACCTCAAACTTTCTTTACAATTCAAAACAAAAGACACGTTAGAATGGACTCAGTCGGTCCTTATTATTATCATCATTTTTTTTTCATTTTTTATTTTTTCATTCATTTTTTAATGGTTGATCGAACTTGATGTGGGTTGCCTACGTATCATGTGGGAACATGAATCAGATCTTGCGTAGTTCGGGAAGATTAGGAATAAAGTAAATAAACTAACTCTTTTTTTTTGGATTTTGGACTTTTTTCGAAAGAAAGACTTAAAAAGAAGAAACAAAATATTTTTGGATACCGATTTGTTTGTTTGTTGTTTTTTTTTTAACTTTTTTGAAAAGAAAGACTTCTAAAGAAGAAAGAAAATATTTTTTTTTGAATTTCGACTTTTTTTTTTTGGAATTTCGAAAGAAAAATTTCTAAAGAAGAAAGGGAATATTTTAGGATTTTTGGAAGTTTATTTTGAATTTATGAAAGAAATGCTTCTAAAGAAAAAGAAAATATTTTTGAATCTTGAATTTTCTTATCAATTTTTGAAAGAAGAATGAAAATATTTTTGGATTTTGAGAAGAAATTAAAAGAAAATATTTTTGTATTTTTTAAAAATTGGGGTCTAAAAGAAAGACTTTCTAAAGAAGCAACTAATGGAAAATATTTTTGGATTTTTTAAAAATTGTGGGCCGGAACCAATAAGGTTTGCCTACGTATCTCATATCCGGTGAGAATCAGACCCGCGTAGTTCAATCAGTTTGACATAATTGGAAAAAATATGATATTGACTCACTTTCATTCTTTGAAATACATTTTCTTTTCCTCTTTTTTTTTTCAAAAAGTTTGGCAGAGTTTCGAGGCATTTTCAAATATCGGGATTTTCAGAACAGGTTGAATTCTCTATCCTACCTCACTTTGGTTTTTCTATTGTTTTTCTTTCTTTAGCCGGTGAACATACAAGACGAAGCAAATAAATGTACAAATAGCACGTAAGATGCGTCAGGATGGTCTTCCATTTCGGGTACGCCTGTCCTACACGGACCCAACCCCTGTACAAATAGCACGTAAGATGCGTCAGGATGGTCTTCCATCATGTGCACGTAAAATGCACATGATGCAAATAAATGTTCCTACTAGGGATCCGACATGAGGCTATTTTATTCTAGGTTTGAAACCCTGGGGGTGTGTTCTAGACCTGGCTTACCCAAGCGGACAACTTGAGCCGAGGTGAGAGCAACATACTGGGAGCACGAAAGTCTACCCGGTCTAGTGGCTGATCCATCCTCGTTCTATTTGGTACTACTTTTAACAGAAAAGCGGGCCATGCAAACGTGTGCACCATATTTTAGAAGACTCAGAAGGGAGGCGTAAGGAGACGATTTTAATACAGTTCAAATAAAATCAAAGTGGTAAATAAGAGGAAATTAGCACATTAGATCCACAAATACAGTAATATCAACAAACAAAAAAGCCAAGCATAGATCATATTAACAAGCTCGAATTCTGAACCCTGAACCAGAGATTCTGGGTTCTTGTCCCCAGCAGAGTCGCCAGAGCTGTCACACCTACTTTTTCCCGAAAGGGGCATAAGGGAGTGTTTCCAATTAAAGTGACAATAATCGAAATGGGATTATTTAATTTAATTTTAGAGTCGCCACTTGGGATAATTTATGGTGTCCCAAGTCACCGGTTTATTTTAAATCCCCAATTGAGGAAATTGACTCTTATTTATGGTCTGCGAACATAGAAGACCGGGTAAGGAATTCTGTTTACCCCAGAGAAGGTATTAGGCATTCCCAGGTTCCGTGATTTTAGTAGGGTCGCTTTAATCATACCTGGCTTAATTAAATTGTTTAATCACTTATTTTAGAACCTATGTGCGTTTTACCTTTTATCACTTATTATTTGAAACGAATCACGCGTACGTGTATTCAATTTGTTTGGTTATTCATAATTACGGAATTATCTTAAAACGAGTCACGCATACGTGTACTCATTTTGTTCAGCGCGTCAAGAATCATATCAGGTGTACGTGTACACAATTAATGACATTTTATTATTATTAAAATTGTTTCATCCAAAGTTGCGCGAACGCATACCTTGATTTTAACTTTGAAAATTGTAACTATGTCACACGAACGTGTACATAATCACGATAATAAATTGAAAACCCGCCTAAGACACTCTAATGGTGTTCATTATTCTTCCTAAATTTTGAGATTATTGTAGGCCAAGAGTTATGGAAGTCCATTGTGGATGAAGTGTTGATACCCAATTTTTCCCTCATATATTTTTAAAATGCGCATGCATACTTTCAAAATATTGTTCATACAACTACAAAAATGCACAAGTGTTTTACAATTTTTTTCTGCAAATTATAAAAGGGCCTAAATCCATTTATTTCTGTATTTTTAGTTACATAAATGTTCAAAACTATCCCTCATATTATTTTATGATGGTTTAATCATCTTGTAACGACCCGGCCGGTCGTTTTAAGAATTAACGCCCCGATCCCCTATTTACTGCTTTACCCATGCTTATTTCTACCATTGTAAGTTGCCGGGAGGATTCATTCTGTGTTTCGGACTGTTTTGGGACACTTAGTCTCTAAATGAGAGTTTTAGCCATAGAATTTGGACCGTAGTCAGAGCAGGACGGCCTTGTAATGGAATTTCGTTGGTTCTGTTAGCTCCATTGGGTGATTTCGGGCTTAGGGGCGTGTTCAGATTGTGTTTTGGAGGTTCATAGTTTAATTAGGCTTGAAATGCCGAAAGTAGAATTTTTGAAGTTTTTGGTTCGATAGTGAGATTTTGATATCGGGGTCGGAATGGAATTCCAGAAGTTGGAGTAGGCCCATTGTGTCATTTGGGACGTGTGTGCAAAATTTCAGGTAATTCGACTAGGTTTGATAGGCGTTTTGATCGAAAGCGGAAATTTGAAGTTTTGGAAATACTTGGGCTTGGATTGGAGAGTGATTTGTAGTTTTGGCATTACTTGATGTGATTCGAGGGTTGGAATAAGTTCGTGTGATGTTTTAGGATTGGTTGGCATGTTTAGTTGAGGTCCCGGGGGCCTCGGGTGAGTTTCGGGTGCTTAACGGAAGTTGATTTTGGACATAGACAAAAATCTGAGTGCTGAACCTGTCATAACCGCACCTGCGTGTGTGGGACCGCAAATGCGGCGCCGCAGAAGCGGCTTGGTGACCGCAGAACCGGAATTGGCCCAGGCTCCAAAAGATCGCAGGTGAGGCTGGGTGATCGCAAATGCGGGACCGTAGAAGCGGCCAAAGGACCGCAGATGTGGACCTAGCCAGTTAAGTGATATTTCGCACCTGCGATGCCTTTTCTGTAGGTGCGCGATCGCAAGTGCGGTAATTGAACCGCTGAAGCGGTTCCACTGGTCAGAAAAAGGGGCAGAATCGAGGGTTAAGTCTCAAAACCTTAGAAATTGATTTGGGAGCTCGGGATTTGCGATTTTGGGAGAGAATTTCACCAGGGTATTTTGGGTAAGTAATTCTTACTCAGTTTTGATTAATTTCCAGGAATCTATGCTTAAATTCGTCCTTTAAATTCGAATTTGGGGTGAAAATTTAGAGAAAGTTGATTGAGCAGGTTCAAGGTAAGTGGCTTGCCTAACCTTGTGTGGGGGAACTTCCCTTAGGAATTGATACTATGATATATGAAATGCCTTGTACGTGAGGTGACGAGTGCGTATATCTGCTAATTGTTGCAAATCCTGTTTTCATTAAGTAACTATAACTGCATTTTCTTCCCTGTTTTTTACTAATTGCAATTTAAGCCTACTGTTAGCTTAGGGAAGCATGTCTAAGTGACTTAATTGCTTTACTTGCTCAAACTCCCTTATTTGAATTCTGTGCAGCATGCTAGGCTAGAAATACCTGTTTTACCTTGGTATAAATTTGATTGAATTGAATATTCATCGTGTTGGTGTTGTGTGTTTACTTTGAGACTACGGGCGATATCCCGGGAGATCCCCCTTTCCTGTTTATTTGGGACTACGGATGTGGTATTCCGGGAGATCCCCCCTGCACATTTACATTAGAACTACGGGACCGCACCCGGTAGATTCCCCCAGTACTGAGTATTTACAATTGGGACTACCGATGTGGTATTTGGGAGATCTCCTGCGCGTTATGAGTTGGACTACGGGACGACACCCGGCAGATCCACTGGATATTTATATTTGGGGACTACAGGACGGTATCCTGGGAGATCCCTGGTTGTTATCTCTATGTTGAGCTGTATTCCTCCTGTAATTATTTGTCTTTGTTGTAGTTGTTGCTACTCTTATTACCCTATGTTACTTTAATACTGCTTCTTTTCCTTATATATTATTGTATATGACCGGTAGGGCCCTGACCTTCCTCGTCACTACTCGATCGAGGTTAGGCTTGGCACTTACTGGGTACCGCCGCGGTGTACTCATGCCCTTTCCTGCACATGTTTTCGTGTGCAGATCCATGTACTTCGACTCTGCCCTACTACCCTTGAGGCGAGACGACTCTCCAGAGACTTCGAGGTATATCTGCCGCGTCCGCAGACCGAGGAGTCCCTTTCCATTCTCCCCTGTTGTGATAGCCCTTATATCTTTTCTTTTGATTTAGACATTCCGGAGTTAGAGCATTTTGTAGTATTCATAGCTGTGATTCATGGGATTCCGGGTTTTGGGAGTGATTCAGTTTTGTGATCTTGTATTGTATATGCTGAGCGGCATCTTAAACACTCTTATATTTGTTATCTTTGGTTTTTATTAGTTTTTCCGCATTTGTTTCTTTTTTCGAAATTGTTAGGCTTCCTAGTCGTAGGGACTAGGTGCCGTTACGACATGTTTACGGACGGCGAACTTGGGTCGTGACACATCAAAATTCATCATTTATGTACACATGAGTGTTCAAATATTTTAATTGCATTTTTTATAATTACATTTTCATGTTTAAGACTATAATTGCATATTTTGCAAAAATAGCCCCTACATATGCATAACTACATTATCTATACAGAAAATGACTTTTCATATTTTTATAATATTGAATAATTATTTTATGTCACCTTCATACTTGAAAATCATTTATTATCATTTAATTAGCTATTTTTAAATTTATTTTATTTAGTAAAATGGGTATTTAAACAATAGCCCCTAATTTTTTACACCTAAAATCGGACCCTCCCCAATTCAATTTAATTGACCCAAGCCCAATTCAAACGACCCTAACCCAATTAAATCCAACCTGCCTCAACCCCAAGATCAATCGTTATCGTTGATCTCTAAGATGAACGGTCCGTATCATTCCTTTCCTTTTTTAATTCCCAAATACCCTTAACCCTAATTCATTTACACCAAAACAGTCGCCCTAAAACTCCTCTCTTCTCCGTCTCTCTCTGAGACCCAACCCTAACCCTAGCCGCCACCACCCAAAACCAGCCCTAATCCCTCCGATTCTCCCTCGATCCATGGATTTCCATGGGTGTTTGAGACCCCTACTGGCCTCTTACTTCCCTTGGTTGCTCGATATTGTGATTTCATGGAAAGATCTCGAAGAGATCTAGTCCAGATCTTGTTCAAAACTCTCTAAGAGTCCGTGTATGGTCTATGAATGCCTTCTATTGATGTTTTACGGCTCAAATCTCTGATTCAAGACCAGATTCTCTTTACCCTTTCCTTTTTCTTCAAAACCTTAATGTTTGGACTTGAATCTGTCCAGATCCTTGTAGATCTTGAGCGATTATGAGTTTATCGCTGATTTTTTCTTAAGGTTCCCTTATTTCTTTACTGATTAATCGATATTTTAAGCATTTTGTTATATTATGGTTTGGTTTTCTCATTATTTGTTGGTCGAACCTCTGTGTTTGAAGTAGTTTTGAGTTTCCATGACTGTTTCTTTAAGATTCTCCTGATCTTCTTACTATTAATCAACCGTAAGTATTTTAAATTTTTTTTTAGGGTTTCCACTTCTGTTTTTGCAAAAGGTTTTTTGAGATTCTTATGTTTTGTTTAATCTTTCTCGCATGGCTATGTTTATGGTTCGATTGCTTGGTTGTTCATTGTTTAAGTTCAACATTTTTGTCTGTTATTGTTTGAATAATTGACTGATTAACTAAATTATCTATGGTTTCATTATTTGCTGAAATAGTGTACTGATTTCTGCTCACTTTCCTTAATCCGGAGGTTCCTAATTAGCATCTCTTGCCTATTTATGGGTTGATTGACCCTTGTTTGGTCTCTAATTACCTATGATTGCCTTATTCGTGTGATTGATTGCTCTGATTTATGGGCTCTAACCCTAATTGGCTGTTAAACTCACTTCTTGCCTTATTTGAAACTCAATCCGAGTTATTATGGGTATAATCCCTTGATTTTCTGTCCTGTCAAGCTTAATTGATTATTTGATTGCTTCCCTTACCTTATTTACAATATTAAGCTGCCTTGCCTTATTTACTTTACACTACTCGACTCCTATAAATACATGATTCTATTTTTAGTCACACACACACTGACCTAAGGAAAAATACTTAAAAATTCTTGCTCTCTCTCCCTCTATTGCAAGTTGATGTTACTTGTCTACTACACTATCTAGTCGGTTGGAAGCAAAAGACTAGATCTTGGATCCTCTTTACACCGCTCTTTTATTGCAAATTTCCAACTGGTATGCCTCTACTACTGTCATTCAATTAATATGTGTGTTATTAGCATGTTTACTTCTGTTTAAATCCATATGTCTACTCCTGTTTAATCCATGTGTCTACTAACATGATTGCTTCTGTCTAGTCTATGTGGCTACTTCTGTTCAATCTGTATGTTCAATAGCATGTCTAACTATTTGTTTCCTAGCATGTCTATTAATGTTCAATCTATGTGTTTACTGCACTAGCATGCCTACTGCTGCCCAATACATGTGTTTACTACAATAGCATGTTTACTTCTGTTTTTAATTAGAACTATGTGTTTCTGCTTTCTGCAAATTTGCATGTTTACTCGTGTCTAAATTAGATCTGTGTTTTGTCTACTTCACTACTAGCATGTTCTCCCTATCTAGATGTTTACTTTTCACAAGTTTGCTCCCCAGTCCCTACTGCCCCTTTGTATATGATTGTTTGATCCTCAGCATGCCTTGTCTTTGTGTTTGGTCATAGTAATAGCTAACTTAAGTGATCCCTGTTTCTGTACACTATTTAACTGCTGGGACATTTGTTTGAGTTACAATGATGGAATGACCCTGTTTGCTCCTTATTAACTGAAAGTCTAAAACTGCTTTTCTTAAAACTACCATTGTAAATCACTATCCACTTCAAATTCTTAGAACATCTATGGTCATGCGCCTCCAGTGTGAGCATTTCTTTAGAGTCCATGAGACCCCTCTGAACTTTGACACACCGGGGCTGGCTATTCTACACTGCACAAGTTGTTGATCTTTAAAGGGGGCCTTGGTCTAAGCACTGCCCTGGGTCTTTGAGACCCTTGGGAACTTTGACACACTAAGATACCCTCGCTGGCACTATGAGATGTGGCATTTGAGACTGTTTGAAGGCCTGGTTCCTTAGGTTTTGCTTTGGGCCTATCTAGGCTCCCTATAGTATACTATTATCATTCCTTTAATTTATTTACAATTGGCTTGTAATATTAATTACTTTGTAAACCAATGTTGGGGAAATTAGTAAACTAGGAGGGTACATATTTTTGTTGGGAATGGGTAGATATCATGCCTATAGGTTTTAAAATCAGTGCATCCCAGATATCACAACTATAGGGTTCAAATCCATTTCTGCAATCAAAAATCATATAGTTGTCCAGTTTGTCTGTTTGCATGCATTCTAGATACCATGCCTATAGGTTAAAAATCAATCTTGCACTTTTAGATATCATACCTATAAGTTAAAATAATTTCTGCATTTAGGAGCCATGTTAAATAGGTTCAGCGTATTCAACATCTAGAAGCCATGCTTATAGGGTAAAATCTATCTTGCATTCTGGACATTTTGCTTGTAAGTCTAAAATCAGTCTTTGAATGCTACTGAGGTTTTAAAACTAACCACTGCGTTTAGCTACCATTGTCTCAAATCAGTCCCCACATCTAGACAACATGCCTATATGATCTAATGAACCAAACTGCTTGTTTAAAATGGTTTTACTGGTTTCTGATTAATTAGATACCATGTTCATAGGACATCATTGATACACGCCTAGGCAAGCCTGTAGGGCGATTAAAATCCTGCGACTGTAAAACTGCGCTTTTGTTATTTGTGAACTGCCCAGATTCAACAGGTCTTAAAATTAGTAGGCAAACTGATTAGGTCTTTATCGCCTCATATTAATTCAATGTTGCATATTCTCTGATTTGTGCTCACCTAGATGTCGTGTTATTAGAACTCCTTTAAAAGTGTCTGAAACACTGCTGTTTGAGACGTGCACTTGCTTGCTCTATTTGTGGAGGTAAAATGTGAGCCTTTTAGCTGTTTTGTCCTTGGTCCAGTCCTAAGTGTTTTGTTTGTCGCCTAGAGTTTTCTCCTTTTAATTACTGTAGGAGAGTCTAGATCCACCCTAACTAGAAGTCCTAAATACTTCCGGGACTATATAAGTAAAGGGACGGGTAGTGCACGCATAAGATACATTTTAAGGTCGCTAGGACACTTTAGGCTATGACTAAGGGGAGGGTAATTGGGTAGTAAAGGATATGATGACGTGTGCGCCAATGCCACATGTAACGCCTCTATTCGAGGGAAGTTTATCGGGTATTGTACAAAAGTGATTTTATAGGCTAACAAACCTAGGACCCCCTTGTATTCCGGTTTGAATAACATTTATGTATTTATGTGATTTGTTTCTTTAATGACTAATTCACAAAAAAATGAGTTTGGGCGGGACCCATATTTGTGGACCTCGAGGGGTGCCTAACACCTTCCCCTCAAGGTTATTTGGAGCCGTTACCCAATCTCTGGTAATGCAAACTGGTTTATGAGTTATTTGCTTTAGGTTCCCTAACGCACCTTAAATCCGTTCAGTGGGGACTCTTCAAATTCCATACCCCTTCCCAAAAGGAAATGAGTTGTCCCAAAAAATGTAGAAACTCGGACTCCGCGAGGATAAAGGGGCGCGCCAGCATAGCGACTCTGCTGGGGATATTCTAGGCTCTTACCATAATGAACTTGTTTTTGTGAATTAGTCCTAAGCATGCTTTATTCTGTTAATACATGTGCACCCTTTCCCTTCCCCTTTATTTGGATTTAATTGCTTATTTCTCAAGCATTTATAATTTTCTTTATTTCCTGAAACTGACTTGTCTCCTTGTTTTCTTTTATAACTGTCTTTCAATTATTTAAATACTGCCTTTATCATTTTTTAAACATGCAAATACTTGACAACATGCTATTTATTGTTGCATAAATCATGCTCAACATCATATTCTACTCGTGCGCAATCAATCCTATAGCAACGCTTGATGAGTGTTTGCGCTCTTCCTATATATCACCGTTTTAAATTTGAAAAGGCGTATTTGCGATAAAACTAGTCGATCAGCGGTGCGTTCGATGGTTCCGTGCCTTTCCCCCTCAAGTTGTCCGCTTGAGGGTCCTAGCCTAGACCTCTATAGCAACCTTACTGTGATCCATTGTGCATGCATCATGGTCAAACCTAGCCAGGTTAATATGTTGTCCACATAATAACCCTTTAAGACAAGCCTCACCGAAAAGTCCATCAGGTTTTCCATAATCCCAATGGATGCAAACATGATTGTGTGCATTAATTTGAAGAAGTAAGCACCAATATGCTAATCATTGTTGTATAAGCAGACGAACCATGAGGGGGAAAGGGCCTAACCATCTTTTGTTTTGCAGAAAATGAGGCACGAAGTCCCCAGGTTCGGCATGGTCGGTAGCATACCCTCACTTTTGCTAGATTGGTGGAGGGATCTACCTTCAAGTGACCAAAATCATGTGAAAAGGGTGTCACGACCCGGATTTCCCACCATCGGGAGTCCTGATGGCGCCTACTAGTGAAAGCTAGGCAAGCCAACCAACTGAATTAATTGCCTTGTGTCCATTTTTAAATTCGTCAACAGTTATAAGCCAACAGTTAATAATCAACAAAAAGTTAACAAGTGGATGATTTAATTCCAAGTGTAATAATACTGCTAACATCGTTCCATAGCAAAACTACCCAAGATTGGTGTCACAACTTCACAGACTGTCTAAGGGTACTACAAATAAAGGTCTGAAAGAAATAACAAAATACTGTCTCTGGGATTACATAAAAGGAATAGGAAAATAGATAGAGGGACACACCAAGGCCTGCGGACGCCTGCAGGACTACCTCGGGTCGCCTGATGAACACGGAGCGGAAAAATCTCACTACGGTCCGAAATCTGCAGCACTGGATCTGTACAAAAGAGTGCAGAGTATAGTATCATCACAACCAACCCCATGTGTTCGTAAGTGCCTCGACTAGCCTCGGCGAAGTAGTGACGAGGCTAGGAACAGACTACAAAATAAACTTGTGCAGATAAATAATGTACAACAGAAAATAAAAAGCAGAAATATATAGTCCAGGATGGGAGGGGGAAACATGCTGCGGGGAAATATCCAATGATAATAGGAGGACAACAAGCAAATATATGGAACACCACAAAATTCAATTATCAACAAGAATCAGAAATCAAACAAGTGCACGACATCACCCTTCGTGCTTTTACTCTCATCCTCACCATAAAAATCAATATAAACTGCACGACATCACCCTTCATGCTTTTACTCTCATCCTCACCATAAAATCAATATAATCGGCATGGAATGGTACATCGTGCGGCATGGCATTACCCTTCGTGCTTTACACTCTTCCTCACAAAATAATAATAATAATACACGACATCACCCTTCGTGCTTTAACACTCTCTCACCAAAACAATGCACGTCATCACCCTTCGTGCTTTACACTCTTCCTCACCCAAACAACAAACACAAACAATAAGGGCAAGGAATAAATGAATCATAATAAAATCCCAGCAAGGGAGAAAAATCAAACCACAACATCCCGGCAAGTGATCAATACCATAATCCTCTTCTCATTTTCACATTTACCTCACAAATTGGTTCACAATCTGAGCCAATGCTCTACAAGGGTTCAATTGCCAATTATACTTCCACAAATCACTTTACAACTTGAGCCAACGCTATTCAATATACAAATACCAATATCCTTTCCACAAACCTTGCTCAACAATAGCAATCACCACATTAAACATGAACAATACAAACGGAGTCACACTAATCACAACATAAGACTCACCGGCATGCTTGACACCAACGTATAGATACTCGTCACCATGCCTATACGTCGTACTCAACAAATAACACATAACATATAAGACCAAACTCCTATTCCCTCAAGCTAAGGTTAGACCAAACACTTACCTCGATGCCACAAACACCGTTCAAGCCTCAACTATCGCTTTACCTCTTGATTCCACCACCAATTCGCTCATATCTAGCCACGAGTTACTTAATTACATCAGTAAATGCTAAATGAATCAATTCTAATGCATGGAAATAAGTTTCTAAAGTTTTTCCCAAAGAGTCAAAAATCGACCCCGGGCCCACATGGTCAAAATCCGAGGTTCGAACCAAAACCCGATTACCCATTCACTCACGAACTCAAATATATAATTTGTTTTGAAATCGGACCTCGAATAGAGGTCCAAATCCCCAAAATTTGAAAAACCTAGGTTCTACCCAAAACACCCAATTTCCCCATGAAAATCATTGATTTTGAGTTGAAATCATGTGAAAGATGTTAAGGATTGAAGAAAACTAGTTAGAAACGACTTACAATTGATTTGGAGAAGAAGTTTTCGTTGGAAAATCGCCCGAGAGTTTATGTTTTGAGAAGATATGAAAAATGGGTGAAAATGTGTCTATGTGTGGATTTACGGGTCTCTAATGTCGCAATTGCAAACCCAGACTCTACTATGCTCGCATTTGCGAACTGACTTTCGCATTTGTGAAGTCGCTTTTGCGATAAACCTGTCGCATTTGCGATACTGGGGAAATCCGGTCCACTTCTCAAATGCAATGGCCCTTTCGCATTTGCGACATCGCATTTACGATGACAGTTTCGCATTTGCGACCCCAAGGCATACCAGGTCTCTTTGCATTTGCGATGAATTCCTCGCATATGCGAGCCAGGTTTCGCAAATGCAAAGCCTGCAGACCTGCTACATACCAGCAAACTCCTAAGTCCAATTTCACTCCGTGGCCTATCCAAAACTCACCCGAGCCCTCGAGGCTCCAAACCAAACATGCACGCAAGTCCAAAAACATCACACGGACTCGTTCGTGCATTCAAATTATCAAAATAACAATAACAACTATGAATTTAGTATCAAAATCATGATATCACTTAAGAACATCAAACTTTCTAATTTTCTCAAATAAGGTCCGATTCACGTCATTTCAAGTCCATTTCTTACTAAACTTCACAGACTAAACTTAAATCACATATAAGATCTGTACCGGGCTCCGGAACAAAGATATGGGCCCAATACCATCAAATTTCAAACACATTTCATTTCTAAAAACTCATATATTTTTCAGAAAACAATTTTCTTTAAAAATTCATTTCTCGGGCTAGGGACCTCGGAATTGGATTTCGGACATACAACGAAGTCCCATATTTTCTTATGGACCTCCCGGGATCGTCGGAACACGGATCCGGGTCCGTTTGCTCAAAATGTTGACCGAAGTCAACTAAATTTGTTTTAAAGGCAAAATTAATCTTTTTCCACAGTTTTTCATATAATGGCTTTCCGGCTACGCGCCCGGACTGCGCACGCAAATCGAGGTGAGGTAAAAAGGAGGTTTTTAGGCCTCGGAACTGAATTTGTTTCTAAAATAAGTGATGAATTATTGGGTCATCACATCCTCCACCTCTAAAAGAACCGTTCGTCCTCGAACTGACATAAGAAGGAAGTACCTGAGTCGAGGAAAAGATGGGGATAATGGCTCCGCATATCGAACTCAGACTCCCAGGTCGATGCCTCAGCAGGCTGACCTCTCCACTGAACACGAACAGAAGGAAAACTCTTTGATCTCAACTGACGAACCTGCCGCTCTAGAATAGCTACCGGCTCCTCCTCGTAGGACAAGTCCAACTAGACCGTGCTGAAGTCTAACACGTGGGATGGATCACCGTGATACTTCCGAAGCATGAACACGTGAAACATTGGGTGCACGACTGATAAGCTCAGAGGAAACGCAAGTCTGTAAGCTACCTCCCCCACTCGATAAAGAATCTCAAACGGGCCAATTAACCTAGGGATAAGCTTGCCCTTCTTTCCAAATCTCATCACGCCCTTCATAGGCGACACCCGAAGCAATACCCGCTCACCGACCATGAATGCCTAATCACGAACCTTACGGTCGGCATAACTCTTTTGCCTTGACTGAGCTGTACGAAGCCTATCCTGAATGATTCTGACCTTGTCCAAGGCATCCTGTACTAGATCCGTACCCAACAACCGAGCCTCTCCCGGCTCAAACCACCTAACCGGCGACCGACACCGCTTACCATATAAAGCCTCATAAAGAGCCATCTAAATACTCGACTGGTAGCTGTTGTTGTAGGGAAACTCTGCTAAAGGCAAGAACTGATCCCATGAGCCTCCAAAGTCAATGAAACAAGCTCGGAGCATATCCTCCAAAATCTGAATAATCCGCTCGGACTGCCTGTCCGTCTGAGGATGAAACGCTGTGCTCAACTCAACCCGTGTGTCCAACTCTCGCTGAACTGCTCTCCAGAAATGTGAGGTAAACTGCGTGCCTTGGTCCGAGATGATAGACACAGGCACACCATGAAGACGAACAATCTCCCGGATATAAATCTCAGCTAACTTCTCGGAAGAATAGGAGACTGCCACAGGAATGAAATCTGGTGACTTGGTCAGCCTATCAACAATAGCCCACACTGCATCGAACTTTTTCTCAGTCCGTAGAAGTCCAACAACGAAGTCCATAGTGATACGCTCCCACTTCCACTCAGGAATCTCAATCTTTTGGAACAAACCACCAGGTCTCTGATGCTCATACTTAACTTGCTGACAATTCAAACACCGAGCCACATACGTTACAATGTCCTTCTTCATTCTCCTCCACCAATAATGCTGCCGCAAATCCTGATACATCTTGGTAGTGCCCGGATGAATAGAGTACCTGGAACTATGGGCCTCCTCTAGAATCAACTCCCGAAGTCCATCTACATTAGGCACACAAATACGACCATGCATCCTCAAAACTCCATCATCTACTAGTATGACCTGCTTGGCATCTCCGTGCTGCACCGTGTCTCTGAGGACACATAAATGAGGATCATCATACTACCGATCTCGGATACGCTCCAATAATGAAGAGCGAGCAATTGTGCAAGCAAATATATGGCTGGGCTCAGAAACATCCAACCTCACGAACTGATTGGCCAAAGCCTGGACATCCAAAGCAAGCGGTCTCTCACCGACCGGAATATATGTAAGACTGCCCATACTTGCTGACTTCCTACTCAAAGCATCGGCCACCACATTGGCCTTTCCCGGATGATATATGATGGTGATATCATAGTCTTTTAACAACTCCAACCACCTCCTCTGCGTCAAATTTAGCTCCTTCTACTTGAACAAATATTGCAAACTCTTGTGGCCTGTGAACACCTCATATGCCACGCCATACAGATAATGCCTCCAAATCTTCAGCGCGTGAACAATGGCTGCTAACTCCAAATCATGGACTGGATAGTTCTTCTCATGAATCTTCAACTGACGCGAAGCATAAGCAATGACCATGCCATTCTACATCAACAGCGCACCAAGCCTAACACGAGATGCATCACAATAAACTGTATATGGGCCTGAACCTGTGGGCAAAACCAACACTGGCGCCGTAGTCAAAACGGTCTTGAGCCTCTGGAAGCTCGCCTCGCGCTCATCCGACCACCTAAACTGGGCACCCTTCTAGGTCAACCTGGTCATCATGGCTGCAATAGATGAAAACCCCTCTACGAGCCGACGATAATAGCCTGCCAAACCCAGGAAACTCCGGATCTCTGTAGCTGATGTGGGTTGAGGCTAGTTCTTGATTGCCTATCGTATTTGGATCTACCCGAATACCCTCTGCCAAAACCACATGACCCAAGAAAGCAACAGAATTCGAAAACTTAGCATACAACTGACTATCTTTCAGAGTTTGAGGAACCACTCTCAGATGCTGTTCATGCTCCTCCTGACTGCGGGAATAAATCAAAATATCGTCAATGAAGACTATCACGAATGAATCCAAGTTAGGCCTGAACACTCGGTTCATCAAATCCATGAAAGCTGCTAGGTTATTCGTCAACCCGAACGACATCACCAAGAACTCATAATGCTTGTACGAAGTGCGGAAAGCTGTCTTAGGGACATTAGATGGCCTAATCGTCAACTGATGGTAGCTAGATCTCAAGTCGATCTTAGAAAACACTTGGGCACCCTAAAGCTAGTCGAACAAATCATCAATCCTCGGCAATGGGTACTTATTCTTGATTGTGACCTTATTCAATTGCCGGTAATCTATAAACATTATCATCGATCCGTCCTTCTTCTTACAAACAACACCGGCGCACCCCATGGCGAGACACTGTGCCTAATGAAGCCCTTATCAAGCAAGTCTTGCAACAGCTCCTTCAACTCTTTCAACTCAGGCGGAGCCATATGATATGGCGGAATAGAAATGGGTTGAGTGCCCGAAGCCAGATCAATGAAAAAATTAATATCCCTGTCGGGTGGCATACCCGGTAGGTGTGAAGGAAATACCTCAGGAAACGCGCGGACAACGGGCACATAATCAATAGAAGGGACCTCGGCACTAGAATCACGAACATATGCCAAATAGGCCAAACACCCCTTCTCAACCATTCGCCGAGCCTTCATGTATGAGATAACACTACGGGTGGAATTACCAGGAGTCCCTCTCCACTCTAAATGAGGTAAACCCGGTAAGGCTAAGGTCACAGTCTTGGCATGACAATCCAAGATGGCAGGTAAGGTGACAACCAATCCATCCCAGTATAACATCAAAATCGACCATGTCCAACAGTAATAAGTCTACTCGGGTCTCAAGACCCCCAATCACAACCATGCAAGAACGATGAACAAGATCTACCACAATAGAATCACCTATCGGGGTGGACACATAAACAAGAGCACTCAGAGAATCACTGGGCATGACCAGATACATCGCAAAATAAGATGACACATAAGAGTATGTAGACCCTGGATCAAATAGCACTGAAGCATCCCTACTACAAACCAGAACCGTACCTATGATGACTGCATCGGAAGCCTCAGCCTCCAGCCTGGCAGGAAGAGCATAAAATTATGGCTGGGCCCCACCACCCTGGACTACATCTTTGGGACGACCTGCTGCTAGCTGGCCTCCACCTCTAGCAGCCTGAGCTCCACCTCTAGCACCTCTACCCCCACCTCTGGCTGGTTGGGCGGGCTATGGAACACTCGGTGCCTGAACCATGGCACGGGAACCCGGATGCTGAGAACTGCTTGATGCTCGAGAAAAAAATCTAGCAATGTGACTCGTATCACCACAAGTATAACAAGTCCTCGGCTACTGAGACTGCTGACCCTAACGACCTGCATGGCCACCCCGAAAACTCTGGAGTGGCGGTGCACTGATAGGAGCTGGTGGTGAACTGTAGGACTGCTGATCAGAATACTGCATGTGAGAACCACGACCACCTAAAGCACTGTGAGAAACCTGAAGTGCTGATTGATAAGGCCTAGGAGGATGGCCTCTACCATACAAATCCCTGCCTCCAGATGAGGCAACACTGAATCTGCCTGAATGACGAGGCCTCTTGTCAGACCCCTAACCACCTCCCTGTGATAAAACCATCTCAACCCTCCTGTCCACATTGACCGCCTCCTGGAAAGAAATCTCACTTCCCGTATCCTTAGCCATATGAAGTCGAATAGGCTGGATAAGTCCCTCAATGAACCTCCTCACTCTCTCCCTCTCAGTGAAAAGTATAAGTAGAGCATGACGGGCCAACTCGATAAACCTGGTCTCGTACTGAGTAACAGTCATGGAACCTTGCTGGAGGCACTCAAACTGCCTCTAATAGATCTCCCTCTAAGTAACGGGAAGAAACTTCTCCAAGAATAGCTGAGTAGACGGCTCCCAAGTCAATGCGGGTGATCCGACCGGTCTAGCCAAATAGTAATCTCTCCACCAAGTCTTGGCGGATCTATATAAGTGAAAAGTAGCAAAATCGACCCCATTGGTCTCCACTATCCCCATGTTCCTGAGAACCTAGTGACAGCTGTCTAGATAATCATGAGGATCCTCAAAATATGCACCGCTAAAAGTGGCAGTGAAAATCTTGGTGAACCTATCTAATCTCCACAAGGCATCGGCAGTCATAGTTGCTCCATCATCGGCCTGGGCTACCACACCCGGCTGAACTGCTCCAACTGTCTGAGCTGCTGGAGTCTGAAACTGGGGAGCCACCTGCTCCGGAGTGCGAGTAGCAGGAGTCTAGGTCCCTCCTCCAGCCTGAGAGACAGCTGGGTCTACAGGAAGCAAGCCTGCCTGGGTGACACTCTCCATGAGGCCCACTAGACGGACCAGAGCATCCTGAAGTACTGGGGTAGCAATGAACCCCTCTGGGATCTATGTTGGGCCCACCAGAGCTGTCTGGGCCGGAACCTCCTTGTCAAACTCAACCTGAGGCTCCGCCACTGATGCTGCTGCTCCGGGCAGAGCTCTGCCCCTACCTCGACCTCTAGCACGGCCTCGACCTCGCCCTCTGCCCCTCGTGGGAGCTGCTGCTGGGGGCTCGTGTTGTTGATTAGCGAATGAGGAAGCGCGTGTTCTCAACATCTGCGAAAGAATAGAGTAGAAATTCAATTAGCATTGAGAAACCAAACCGCATGACAGGAAAGAATAAATGTGAAGTTTTTCCTAACTCTATAGCTTCTGGGATAAATACAGCTGTCTCCGTACCGATCCCTCTGACTCTACTAAGCTTGTCTGTGAATTGTGAGACCTATGTAACATAGAGCTCTGATACCAACTTGTCACGACCCTGATTTCCCACCCTCGGGAGTCGTGATGACGCCTACTAGTGAAAGCTAGGCAAGCCAACCAACTGAATTATTTGCCTTGCTTGCATTTTTAAATTCGTCAGCACTTATAAGACAACAGCTAATAATCAACACAAAGTTAACAAGTGGAAGATTTAATTCCAAGTGTAATAATACTGCTAACATCTTTCCATAGCAAAACTACCCAAGATTGGTGTCATAACTTCACAGACTGTCTAAGAGTACTACAAATAAATGTCTTAAAGAAATAACAAAATAATGTCTCTAGGATTACATAAAAGAAACAAGAAAATAGATAGAGGGAGATGCCAAGGCCTGCAGACGCCTGCAGGACTACCTCGGGTCGCCTGATGAACACGGAGCGGAAAGATCTCACTGCGGTCCGAAATCTGCAGCACTGGGATCTGCACAAAAGAGTGCAGAGTGTAGTATCAGCACAACCGACCCCATGTGTTCGTAAGTGCCTAGCCTAACCTTGGCGAAGTAGTGACAAGGCTAGGACCAGACTACCAAATAAACCTACAGATAAATAATGTACAGCGAAAAATAAAAAGCAGAAATATATAGCCCATGATGGGAGGGGGAAACATGCTGCGGGGAAATATCCAATGACAACTAGAGGGCAACAAGCAAATATATGGAACACCACAAAATTCAATTATCAACAAGAATCAGAAATCAAACAAGTGCACGGAATCACCCTTCGTGCTTTTACTCTCATCCTCACCATAAAAATCAATATAAACTGCACGACATCACCCTTCGTGCTTTTACTCTCATCCTCACCATAAAATCAATATAATCGGCGCGGAATGGTACATCGTGCGGCAGGACATCACCCTTCGTGCTTTACACTCTTCCTCACAAAATAATAATAATAATACACGGCATCACCCTTCGTGCTATAACACTCTCTCACCAAGACAATGCACGGCATCACCCTTCGTGCTTTACACTCTTCCTCACCCAAACAACAAACACAAACAATAAGGGCAAGGAATAAATGAATCATAATAAAATCCCGGCAAAGGAACAAAATCAAACCACAACATGCCGGCAAGGAATCAATACCATAATCCTCTTCTCATTTTCACATTTACCTCACAACTTGGTTCACAATCTTAGCCAATGCTCTATAAGGTTCAATTGCCAATTATACTTCCACAAACCACTTTACAACTTGACCCAACGCTCTTCAATATACAAATACCAATATTCTTTCCACAAACCTTGCTCAACAATAGCAATCACCAAATTAAACATGAAAAATACAAACGGAGTCACATTAATCACAATATAAGACTCACGGGCATGCTTGACACAAACGTACAGATACTCGTCACCATGCCTATACGTCGTACTCAACAAATAACACATAGCATATAAGAACAAACTCCTATTACCTCAAGCTAAGGTTAGACCAAACACTTACCTCGATGCCACAAACACAGTTCAAGCCTTAACTATCGCTTTACCTCTTTATTCCACCACCAATTCGCTCGTATCTAGCCATGTATACTGCGAAATCGGAAGTCTCGATTTCTCATTGTCTACACGTTTCAAAAGCATGTCCCGGGGTCTCGAGAGCAGGAGATCACGACCGAACTCTCAACATCGGGGCTCGTCGAAGCCCGATTCAGAGGAAACAAAGGACAAAGCCAGGACAGAGGAAGAAGCCCTCTAGGCACACGGCTATATCTGACAAACCCAGCCTACCTAGAGCTTATGATGTGGCATCATGTCAATCCATCCCATCACCATACTTTGTATTTATTCTCTATATATTTGTAACCGAGACTCCCCTCCTATATAAAGGGGGGCTCGCTCCACCTTGTAAAGGGTTGGATGTTGCTCTATTTCTCCATAAGTGCAATAATCTCTCTCTCTCTCTCTCTCTCTCTCTCTCTCTCTCTTTTCTTCTAAGCCATTTGTTCTCATTGGCCCGAGGTCACCTCGCGTTCATTATTTTCTTACTTGTTCTATGCTCGTCTAGCTGTGCAATGGCTATAAGGAGCCTTACTTAATCGTATCTTCGCTTGTTATTCCTTGCCCGACTGTCCTCGATAGCACGATCCTGGCTTGAGCCTCAGCCCCGAGGCCTCCATCGACCTACTCCGCGTCCGGCGAGCAGGCCCCTTCGGTTTGCTTACTGCCTCATCTTAGCTCGTATTTTGTCGCTACACTTAACACTTTTAACATCAACTGCCCTAAAAACTAGCTTGAGAATAGATCACGTATTATAGAATCCCATTTACAAATTTAATTGCTATTGCCATTTTCACGGTAAAAAGTTTGGCGCCCACCGTGGGGCTAAAAATAATAGTGATTATTTTCTTGCTGGTCTCGTCACGTAAACGCACGTTATCCTTCACTCTTTTCTTGTCCAAGATCTTTCGATTTCAGGTTAATGTCTGGCTTAGTGAGCGAAATCGAGAACGACTACCCCAAGAACCACGGTGGAAGCAGTATGGCTGTTTCAGCGGTTGACGCGATGCCGCAGGACCCTGATAACGCGTTTGGGTCAAGTCAAGTGGACGCAGGCTTGCAAGGCGCACGACAAGTCGACGAAGCCCCGTGTACCGATGATAGCATACAGCCCGCTGACCAACAGAAAGATCAAAAAACCCCGGCTCGGTTGGAACGGGAAGTTAATCTTCATATTATCCTTGAAATGTTGTAGGAACAACAACTTTGGTCAGCTGCGAGATTTTCTGGAGACTCCCGACGCAGCAGCAACAGGGACACCTTCTTATGATGAGCTGGAATCCGAGAGGTCAAATGACGACGAACCGACGATCGACCCCAGCGCGGCAAAGACACTGAGGAATCTCCTCAAAAAGATCAGATCAAGTTTGTGGGAGTTTCCGCAACAATCCCCTCTCGGGGGAACAACTCCGAAACTCGCCCCGCAGAAACGCGTAACACCAGAGCTCCCCAGATGTGACAGGACCTTGGCTCCCTATGGGCACTCCACCACCCTCGCGTGCTCGTTTGAAGGCAGCAACCCTCGAGATGACGGGTACAAGCCCTTCTCTCTGAGGAATCTCGAAGACACTATCCCGAAGGAAACTGTGACACCACGCTGCCGCCTGGCATCTGGCCTCACGGACTCGCTCGCCATGCCAGCGTGGTCTTCTGCAGAAGCGCACACCCGTATCGACAAAACAATACCAAAAAGGCCTAGCACACCCAAGGCCGAACAAGGAAGGAATGAAATATCGCGAGGAGCCACGCCCCGTCCCCCGATAGGACGAATGAGATTGCTCCTAATTTCGAATGGTTGGACAGCACAGGCCTTTGCCCGAAGCCTAAACAAGGCACACCCAACGACTCCAGGACATTTTAAGCAAAGACAGATCAGGTATCTGATCGAGGGCTGGTTAAATGACCGCATCTGGTGTCAGCCTCGAATCAGAACCATGGGGAACCATCCGGGAACCTCATCGGGCTCGGTATATCCGAGCAGACTCCCGGCAAAGAAGCTAATGCGAAGCAGATGGAGATATCACCCATGCATAGCAAGTGAAAGGAACGACTTGAGGTGCAACCTACCTCACAACGGCAGGGAGATGGCCCGAGAGCAGCATCCTCGAGGAACCTCCAATGGAACTAGGTTCAACAAAGCACAGCTGGTGGAAACTCCGCCCAGCCAGGCGCGATTTCCACATCGCTACATCAAATATCGTTATCACCATAAGCGAAGCCGGGACCGCCGACGGCCCAGACCCGTTCGACCAAAACCCTTGCAAAAGAAATACGGCTCGACGCAGGAACCACAGGGTGCACGAGACCGCCAGCTTGGGAGAACGATGACCGTGCTGTTCAACGGGGATCGCCACCAAGTATCATCGAGCGGTCAGGAAGGAAAGAGACAAGGAAAAGTAACGCCAACAAGCCATAACGTATTGCCGCGATAGTAAAAGGGCGACGACACCCTTCAAAGGTCCGGAAAATGTAGGAAGAAAGTATCCACCGCCGGGGCAGCGGATTAGGGAAATGTACCCAAAGAGTACCCTTACATCCGAATGGAGGGACGCCTAGATTCCGCCTCGACCTCATATTGACACGCTGGTAACCTCTCTTGTTCCTCGTTTATCTTAGTAAAGTTGAAGCGTAACCGTGAGTGCAGGCGATTCAACCAATCACGCCAATGGCTTCGGGCCAAAGCCAATAGGGCTGTTCGGACCAACAAACCGAACCACCCCCACACTTCAATCCGTTGACGGACTGTAGATGCCGGTCGTCGCAACTATTAGGAAAGCAGCTCCCCTCTATACAACTCGCTTGGATACGGACCGGGACGCCGAGCCCGCAAAATACAGGCATGTTATTCGAACGACAACGGGTACACTGCCCTGCGGCAATTCCAACACCGCTCCACCAAATTGATGGGACTCCCCGACAAAGGTAGAACTAAGGCATCCGACGAAAAGCCACAGGTGGCGGGAGGAAGCCCCTCACCATATAACCAGCCGCGGACGTCGACTCCTCCGCCCTTTGAGGGACCCAAAGGCAAACAGAACCGCATATTCGGCTAAGCCTAGTTGAACGCGGCAAAAGGATGCATTAGAGCTCACGCCACAGGACGGCGAAAAAGGACCAAGCCTCGAAGACGTTACTTGCACACCCCGCAGCAAGGGAGGATTACTTTGTCCCTTTATTGTTCCTTTCCTCTTTTACTGACTTACGTTCGGAGACCCGAGGTCTCTACGGAATCGGCCAAACTCTCTATCCTCAAACGGGCTGCCAGCCCGAAGGAGGGCCCCGCCAGCAAAATTATTAGTAGGGCAGCGTACCGTCCAACCAGCCGCTAGCTCCAGCGCCAAATCTCGAAACGGCGCCTACGTATCCCGCAGTAAGGAAGAACTACTCCACTCCTTCGATTGTCTGTTCTCTTTTTACTAATCTACATGCAGGAAGTCAGCCAAGGCATTCATAAATCCCGAACTCCACTTAGAGATCCAGGACCCCTGCAGGATCCGCTGAACTATCTTTCCTCGACCAGGTTTGCAACCCATAGGTCTCACCAACAAGATTATTGGCAGAGCAGCGTGCCCTCCAGAAAGGGCTATGACGAGATCGCTGGGCTTCCTCCATCTATAGTCATGCGACACACGGCGGGTTTTTCTTAAAGGGCATCGTCCCCTCGGAAGGGCCAACAAACGGCAGGCTAGGCTTCGAAACAGAACCATGCAAGTAGATCAAATGATTGGGGGAGCTGAACCCGTGCGGGCCGAGCTCATGACAACGAGACAAAATATATTTACAACCTGTATCTACGCCGATCAATGAAGGATATATATATATATATATATATATATATATATATATATATATATATATATATATATATATTTCATCACGGCCTATATCTGCTCCCAGCAATAAAGAATATCTTCTCGGCATTTCCTATTTCGAGAAAGATTATTTCGACATATTCGCGGTAAATGCTTCTCCATCAAACAGATCCGATATACTCGGAGACTTAAACGATTCAGCACCCCCACGACCCCAGGGTCGGGACTTCGGGCTCACGAAGCCCTCGCGATACAACTCCAAGTTTACAAAAGGCGGTATTCAAGCCTAAACTGATCCGACATAATCGGAGACTCAATATAAGCAATTCGACAACTTGCACGACCCCAAGGTCGGAACTCCGGGCTAATCAAGCCCATGGAAGGCAACCCCGAGCTCACGAGAAGCTGTCTTCAAGCTTAAACACACTTGATGACTCGGGGACTGCTATCAATCTCCATGCAACTGGAAAAATCTGAAACTGTAAGACCCTAACGGGCAGCCTCGGCACAACCGGATATATTCTACAAATTGTAAGACCTCAACAGGCATGACAAACTGTAAGACCTCAACAGGCATGATAAAACTGTAAGACCTCAACATGCATGATAAAACTGTAAGACCTCAACAGGCATGAAAATCCCGAAATTTAGGCTATACGTCGCATTTGTAAGAATCCCTAAAGGGCATACCCTCGACGTAGATGCCTAAACTATCACTAAGGGATCAAAAATGGCTACGTCCAAAAGCATACGACTACGGTCGAAACGGCTGACACAACCCAAAAAATGCGACTCGGGGACGCCCGACTGTTGCTAAAAAATCACAGGCCATCACTCCGATATACTTCGGAAAGAACCGGTTAAAACAGGCTTCCCTCCACTGGCAAAAATGAGCCCGACAATGTCGGCTCCAAAAAATGCAAAGCGTCGATCTACTCGACCTATAAGCTATGAACCTCACGAAGTGCTCGAATCATCGCCGCTGACGACTTGAAATCGAGGTTCCTCTAGAACCGATGACGAGTCATGCAAAATATTACAAAAAGACCTTAATGAGCGGATACAAAGCCTATACAAAGCCCACGAGCAAAAAACAGCGTAAGAGCCATTGTCGCCAGCTAAGCAAGCCTACAGGCCACATACTGAAAGTTCTCTACGACCAAACAATGTAAGAGCCATTGTCGCCAACTAAATCATTTCGACAACTTGAGGATCAAAATGAGCTCGAATTATGACCCGATTCGGAGACTGGATCCAAAATAGTTAACTGTACAAAGCCTACGGGCCACATATTAAAAGGTCTCTACGACCAAGCGGCATAAGTGCCACCATCGCCGGAAACTCAATAAGATTTGAGGGTCGATTGCAGCTCGAATTGCAACGAGACTCGGAGACTGGACCCGATAAATGCAACATGCCTAAGGGCACGACGCAAGCTCCATTGTCGCTGCCCGAAGAGTCGAGGCAATTTAACGGTCGATCGCAGCTCGAATCACAACGCAACTCGGGACTAGACCTTGAAGTCGTGATATGCCTAAGGGCGCAGCATGAACGCGGGCACAGCATGAACGCCGCCGTCGCCAATTCAAGGAAAATTAAGGGTCAATTATAGCTCGAATCGCAACGCGACTCGGAGACTGGACCCAAAAAATACAGCACGCCTAAAGGCGCGGCACAAGCGCCACTATTGTCGCCCAAAGATTTGATGAGACATAAAGGCCGATCGCAGCACGACTCGGAGACTGAGCCGCTAAAATAGCTAAAAAGAAATATGCCAAGGGCGTGGCTTGGATGACACCGTCATCAGCCAACTAAATCCCCAGGCCACGTGACCGCAAGATCACTTCAGCCCAGAAGCACAAAGGGTCGTCACCATCTGACCATGCTGGCAGGAAAAACCTAAGGGTTAACTAGAGCTTGAAGTCACAATGTGACTCGGAGACTGGATCCAAAACAGTCGAAACAGCAAATGCCCGAGGGCATAGGATGAATGTGACTACCACCCGCAAGCACGGGCACAAAAAATGCAAGGATATGAAGGCTCGAGTCGAAGCTCGACTCGGAAACTAAGCCTAAATAGCTACGCCGAGCATGGGGGCCCAGCACTTGTTCACATCAAGAATCACACTTAGGGGTCCCCAGGACCCCGACCGGTACCGAACTGAGAAGGACCTTGCCAAATGCCAAGACCAGCCTGCCTGATCAAAAAACAACAGCTGGGAAAAGGTACAGAAGAAATAAAACTTTAAAACTTCTCCTTATATATCATGTGCGCAAGAAAAAGTGTATTCTCCATCTACAGGAATGCCCTACATATATTCGGAGCCAAGCTGCAAAATGGCAAAATCTACACCCTGCGCTAAAGAGCTACAGCTTGCTAAAATCGCCCTCCGCGATAGCGACGAGAAGCGACCGAGCATTGCGTTCATCCGCCCGTGCTCGAGCCAGTTCCTCCGAGAGAACGAAGCCCCTTGCAGTGATTTCTTCAAACACCTCTCTCCGGGATCGATCCTCCGCTCCCGGTCCAGGGTTTGCTTCTGCTCAGCTTGGGCGTCAGTGACATCCTTCACACAAATCGCCATCTTAGGACCGACCTTGGCTTGGTTCAGCGTCGCCTCCGCCCAGGCATTAATTATCTTGGCTCTGACCTTCGAGAGGTCCGATTCAAGTTTCCCTATCATATCCACTTGAACTTTGGAGTTGTCTCGAGTCAAGAGGAGTTGGACCTCGAGGGCAGGGACCTTGGCCGAAACATTCATCTCCTCCAAAGCTTGTGCCTGCGCTTCAGCCCGTAGCTCCCCGCAAGCAATTCTGACGCGGTTGACGTCACCTTTGAGGTAGTCCAGAGCCTCCGACTTTTTCCGCAACTGATACGGCAAAGAGGAATCAGCCTCGAGGCCAGAAAGAAGCGAAACACACACTACTGGAAAATTACCTGCTCCGCCAAATAGCTCTCATAGTTCGAGCTCCGATGCGCCTCATATCGCCAACGCTGCAGCTCGACTTCCTTCTCCTCGCTGAGGAGCCCATGGGTCTCGCCCTCATCCTGAATTTTCTGGAGTTTGGCCCCTTGACGGAGCAGTTCAGACCTAAGCCCATCGCAGGCCTGCGCAAGGAAGGATCAATAGAGGGAGGAAGACACGGGATACAAGTGAACTATGCATGAACTCACCATAAAATGGAGTCGACGGACTTCCTCGGAGTCAAAGCACACTCCTATTGATTTTTTTCCTGCGGCCCTAGAAGAGCCAATATCATGCACGACATGCTCGCCTAAAGGAACCACCGGCCGAGAATCAAGCGCTCCAGGGACAGCAGATTCGGGAAACACCCCCTCCTCGGAGATACGAGCCCGACCAGCTCCATTGAAAGCTCCTTCACATCGCAAGTTCCGATCTCCCTTGTTGCCGTTGCCCCTCGAGCCAGAGGCCAACGACTCCTTTCCCCTTTAAGAGCAACATTGCCTCGTCCCAAAGAACTGCCCGATATCTACAAGTGGCGAATCCAGCATAAATAGAAGGGAAAAAAGTGTTACCGCGGGTATACGAAGGCAGAGCAAAGACAATGTCTGCACGTACCTTGGTGTTGCGCCCCCCATCCGGTGCAAAGCACAGCTCGCCACCTGCGTTCATCATAGGACAAATAGGTCACCAGCTTCCGAACCCAGCCGGGCAGATCATGAACTTCACCCGGCATCCACGAAGTTTCTACAATAGAGAAAACAACATTATTACTTAGCTGATTTTTGCCATAGACGAGATCTGAAGAAGCTCCAGACACCTCACTTACGAGCGTGATTCCACCCTTCGGGAAATGGCAAGAACTCCGCAGGGATGATGTCAGCCGTCCGAACCCGGATGAACTAATTGGCCCACTCTCGATTCCCATCTTCCTCATCGTCTATAACAAAGGGCGTCGATGAGCGGCACCCCAGAGTTAGCAGACCCCGATGATGGAAGGGCCGATATAGCCTGACAAGGTGATCAAGCGTGAATTCGAGCCCAGCCTTCTTTGCGAAGAACCTCATCATCAACACCGTTCGCCAAAAAGACGGATGAATCTGCGCCAGGGTAACCCGATACTTCAGACAAAACTCAAGCACAATCCTATCAGGAGGGCCAAAGGCGAAAAGATATAAATACACATTTAGAAATCCATCAGTATAATTCGCAATACCCTCATCGAGGGAAAGCGCCTGTAGGACTACCCTTTTGCTCCTCCCACAGTATCTCCTCGCCATCTCCAGATGTTCTCCCCTTAGCAAAGACGCCGTCTCCAAAGCAAACTCCCTTGATTCCTGAGCACCAGGAGCAGCGCCCCCGGCCTCTTGTCGAATCGGTCCCGAAGCAGTTTCCATGGCTATGGTGGAGCTAACAGGCCAAAGAAAAGGTACGCACCAATACTTCCGCGGCTAGAAATATGCAGCCCCCTATACCAGAACGGAAAGGCGGCTATTTGAAAATAATAGAGTCTTGAGGAGAAGCCGAGGTCGCTCCACATATATTCAAAAAGCAATGACGATTCACCTGCCCGAGGTAAGCCCCAGGAAGCCAACGGTCTCGATACAGATCGACGGATCGATACTCGACCCTGGAAGCATCCTCCAACAAGGAGTCGCAACTCGTGGAGCCATTCATATTATCTCCACGCTCGGGATAGCACTCTACGATAAGAAACCCCCGCCTAGAGAGGTCGGGCCTCGATAAGATCTCATCGATCGACATTCAGTCCAAGGCAAGCAACTGATCCCGCAAATCACTCTCTCTATGAAGGAAGAGCAAATGCAGGAAGCTCCGATCGCGAAAAGCTACACAAAGGCAAGAGAAAGCACCCCAAATACATACCAGCTCCTCAGCAGAAGTCTATCTCGTACAACCTAGGAGGACACTCCACATCCAAATCAATAAGGACCCCGGGGTACCCGAAGTCGACCTGCATCCGAGGTAATACCACCGGAGACCCCGAAACTCAACACATGATCTCCGAATAACTCGGGGGACTCCTATAGCCCCGATCCATTAGATCGACCCGAAGTTGTCCCAAAATATGACGATGGGATCAAAAAGAACCCATGTGGATTTGCAAGAAATCAGGGCAAACACTTACGTCCAAGCTAAATATCAGCGATCAGCAACACAGAAAGAAACATTCGAAAAGCCTCGAAGGGCATGAAGGCATACAGAAACAGAGCAAATTTGAAAGCAGAGATCAACAAAGTTCATTTCTTATTCATAAAAGTTTGTGTACAAGCAGCCCTCGAGGGGTCATTACATACATTATAAAGGCCTACGGATGATTTCTACACATAAAGGAGAAAGTAAAGGGATGCACGCGCAAGGTGAAGACCCGGAGACCGATCCACCTCCGAAAGTCCACAATAGGCCCCTGCAAGCGCGCCTCCTCGGGGGTTCATCCCAGCCTTCCACACTGATATCCCCAAAAGAGACGGAACAAGTGACAGGAAGGGATGAAAAAATGCCATACCTCTCCGAAGCCCGAGGACCTTCTTTGGCCAAAGAAGCCTCGGAGAGACAGCGGACCGAACAGTCCTCGGTCCCGCTTTCACGGCTACTTTGAATTCACTTCTTGGAACCTCCAGCTGTGCAAGCCCCCAGCTCGAAGCAGAGCGCCACGCCGAGCCGGGATATGAAGGTGAGCAGCGGTGTATATTCCGAGCCCCCTTTTGAGTAGCGGGGCATAATCCGAACAATCGCCTACATGAGGGAGGAACCAACTCTCCATTTATCATCGCCTCGACCCAGTAGTAGTGGCAAAGGTCGGCGTACCAACAGCCACGATAACAACAGGATGGTATATCTGCATCCGGCGGAAAGAAGCTCCGGTAGAAGGCCACAAGACGGCTCGAGGAAGCTCCTCCAAACGACTTTAAGATCACAAACCACAGCCATAATGTTCAGAGGGGGAAAGAAGGAGATAAGAAAGGAAAAGGCAAGCAAGCCAGCGAAAACTGTGAGATGGTGAAGAACAAGGCCAAGCTACCCCCATTTATAGGAGATTACGGCACGGTCATCCATGCTTCGGAAGATTGAACGACGGGCGCAGTTAATACATCTATAAAAACTGAACCGGCGGCGACACCAATACCTTGGGGAGCAAAAATCAAAGAATGCAATGAATGAGGTCAAAAAGCACGAGCCACAGTTCGCATCGTCGGTATGACGTCGCCAAAAGAAGCTCGAGGAGTCAAGTGTCAAAATCATTTCCCATCTCTTCGATATGGGAAACGCGGAGACTATCTTTATACGGCAAAATCGAAAGGCTCGATTTCTCATTGTCTACATGTTTCGGAAGCATGTCCCGGGGTCTCGAGAGCAGGAGATCGCGACCGAACACTCAACCTAGGGGCTCGTCGAAGCCCGATTTAGAGGAAACAAAGGACGAATCTAGGACAGAGGAAGATGCCCTCTAGGCACACGGCTATATCTGATAAACCGGCCTACCTAGAGCCTATGCTGTGGCATCATGTCAATCTATCCCATCACCGTACTTTGCATTTATTCTCCATATATTTGTAACCGAGACTCCCCTCCTATATAAAGGGGGGCTCGCTCCACATTGTAAAGGGTTGGATGTTGTTCCATTTCTTCATAAGTGCAATAATCTCTCTCTCTCTCTCTCTCTCTCTCTCTTCTAAGCCATTTGTTCTCATTGGCCCGAGGCCACCTCGCGTTCATTATTTTCTTACTTGTTCTATGCCCGTCTTGCTGTGCAATGGCTATAAGGAGCCTTACTTAATCGTATCTTCGCTTGTTATCCCTTCCCCGGCTGTCCTCGATAGCACGATCCCAGCTTGAGCCTCGGCCCCGAGGCCTCCATCGACCTACTCCGCATCCGGCTAGCATGCCCCTTCGGTTTGCTTACTGCCTCGTGTTAGCTCGTATTTTGTCGCTACACTTAACACTTTTAACATCAACTGCCCTAAAACTAGCTTGAGAATAGATCATGTATTTTTAGAATCCCATTTACAAATTTAATTTTTGTTACCATTTTCACGGTAATCAAGCCACAAGTTACTTAATTACATCAATAAATGCTAAATGAATCAATTCTAATGCATGAAAATAAGTTTTCCAAAGTTTTTCCCAAAGAGTAAAAAATCGACCCCGGGCCTACATGGTCAAAACCCAAGGTTCGAACCGAAACCCGATTACGCATTCACTCATGAACTCAAATATATAATTTATTTTGAAATCGGACCTCAAATTGAGGTCAAAATCCCCAAAATTTTAAAAATCTAGGTTCTACCCAAAACACCGAATTTTCCCCATGAAAATCATTGATTTTGAGTTGAAATCATGTGAAACGATGTTAAGTATTGAAGAAAACTAGTTAGAAACGACTTACAATTGATTTGGAGAAGAAGTTTTCTTTGGAAAATCGCCCAAGAAGAGTTTATGTTTTGAGAAGATATGAAAAATGGCTGAAAATGCATCTAAGTGTAGATTTACAGGTCTCTGATGTCGCAATTGCGAACCCAGACTCTGCTATGCTCGCATTTGCGAAGTGAATTTCGTATTTGTGAAGTCCCTTTTGCAATAAACCTATCGTATTTTCAACACTGGGGAAATCCAGGCCACTTCGCAAATGCGATGGCCCTTTCGCATTTATGTTTTCGCATTTGCGATGACAGTTTCGCATTTACGACCCCAAGGCATACCAGGTCTCTTCGCATTTGTGATAAATTCCTCGCATTTGCGAGGTCGCATTTATGCTAGGCTTGCAGGCCTGCAAACCTGCAACATACAAGCAAACTCCTAAGTCCAATTTCACTCCGTGGCCAATCCAAAACTCACCCGAGCCCTCGGGGCTCCAAACCAAATATGCACGCAAGTCCAAAAACATCATACGGACTCGCTCGTGCATTCAAATTAACAAAATAACATTAACAACTATGAATTTATCGTCAAAATCATGAAATCACTTAAGAACATCAAACTTTCTCATTTTCTCAAATAAGGTCCGATTCACTTCATTTCAAGTCCGTTTCTTACCAAACTTCACAGACTCAACTTAAATCACATATAAGACTTGTACCGGGCTCCGAAACCAAGATACGCGCCCGATACCATCAAATTTCAAACACATTTCATTTCTAAAAACTCATATATTTTTTAGAATACAATTTTCTTTAAAAATTAATTTCTCGGGCTAGGGACCTCGGAATTCGATTCCGAGCATACACCCAAGTCCCATATTTTCTTATGGACCTCCCGAGATCGTCAGAACACGGTTCTGGGTCCGTTTGCTCAAAATGTTGACTGAAGTCAACTTAAATTCATTTTAAAGGCAAAATTCATCATTTTCCACAGTTTTTCATATAATGGCTTTCCGGCTACCCGCCTGGACTGTGCATGCAAATTGAGGTGAGGTAAAAAGGGGGTTTTAGGGCCCGGAACACTGAATTTGTTTCTTAAACAAGTGATGACTTTTTGGGTCATCACAAAGGGTCTTAGGAAATCTACCTTCTTTGTTAGACCTGTAGCCAAATAAAATGTTCATCGAGGCTGCCACCATGTTCTGGACAAAGAAAGGGCTGTGTTCCGCTTTGGAAACATAGAAATGACCCTTCTCTTGGAAGAAATAGGGGGATTTGCTGGGCTACCTTGGGATAGCCCTGGTTTATTGGCACCAGAAAATCGCACCACTAGCGGATTTTTGAAGATGATGGGGTTAAAGAAGAATGATGACTTAGAGTGCCTGAAAAACTCATACATACCTTTCGACTTCCTCTACGAGCGATACGGTCACCACATGTCTTACCGTATCTTCGATGATGAATTCTCCATCACCTCCATGGGGTGGATTCACCGTGGGGTCTTTGTGTTCATCGTGTGTTTCTTGGGCATGCTATTGTTCCCGATCCAAAGGGATAGAATCCACACCAGGTTGGCCATTGTGGCCAAAAATTTGATGGACGGGATCAAGGGGAAGACATATACCATTGTCCCTATGATCATTGCAGATATGTACCGAGAGTATCTGGAGTACAACCTGATGGAATTAGAGGGAAAGATGAGGAAGAGAGTCACCGATTGCCAGAACGCTGAGGGAAACGAAGGAGGGCATTTGGCAAGGGCATTCTTACTACTATACCTGCGTGAACTAGGCGAATTGATTGAAAAGAGCATCCAGTATGGAGAGGGTCCTTCAGGGACCAAATAGATTAAGTTTACTTGCTTTCTAAATGTAGTAAGGCCACCATTAGTGCCATTATCTTATTTAGAATCGTTTTGGGTCGTCTATTTTTTTTTTTTACATTAATGAAATGAGGCAATTATTGGCACTAAATTTCTCCAAATCTATTTGTCGCTAGGCCTACCTCGGGCACAACGGGGCTCCCAAATTAGGACGCGAATTTATATTCCCGCAATATATGTTTAAATACTGCAAACTTTACAGAATTATTACTGACTTGTCTACCTTTTGTTTTTCTTTATTTCTTTTGATTATTTCCATTCCCCAAAGGTTGGTTCGTGCATACTGGCATCATTAGCTTATCGCACAAGATCTAGGGGCCCACCACCTTCTCCTCGTCCTAGTCCACTAAAAGGCAAGGGAAAAGCAAAAATGGAAGATTTGAACGACACCAGAAAGGAAAACAACATACATGTTGAACATGTAGAAACTTCTGATGGTCAGGGTACTCAGGCCCCAAATGAAGCAGTTTCACGGCTCGAACAGAAAATACTGGAACTCCAGGAAGAGTTGAGCATGTTCGGAACGTGGCAAACCTATCCTTCTCGCTTAGCGTCCCAGACATCAGTCATCCAAACACCCAGAACCCCGCGCCACTTCAAAATACACCCAACAAGCGCCCACAAAATCCTCCCGTACCTCACTATTATACAACTGCACCACAAAATCAAACTATCCCACCACAGTACCAACCAAACACCTACCATATTCCACAAAATACTCCACCATTCATTCCCGAACCCTAGAATTCCACCAATGATCACCACTATACTGAAACTCCAAGTCACCAAAACAACCCTATATATGTGGAAACCCTACCTCACTCCACTCAACCCATCTCCTATGCACTGGAATTTGTTGAGAAGGACATGCTCATTAAGAACCTGGCCGAGGAGCTCAAGAAGTTGACCAACCGAGTTCAAGATGTAGAAGGAGGCAAGGGGATAGAAGGTGTAAACTATGAAGACCTATGCATATAGCCGGATGTAGAACTGTCAGAGGGTTACAAAACTCCAAGGTTCGAGATGTTTGACGGTACAGGTGATCCCAGGGTTTATCTAAGGACCTATTGTGACAAACTTGTCGGGGTTGGAAAGGATGAAAAGATACGGATGAAGCTTTTTATGAGGAGTCTTATGAGAGATGCATTGTCCTGGTACATCAGCCAGGATCCTAAGAAATGGTCCAACTAGGTGAGTATGGCGTCTGATTTCATGGAGCGATTAAGGTTCAAAATAGAGAATGCACTAGATGTCTTCTACATTCAGAACCCCAAGAAGAAGCCCACCGAGACTGTTAGCGAGTATGCTACTCGTTGGAGGTCAGAAGCGGTCAAATTCAGGCCAGCATTGGACGAGAAATGGATGAACAAGTCCTTTGTCAGAGCACAGGATCCGCAATACTATGAAAGGTTGATGGTTATTGAAAACCATAAGTTCTCTGATATCATCAAACTTGGTGAAATGATCGAAGAATGCATCAAGAGTGGGATGGTAACAAACTTTGAGGCATTGGAGGCCACTAATAAAGCATTACAGTCAGGGGGTATATCTAAAAAGACGGACATGGGAGCAGTAATGGTCGCCCAAGGACCTAAAACTCCATTCGTATACCGAACCTCTCCACTTGCATATCAAGCACCTCCACCCACATATCAACCGTCACCTCCACCTACATATCAACCCTCATCCCCCATATATTCCCAACCAGCCACTGCCTATCACACCTATAATTCCCAACCATCTCATGTTCAGTCACCTCTAACTTGTCAAAACTACCAAAGACTGCGACCTAATTTTGACGACAGACCACCCAAACAATACACTACCATTGTCGAACCCATCGACCGACTATACGAAAGGTTGAAGGCTACTGGTTATGTCACTCCCATCCCTACTGTGGCCACGGAGAACTCATCCCAATGGGTTAACCCAAATAAGACTTGTGCATACCATTTGGGCATGAAAGGCCACACCATCGATGAATGCCACATGTTGAAGGACAAAATTCAGGCTTTGATTGACAACAGGGTCATCCAGGCAAAGAAGGCTACGCCTAATGTCCGCAATAACCCCCTCCTAAATCACATGGGTGAAGGTGTCAATGTGATAGAAATGGATGAAAAATGGGACCCGAAGGGATAAATTGGAATTATCAAAGAGGGTGACGACCCCAAGAAGCCCGCAATCACACTCAATCCTATTATAGTGTAGATACAGCCACCAATGGAGGTACAGGCAATGACATCAGTCGCATTTGAGGTTGAGGTAGCACCCCCTGCAGTTTCACCTTTTCCATTTGAGGTGAAAGTAGCCACACCATTTACAGTGATAGTATCAACCACACCGCCTTTCAGCACAGAGGCTATACCATGGGATTATGTGGCCGAAGCTAGAAGAAAATGAAAAACCAAAATGGGTGAATCTGGTGCTGCACAAGGGATGACTAGGACTGGAAGGGTCTATACACCCGAGCAATTGGGAGAGTCCAGCAAGCAGGCCTCTAACAGACCTCCCGTTATTGAAACAGGTCTAGACGACCTTTGGAGGAAAGTACAAGCAAGGGAGTATCCGGTCATCGATCATCTGAACAAGACTCCTTCTGAAATATTGATCGCTGCTGTAGAATTCAGAAGCACATAGGAACGCTCTGATGAAAGTATTGGACGAAGCATATGTGCCCAATAACATCAGAAGCGAAGAAATGGCTAACATGGTGTGATAGGTATTGGAAAGTCACAAAATCACTTTCCACGAGGATGAGTTGCCGCCTAAGGGTTTGAGTCACAATAAGGCACTGCATATCACAGTGCAATACGAAGACTACTTCATTACCAGGGTCCTGATCGATGAAGGATCCAGTCTCAATATTTGCCTATTGACAACACTGAAGAGGTTGGGCAAAGGCCTATACGAGATACGAGAAGGGACCATGAACTTGAAGGCATTTGATGGGTCTCAGAGAGCTACCATCGAGGAAATTAATCTCTGTCTGTAGATGGGGCGTACGTGGTTTGATGTCGAGTTTCAAGTGCTGGACATATCTGCATCCTACAATCTGCTGTTGGGACGATCATGGATACATGCCGCTACGGCTGTGGCATCAACTTTGCATCAGGCAGTGAAGTTTGAGTGGAACCATCAGGAGGTGATTATCTATGGAGATGGGAGCAACCCCTTTTACACCCGTCAGACTATTCCGATTGTCAAGAATAGGATAAAGCTAGGCGGAGAAACTTATCATCATATCGAGCGGGTAAATGCAATTATTAAAGATAAGTGGTGGGATATAAAGATAGCAAGCATGATGAACTGGGGAGGGTATGAGCCTGGCAAGGGTCTTGGTAAAAATCTTCAGGGCATCTCCAAGCCAATACATCCAAAGCGCCATGGTACCAAATACACATGGAAAGAATACAATGACTGGTCTTCACCACGGCGAGGCCCGTACTATCCATTGGAGCATCCTATACCGCACTTGAGTCAGACCTTCCAACAGGCCGGCATCATATGGGGATCAGAGGAGGACGAAGCACTGGCAGCCTTAAGGAACGTGTTCTTGGAGGATGAGGACATGGACTGTTGTGTAATTATTGAGGAGGAAGGGGAGCAAGGCCCTACCATCCGGGTTGTGGAGAAAGGATCATTCCTTAAGAATTGGACCGTTAGAGACCATCTAGGGCCCGACGAGTCCCGGGGTAGCAAGGCTGAACAAGATTGTTTTGTTTATTTTCTAAAAAAAATGATTTCCCTTTTTGGCATTTTGTTTTAAATAATATTTCCAATGTTCCGAAAACATTGTTTAAATTATTGGAAATCGCTTTTATGCTTCAATGAATAAATATTTATTATTATCATTTTTCTCTCATATTTTTATCTATACAGCATTACCATATCCTGTCTCGATGAACCAACAACTGTGACATGTAATGAGACGACACAACAAAAGGATAGTGATTCGGAAGAAAAAGATGTCATACCCGAGGGAGAAAGGGAGAAAGAGCCTTCGGCTGCATTCTGGGGTAGCACGACGAGATAGGGTGAAAGGAACAAGCTATCTATTACCTGAGTAAGAAGTTCACTCCATATGAAGCGCGGTACTCTCTATTGGAATGTACCTACTGCGCTCTAACTTGGATAGCTCAGAAGCTGAGGCATTATTTCTATGCCTACACAACATACCTCATATCAAGGATGGATCCCTTAAAATATATCTTTCAGAAACCCATGCCCACTGGCAAGCAGGCTAAGTGGCAAATCCTGCTGAGCGAGTTGGACATTGTTTATGTGACTCATAAAGCAGTCAAGGGACAGGCATTGACAGATCATCTTGATGAGAACCCTGTGGAAGGAGAATACGAACCCCTGACAATGTATTTTCCCGATAAAGAAGTGCTAATCATAGGAGAAGATATTGCTGAGTCCTACGACGGTTGGAGAATGTTCTTTGACGGAGCAGCAAATTTTAAGGGAATCGGCATTGGAGCCCTTTTGGTATCAGAAACTGGCCAAAATTATCCGGCATCTACTAAACTCAGATTTCCCTGCACCAACAACATGGCAGAGTATGCAGGAGCTGCTGGTAATCGATGATTCAGATTTGCTTGTGCACCAGGTACAAGGAGAATGGGCTGCGAAGAATTCCAAGATATTGTCGTATCTGCATCATGTGCAGCAATTGAGAAAGAGGTTCACGAAGATAGAGTTTCGGCATATTCCCAGGATTCAGAACGAGTTTGCCAACGCGTTGGCCACTTTGTCATCCATGATACAACATCCCGACAAGAACTTCATCGATCCTATCCCAGTAAGGATCCATAGCCAGCCGACGTATTGTGCCCATGTTGAAGAAGAACCAACGGGAAGCCTTGGTTTCATGATATCAAAGAATATTTGGCAAAAGGAGAATATCTGGGGTATGCAAATCATACTCAGAAGTGTACGCTTCGGAGATTGTCCAACAATTTCTTCCACAGCGGAGGAAACTTGTACAGAAGAACTCCTGATTTGGGATTGCTAAGTTGTGTCGACGCAAAAGAAGCTTCTAAGCTACTTGAGGAGATACATGCTAGGACTTAGGCCCGCATATGAACGGTTTTGTCTTGGACAAGAAAGTGCCGCCCAATGAGCTCAATGCAACAAGCCTACCTTGGACATTCGCTGCCTGGGGAATGAATGTCATTGGTCCAATCGAGCCAACCGCCTCAAATGGGCATCGATTCATCTTGGTAGCTATTGATTACTTTACCAAATGGGTCGAAGCAGCATCTTACAAGGTAGTAACTAAGAAGGTCGTAGTAGATTTTGTCCGTGACCGGATTGTTTGCCGGTTCAGAGTTCCAGAATCACCAAGAATTCCACAACCTATAGACCATAGATAAATGGAGCTGTAGAAGCCGCTAACAAGAATATCAAGAAGATACTAAGAAAGATGGTAGAAAATCAAAAATAATGGCACGAGAAGCTGCCATTCGCTTTATTGGGATACCTACCACAGTCGGCAAATCAACCAGGGAAACTCCCTACTTACTGGTTTATGATACTGAAGCTGTTATTCCTGCTGAAGTGGAGATTCCTTCTCTGAGAATCATACAAGAAGCTGAGCTCAGCGACGCAGAGTGGATAAGGAGCCGTTATGAGCAGCTAGCCCTCATAGACGGAAAAAGGATGAATGTAGTGTGTCATGGGCAACTCTATCAGAACAAAATGTCTAGAGCCTTCAACAAAAGAGTGAAGCAGAGAAAGTTACACCGAGGCAGCTGGTATTGAAGAAGATCTTTCCGCATGAGGATGAAGCCAAAGGGAAATTCTCTCCCAACTGGCAAGGCCCTTACATGGTTCACAAAGTATTGACAGGACGAGCCCTCATACTTGCAGAAATGGACGGAGAAGTCTGGCCAAAACCGATCAACTCAGTTGCAGTCAAACGATACTATGTGTAGCTATTTATATTTTCACAAAATGATGTAAATTGAACTACGCTCGACCTGATTCTCATTTAAGAGGGGACACGTAAGCAGCCATGTGGGTTTGGTCACAATTTAGCAAAAATCCTATTTTTCCACACAATCAGAAACCGGGGCACCCTCAAAATTCTGAAGCAATATCAGTCAATTGCAGCATGTGCAACAGTCAAGTGTGTTCATCTAACTCGGGTAGAATTTTGAGGAGGACCCTCAAAATTCTATAGCAGGAGAGGTTGCGATGTCTCAAATCGTGTCACAGTCACTGGTTCATCTAACCAATTTCTAAAATAATATATTTTTATTATGTCTTTGAAAACTATGCATGCTTGCTTGTAAAATGATTCTGTTTAGCCAACGGTACCCCCAATGATTTGAACAGGACCTGCGGAGCAAGCAAAGCAAGCCAAGCAAGCCAAGCAAGCCGACGGAGGCACAAATCGGCCTCCCCCTTTATAGAACTCACAATTTTTCTTTGGATGCACGAGCGAAGAATATACATGCCTCCAAGTCACAATCTTCATAACAACCGTGATGCTGAAATCTATTACTAGCTAAGAAAACCCTGATATCACCTGCTATTTATTCTATTTTTGCATGGGACTAAGCCCTATCCCAAACCCTGCATGAGGCTAAGTCCTGCCTCCATATCTGCATAAGGCTAAGCACTGCTTTCCATTTGCATGGGACTAAGCCCTGTCCCGAATATTGCATGAGACTAAGCTCTGTCTCCATCTGCATGAGGCTAAGCCCTACCTCCATGTCTGCATAAGGCTAAGCTCTGCCTTCCGTTTTCATGGGACTAAGCCTTGTCCCAAACCTTGCATGAGACTAAGCTCTGTCTCTATCTGCATGAGGCTAAGCCCTGCCTCCATACCTGCATGAGGCTAAGCTCTGCCTCCATAGCTGCATGAGGCTAAGCCCTGCCTCCATACCTGTATGAGGCTAAGCTCTGCCTCCATAGCTGCATGAGGCTAAGCCCTGCCTCCATTTTTTTCATAAGGCTACGCACTTCCTTCCATTTGCATGAGACTAAGCCCTGTCCCGAATTTCATGAGGCTAAGCCCTGCCTCCATATCTGCACAACGCTAAGCCTTGCCTCCATTTTGCATAAGGCTAAGCATTGCCTTCCATTTGCATGGGAATAAGCCCTGTCCTGAATCTTGCATGAGACAGCGCTCTATCTTCATCTGCATGAGGCTAAGCCCTGCCTCCATTTTGCATAGGGCTAAGCACTAACTTCCATTTGGATGGGACTAAGCCTTGTCCCAAATCTTGCATGAGACTAAGCTCTGTCTCCATCTGCATGAGGCTAAGCCTTGCCTCCATGTCTGCATAAGGCTAAGTCTGCCTTCCGTTTTCATGGGACTAAGCCCTGTCCTGAATCTTGCATGAGACTAAGCTTTGTCTCCATCTGCATGAGGCTTAGCCCTGCCTCCATATCTGCATAAGGCTAAGCTCTGCCTCCTACTTGCATAAGTCCAATCATCGCCTTTATTTTTGGAGATTAAGCACTATCTCTCCAACACTATCTATTTGCTCCTGTTTCAGGCTAAGCTCTGCCCTCAACCACACAAGACTAAGCCTTGTCTTGTTGATTTTAGCATCATATTATTGCATCTCATGGGCTGAAATAGCGCCAACTTGTCCAAAGGCATCATCCTCATAGCCAGAAGACACCATGCCATGGCCTGAGGATCTCTCAAATTTGCATATCATTATTCAAAGGTGTCATGGTTTGGAAGCACCATTTTCATGGCCCGAGAACATCATTTCATGGCCTGCCAATCCCCCACTGAACAATTCATGGCCCAGGACATCATGGTCTAAGGACGTCATCCTCAACCATCCAAAGACAATCTTTCATGGTCTAAAGGGAATTTGCATCATCTATATACTCGCATGCATGTGTTTATGTTTTCCATGTAATTCAGGAGGTAACTGTTCTTCGAATAGGAGCAGCCTTCGCTCCGGTTTCTGCTCATACCATTTTCACTTTGCGAATATAACCGATTCCCTATCAATTACTCACCTTACTCTGTGATATCCAGCTATCTGCCCTATAATACATCCCTTACACTCTAGACTCACAACCATAACTCCGTCTGACATTGCCCTTCGCAAAAGAACCCTTGCTGAAAGTGGCTACCATTCCTATAACAACTCCATCGACTTCATTCGCCGGTAAGTCCATAACTACACATGGCCTGATTCTTGTAAAACCAGGGATATGTAGGCAGCTCAAAGACCAGGGTTCGGCCTATATTTTTTCAAAACACCCACTCGGTCAAAATCGATCATTATTTCCTTACCCGAAAACTCATTCATCATTTCCGGGTAAAGAGGGGCAGCTGTTGATACCCAATTTTTCTCTCATATATTTTTAAAATTCGCATGCATACTTTCAAAATATTGTGCATACAACTACAAACATGCACAAGTGCTGTACAATTTTTTTTCAACAAATTTTTAAAGGGCCTAAATCCATTTATTTCTGTATTTTTAATTACATAAATGTTCAAAACTATCCCACATGTTATTTTATGATGATTTAAACGTCTAAATTCATCATTTATGTTCATATGAGTGTTCAAATATTTTAACTGCATTTTTTATAATTACATTTGCATGTTTAAGACTATAATTGCATATTTTGCAAAAATAGCCCCTACATATGCATAACTACATTATCTATACAGAAAATGACTTTTCATATTTTTATAATATTGAGTAATTATTTTATATCACCTTCATGCTTGAAAATCATTTTTTATCATTTAATTATATATTTTTAAAATTCTTTTGTTTAGTAAAATTGGTATTTAAATAATAGCCCCTAATTTTATACCCAAAATCGAACCCTCCCCAATTCAATTCAATTGACCCAAGCCCAATTCAATTTACCCTAACCCAATTAAATCCAACCCGTGCCAACCCCAGGATCAATCGTGACCGTTGATCTCTGAGATCAACGGTCCGTATCATTCCTTTCTTTTTTTAATTCCCAAATGCCCTTAACCCTATTTAACTTACACCAAAACAGCCGCCCTAAAACTCCCCTTCTCTCCGTCTCTCTCTGAGACCCAACCCTAACCCTAACCGCCGCCACCCAAAACCAGCCCTAATCTCTCCGTGTATACGGTGAAATTGGAGGGCCCAATTTCTCATCATTTAAAGCAGTTTAGAAGATCATCTCAAGGCCTCGAGGCTACAAAGCTATGGCCGAGTCTCCTCCCTCGAGGGTCGTCGATACCCGACCCCAGGACGATGCAAGCCGCAACTATGATGAAGATGGGGAGCTCCCAAGGCGCACGGTTAAGATTGACAGAGCCTAGCCGGCCTACTCTGAACCAGAATCAAGGTGTCATGTCTAGTTGTCCCATCCCACATCTTTACAATTAATGCATTTTGTACTATATATGGACTCCCCTCCTATATAAAGGGGGTCCTGGTCATTTTGTAAGGGGCTTCTGTTGCTCTAATTACTCCACACAAAATATAGAAGAACATTCTCTTTCCTTTCTAACATACTATCTCGATATTGTTGCCCTTGTTTATTATCTTCATACTTGTTCTTCAGTAATTGCTTATCATTGGCCATAAAGAGCCTTCGCTGATTGTTTTATAACTGTTATCCCTTCCCCGATTGCCATTAATAGCTCGAGCCTGAGCCCGAGCCCAGGAATCAAACTCAAGGCCCCGTATCGGTCAGTCCGAGGCCTCGATTGGCTAGCTCATCGGTTTGATTATAACTCTATTTTAGCTCGCATTTCGTCTCTAAACTTCATACATATAGCATTATCTGCTTAAACAACTACCATAAAAATAGATCACGTATTTTTAGAGTCTCATCAACAAATTTAATTGTTATTACAATTTTCACGGTAAACAGTTTGGCGCCCACCGTGGGGCTAAAAATAATAGTGATTATTTTCTTGTTGGTTTCATCACATAACGCAAGTTACCTTTTACATTTTTTCTTGTCCAAGATCTTTTGTTTTAGGTTAAAATGTCTGATTCAGTAAACAACAATATTGAGAACCACGGAGAAAATGGTGTGGCCGTTCCAGGTGTTGGTAAGCCGCCACAAAATCTTGAGAACCCGCTAGGACCGATTCCGGCAGACGGAATCTCGTGCGACACTCGACACGTCGATATAAGCTCCCACACTGACAAGAGCATACACAAAGGCGACCAACAGGAAGCCCAAAAAACCCTAGATCAGGGAGAACGGGAAGTTAGCCTTCATGTTAAATTTTGAAATGTTGCAGGCACAACAGCTAGCTATCGCTCAGCTGCAAAGTCACCAGAAGACTTCTAGCATGGTAGCACCGGGGACAGTTCCCCCGGCCGAATAGGTACGGGATATGTCAAGCAATAATGGGGCGACCCACCATCGTAAAAATGCTCGATGACCTCACCAAAAGGATCGAATCGGGCAAGAAAATGATAGCAACCAACAACAAGAAGGTCGAGATTTAAAACTCCAGGGTCGACCAAATCCCGGGCGCACCCCCGGTCCTGAAAGGTGTGGATTCGAAGAAGTTCGTGCAAAGGCCGTTCCCTGAGGAAGCGGCACTGAAAACCATTCCAAAGAAGTTCAAAATGTCAGAACTCCCAAAATACAACGGGACCTCAGACGCTAATGAGCACGTTATTGCCTATACGTGCACAGTGAAGGGCAACAACATAAAAGACGATGAGATCGAGTCCTTCTTACTAAAGAAGTTTCGGGAAACACTGTCCAAAGGGACCATGATGTGGTATCACAACCTAGCTCCCAATTCTATAGACTTATTCACCGTGCTGGCAGACTCCTTCATAAAGGCACATGCCAGTGCCATCAAAGTAGCAATGAGGAATTCTGACGTGTTCAAGATCAAGCAAAGGGATCTCGCTTCCAAACGGAACGAATGGAACTACTACCGGTCTCCGACGACTGGGCAGTGCAGGCCTTCACTCAAGACCTGAATGAATAGAGTTTAGTGGCTTCGAGGCAGCTGAAAAAGAATCTGGTCGAGTATCCTGCCGTGACCTGGTCGGATGTCCACAACCGATACCGATCGAAAATCATGGTCGAGGATGACCAGCTGGGAGCCCCCTCGGGCTCAGTATACCCAAGCAGGCTCTTAGCAAATGAGCCAAAGTTGAACAAAGAAAGGTATCAGCCATACACCGAAGACAGGAGAAACGCCTCAAGGCGCAACCCACCTCGCAATGATCGATTTGTCAACCGAGGGCAGAATCCTCGGGACTCATTAACAGAACCGGAATTGATGGAAACACAGGGCCAACAGGGGCACCGTACTTATTAGAATACAACTTCAACGTCGATGTGTCGGATATCGTGTTCGCCATCAGCAAAATTAGAGACACCAGATGGCCCAGGCCTATACAGTCGGATCCTTACCAAAGGAATCATAACTTAGTATGTGAATTTCATAATACACACGGCCATAGGATCGAAGATTTCCACCAGCTCCAAGAGGAAGTAGCCAGGCTACTCAATAAAGGTCACCTCCAAGAATTCCTCAGCGACCGAGCTAAAATCAGTTCCGAGAAAGATAGGCGGCCAAGAAGAATGAAACGAACGAGCCATAACATGTTATCCAAATGATATTGGGAGGTGTCGACGCTCCCCAAAAACCCATGATGAGAAGGACAAAAATATCCATCACTAGAGAAAAGCGAACCCAGGGATACGTACCCGAAGATGCCCTCACATTCAGTGAAGAGGACTCCGAGACCTTGTCCCTACTTCATAATGATGCACTGCTAATGTCTTTCCTCGTGAATACATTTCAAAGGGGATTTAGGTAGCTCAACCAACATTATCAAGTCGAGGAGCAGCACATACTGCTAGACCAAATCGTGCCCGCCACTCGAGTCCACAACGGATTCAACATGGCAAGTGAAACAACGAAAGGAGAAATCACCCTCCCAGTCAGCATGGTCTGCACGACCCAAAATGTCAAATTTCATGTCATCAAAGGAGGCACGAGGTACAACGCCTTGTTCGGACGGCCGTGGATACACTGCATCAGAGAAGTACCATCCACCCTCCACCAAATGATGAAATTCCCAACAAAGGATGGGATTAAAATCGTCTTCAGGGAACAACACGCGGTAAGGGAAATGTTCGCGGTGCATGACGTGGCACCGGCACCAATATCTCCACTCTCGAAAGAGCCAAAGGTTAATCAAAATACATCTTCAATTAAGACCGATTAAACATGACAGAGGACCGTATCGTGTCCTTATTACAAACGATAGGGACACATCGCACCTCGAACTATCGCGGGCACATTCCACACTAAGGTACGACCGTCTCCCTTTTTATTTTCTATTTGTCACACTAACCCTCATGCAGGCGCCCGACCAAAGCAGTCGAGATGCCGACCCAGCTCGAAGACCTTAAGGTCTCAAAGCATCCGTTCCACTCTTTTCCTTTGACCGAGTTTTTTTATCCCGAAGAGGGTTTTTTTCCGGCAAGGTTTCTAGCGAGGCAAAATGAACGTACTACCTAAGGAAGACTCAACAAGTGTTCGACGCTTACTTTGCAATCAACCCCGAATACTGGAGGGCATCCCCCCAGGGTCCCAATAGTAAAATGATGTATCGGGCCAAACGGTCGAACGAACCATGCCTATATAGTCGGTCCCACGACAATAAAATGATGTATACTTGTACCAAGAAATCAAAGAATACCTTTTGTCAAAGCATATCATACTCCAAAGGAAACTCAGCATTTTCGCCAAAATGATTCCTCCACAAAAAACGTCCCGAATACTCAGAGACTGGCGTCAACGATTCGGCATCTGCATGACGTCAGGGTCGAAACTCCAAACTCGTAGGCCCTCTACGAGGCAGCATGAAAATCATGAAACACCTCCAAGGCCAAAAGTGCCCAGACCACTCGGGGAATGGCATCAAAATCTCAAAAATCGCACGACCTTAGGGTCAAAATCTCCGAAATTATAAGCCCTCAATGAGGTAATACCGAGCTTGCGAATAACGGATCCCGAGCCAAACCAACCTCGATGACTCGAAGACTATCGCCAATCGCCATTTAGTAAAAAAATTCGAGACCATCAGACCCCGAGCGAGCAGACTCGGTCCTATAAGACCTCAAGCAAGGCATGAATCATACTTGTACCAAGTATCCACAAAAACTGTAAGACCTCAAGCAAGGCATGAATCATACTTGTACCAAGTATCAACAAAATTGTAAGACCTCGGAGGCATGAAAATTTTGTAAGACATTACTACAGGCATAAACTCGATTCCGAAGTTTAGGCTATATATTGAACTTGTAAGATCGCTAAAAAGGCATACCCTTGATATAGACACCTAAACTACTACACTCGGGACAAAAAATGGCTCCGGCCAAGCACAAATGACTACATCCATACGGCTGTACCAGCTAAACTAATGCGACTCGGGGATGCCCGACCGTCGCTACAAAATCATTGGCCATTACTGATAGGTTTTCAATATATTTTCCTTGTGCTATAATGATCTAACAAACTTAATGTCAAGAACCACATAGGGAACCTGACTCACTTGGATTACACTGCATTTAACGGATTCGAGCCAAATGTGAACTGCTACAACTTCAGGAGCTAGGAAACTAAACAAGGACCTGCTACCCTTGTTGGTTCCCTCATAGCAGTACAAAGTCAGTTGGACACAGCTGGAAATGAAGTGACTGCCTGCACTGTTTCTGACGCACTGCACTGTTTCCAGCGTCCACTCATTCCCTAACCAACTAAAGTGCTCACATCATTTCAAGTGATGTGATCAGGGTGTACCAACATGAGTTTATATTGAAACATTACTTGAATGTTTCAGTTTCTCATTCAAGCTTCTTGCAAAAATAGAGAAATCAATCCTCACGAGCTTGAAGAACAAAGTTGAACGCAACTACGGACCAGTTCCTAAAGTTAGCATGTTGTTGTCCTAGTTGAGTTGTAACTTTGTGACTGTACTTATTGTATCTCCTAAATTTCTTAGCTAGAAGAATTGATTAGGAATCCTGTTGTAAATCCGTAAACTCCTTGAGTTTAGGTTATGGAGGAACAAGTAAATAAGCTGCATCTAGGCCGCCAGTCATTGAGACTGGCCTTGACGACCTTTGGAAAAAAGTGAAAGCGAGAGAATACTCTGTGGTTGACCATTTAAACAAAACTCCTGCTCAAATATCCATTTTATCATTACTGCAAAACTCCGAGACACATAGGAATGCCCTGATGAAGGTGTTGAGTGAAGCCTATGTACCCACCAACATCACTAGTGGGGAAATGGCCAACATGGTCGGGCAGGCAGAAAAAATCTCCTAGGGATCACCAAACAGGTATAGCTAAAACGTCATGGTACGAATACACTTGGCAAGAGTACTAGGATTGGTCGACACCATGGCGTGGTCCTTATTATCTGCTGGAATAACCGTTACCGCACTTGCACCAGACATTTCATCAAGCTGACATGATGTGGGGTCTGAGGAATATGAAGCCTTAGCTGGCATAAGGAAGTTATTTCTAGATGATGAAGACATGGTTTGCAGTGCGATAGTTGAGGAGGAGGAGGAAGACCTTACTATTCAGATTGTTAAAAAGGGAGCTGTTCTCAAGGATGGACTGCTGCACCATCCCGGGCCCGTAGAGTTCCTGGGTAGCCTGGCAATTAGCATCAATTATTTATTGAAAAAAAGCAAATTTTGAACATCTAAGACATTTTCAGTATTCTTTTTTGAATGTATTTCGTTTTGAAATAATTGCTTGTATCATCGAGCCGTACTTGTTTGACATTTTCAAGATTTATTTAATGCATTGCTATCTTAGTATTAATTATTATTCTTTACATTTCTCTCTACTATATTATTATCTATCTCGATGAACCTACGACTGTGATATGTAATGAGACAACGCAACATAAGGATAGTGACTTTGAGGATCTGGAAGATGATATAATAATTGAGATAATTACCAGAGAAATCGAGAACTTTGAAAACAAGCCTAAGGCTATTTTGGACGAGACTTAGACAGTTAACTTAAAGGACTCTAAAACAGTAGAGAAAACACATATAAGCTTTCACCTATCACCGTTGGAGAAGGAAGAATATTCCGGTTCCTGAAAGAGTATGAAGATATTTTTGCATGGTCCTACGATGATATGACGGGTTTGAGCACATCCATAGTGGCTAAGAAGATACCAACCGATCCTATGTGTCCACCTGCAAAACAGAAGCTCAGAAAATTCAAGCCAGATATGAGTTTGAAAATAAAATAGGAAGTCACTATGCAAATCAAAGCCAAGGTTCTCAGAGTGGTTGAGTATCAGACTTGGTTGGCCAAGATCGTGCCAGTCCTGAAGAAATATTGGAAAGTCAGAGTATGTGTTGATTATCGGGATTCAAACAGAGCGAGTCCTAAAGATGATCTCCCATTGCGCAATTTACACATATTGATCGACAACTGTCACAAGCATGAACTCTAGTCTTTTGTGGATTGCTTCACGGGGTATCATCAGATCTGGATGGATAAAGAGGATGCCGAAAAGACAGCCTTTATCACGCCATGAGGGATGCACTGCTATAACATGATGTCGTTTGGTATGAAGAATGCTAGAGCCACTAACATGAGAGCTATGACAACCATTTTCCACGACATGATAAACACGGAAATAAAGGTGTACGTGGATGATGTCATCATCAAATCCAGAAGAAGCACATATCATATAGCAAATCTGAGGAAATTCTTTGATCTGCTTCGAAGGTACAATCTGAAACTGAATCCTGCAAACTGTTCCTTCAAAGGCCCCGCCGGAAAATTGCTAGGATTCATCGTCAATCGCTGAGAGATTGAATTGAACCCGCCAAAAGTCAAAGCTATCCAGGACTTGCCGTCTCCAAAGAATAAAAAAGATGTGATGAGCTTCTTAGGACGTCTTAACTACATCAGTCGTTTCATAGCACAATCAACTGTGATATGTGAGCTGATTTTCAAAATGCTGAAGAAAGATGCCGCAACAAGCTGGACTGAAGAATGCCAGAAAGCCTTCGACAAAATCAAGGAGTATTTATCTAAACCACCTGTTATGGTCCCACCAGAACTAGGGAGACCTTAGATGTTTTATTTGTCCGTACTAGATGGGGCTTTTGGTTGCTTTCTAGGACAACATGATGAGACTGGAAAAATGGAGCAGGCCATATATTATCTGAGTAAGAAATTCATACCCTACGAAGCTTGGTACTCTTTGTTGGAGCGCACCTGATGCGATTTGACATGGATTGCTCAATAGCTGAGGCATTACTTCTATGCATACACCACATACCTCATATCAAGGGTGGATCTACTAAAATACATCTTCCAAAACCCATGCCTACGGAAAAGTTAGCAAAATTGCATATACCGCTGAGTGAGTTCGACATCATCTATGTAACTCAGAAGGCAGTCAAAGGGCAAGCTTTGGCAGATCATTTGGTAGAAAATCCTATAGTTGGAGAATACGAACCATTGAAAACATATTTTTCCGATGAGGAAGTATCATTCGTAGGAGAGATATCACCGAGGCATACGACGGTTGGAGAATGTTCTTCGACGGAGTTGCAAACTTCAAAGGAGAGGGTATCGGATCTGTCTTAGTATCAGAAATCAGCCAACACTATCCGGTATCTGCAGAACTCAAGTTTCCATGTACCAATAATATGGCAGAATATGAGGCTTGCATCTTAGGACTCAGGTTTGCCATTGACATGAATGTTCAGGAATTGGTGGTGATTGGAGATTCCGGCCTTTTGGTTCATCGAGTTTTAGAAGAATGGGCTACCATGACCACCATGATATTACCATATCTGTACTGCGTACAAAAGCTGATCAAGAGGTTCACGAAGATAGAGTTCAAACATGTTCCGAGGGTTCAGAACGAGTTTGTAGATGCATTGACCATATTATCTTCCATGATACATCATGCAGACAAGAACTTCATTGATCCTATCCCTCTAGGAATTCATAAGAAACCAGCTCATTGTGCTCATGTTGAAGAAAAAAGTGATGGAAATCTATGGTTCCATGACATCAAGGAATACATAGAAAAGGGATAGTATCCGGAACACGAAACTCATACTCAAAAGCGCACACGTCAAAGGTTAGCCAACTTTGATGAGAGAGTATCCGAAACATGAAACTCATACTCAAAAGCGTACACTTCGGAGGAATTTAATATTGAAGGACTCCTGACCTGGGGTTACTATGGTGTGTCGATGCAAATGAGGCATCCAGATTGCTCGAAGAAATACATGCTGGAACTTGCGGACCACACATGTATGGCTTTGTCTTTGCCAAGAAAATACTATGAGCAGGATATTTCTGGATGACTATGGAGACAGACTGTATGAAGTATGTCCAGAAGTGTCACCAATGCCAGGTACATGCTGATATGATACGAGTGCCACCCAATGAACTCAATGCAACAAGAGCACCCTGGCCTTTCTCCGCTTGGCCCATGGATGTCATCGGTTCAATCAAACCCTCTGCTTCAAATGGGCATAGATTCATTCTAGTGGCCATAAACTATTTTACAAAATGGGTTGAAGCCGTATTTTACAAAGTGGTAACTAAGAAGGTCGTTGCAGATTTTGTTCGGGATCGTATTCTTTGTCGATCCCGAGTACCAGAGTCAATCATCACCGACAATGCCGCCAATCTTAACAATGATCTGATGAAGGCTATGTGTGACACCTTCAAGATCAGGCATAAGAATTCCACAGCACATAGGCTGCAAATTAATGTAGCTGTAGAAGCTGCCAACAAGAACATAAAGAATATATTGAGAAAAATGGTAGATAATTAAAAAAATGGCACGAGAAGCTGCCGTTTGCTTTACTTGGATACCGTACCGGAGTACGCGCATCAACTGGGGCAACTCCCTACTTATTGGTTTATGGTACTGAAGCGGTTATCCCTGCCGAAATAGAAATCCCTTCTCTAAAAATCATACAAGAAGTTGAGCTCAGCGACGTAGAGTGGGTACAAAGCGGCTATGAACAACTGGCTCTCATCGACGGAAAGATAATGAATGCGGTATGTCACGATCAACTCTACCAAAACAGGATGACATGTGCTTTCAATAAAAAGGTCAGACCAAGGCAATTCACTATGGGGCAGTTAGTGCTAAAGCGGATCTTCCCACATCAGGACGAATCCAAGGGGAAGTTCTCACCCAACTGGCAAGGTCCCGACATGGCGCATCGAGTACTAACATGAGGATCACTCATACTTGCAGAAATGGACAAAGAGAATTTGTCAAAACCTATTAACTTAGACGCAATCAAGAGATACTATGTTTAGGATTATTTACATTTCTTCACTTGATATAACTGAACTACGGTTGACTTGATTCCAGTTTAAGAGGGGATACGTAGGAAGCCTTGTGGGTTTGGTCACATCTTAATAAAATCTTCACTTTCTGCATGATAAGAAATTGGGGAAAGATTTCAAGATCAGCTATCTCCGTCATATGTGGAACAACCAAAAATATTGCATTTAAACTAGGGCAGAATTTTGAGGCGGACCCTCAAACTTCTAAGGTAAGGAGGTCGCAATGTCTCTAAAATGTTTCATGGTCACCAGTTCATTTAAATTATTTGATATCACATACTACAACATCTCAAATAACTATATTTTTGCAAATGCATACATATTTTTAGAAAACTTTATTTCTATGACAACTAGATTTAGCCCAGGGTAACTCAAACAAGATCTCAAGGCAGGAGCAAAGACAGAGCAAGAAGACGAAAGCACGAATCGAACTTTACCCCACTAGAACTCATAATTTTTCTTTGGATGCAGGCACAATAAGGCAACGATATCCGCAAATACATCAAGTCACTGCCTCCAAGACGACAAATTATCTAGCGCGAACATCTCTAGCTAAGAAATACTCTACTTTCTCACTATGACTAGTCGTTTTCTTGCACGAGGCTAAGCATTGCCTCCCTAATTGCATAAGGCTAAGCACTGCCTTTCCTTGCATTAAGACGAAGCATTGTCTCCTCTTCCAGATGAGGCTAAGCACTTGTTTTTCCTGCATGAGACTAAGCATTGTCTCCCCTTACCTTGCATGAGGCTAAGCACTACTTCCCTTATTTGCATGAGACTAAGCACTATCTCATCTTCTTTCATGAGGCTAAGCACTGCCTCCCTTATTTGCATGAGACTAAGAACTATCTCCTATTCTTGCATGAGGCTAAGCACTGCCTCCCTTATTTGCATTACACTAAGCATTATCTCCTATTCCTGCATGAGGCTAAACATTGCCTCCCTAATCGCATAAGGCTAAGCACTGACTTTCCTTGCATCGAGACTAAACTTTGTCTCCTCTTCCTGCATGAGGCTAAGCACTGCCTCCCTAAGGCTAAGCACTGCTTTTCCCTGCATGAGACCAAGCATTGTACCCTCTTCTTTCATGAGGCTAAGCACTGCCTCCTTAATCGCCAAAGGCAAAGAATTGCCTTGAACTCGCATAAGATTAAATACTATCTCCATTACGCTATTTAAGATCAAGCGCTATCCTCTGTTCACCTAGGGCTAAGCACTTCCCACATCTTACACAAGATTAAGCCTTGTCTTGTCTCATTTTGCATATGACCAAGCATCATATCTTTGCATTTCATGGTCTGAAACATCGCCATTTTGTCAAAAGGCATCATAGTACAAAGGCATCTTCCTCATAGCTGGGAGACACCATTCCATAGCCTGAGGATCTCTCAAATTGCACATCATTATTAAAAGGCATCATAGTCCAGAGGCACCATCCTCATGGCCCGTGGACATCATTTCATGGCCTGTGAATCCCTAATCATATGCTTCATGGCATATGACATCATGGTCTAAGGACATCATCCTCACCGTCCAAAGACAACTTTCATGGTCCAAAGGGAATTTTCATCACGTTTTAATTCTCGCAATAACCCATATATATTTGCATGTGCCGTGTTTTAAGTTTTGCAGGTAATCCAGGAGGTAACCGTTCTCCAAACGAGAGAAATCTTCGCTCCGATTTTCGTTCACATCCCGCAATTGTTTCAAACATAACTGACCACCATCAATTACCCGCTTTTTACTCTATGACTGTGCAGATATTTGCTCAATGATGCATCCATAACGTTTCAAATTTACATTCATGACTTTGCATAAATTCATCCGATCATATCCTAACCGACAGAAACCTTTTTGAAACATACGACCATTCATATAACAACTCTATCAGTTTCGTTCACGTTTGATCCAGAACTATACACGGCCTGATTCTCGTAACACCAGGGATATGTAGGCAACTCAGGAATCAGGGTTCGACCTCAATTTTCTTAAACCACATCATTTCTCACTCAATCCGGCCAGAATTGGCCATCATTTTCTATACCCGACAACTCTTTCATTGGCCAAAAAGTTTTTCTAACATACTGATATAATATTTTATAATCTTAATGTAAACACGGGATCCAACGCGAGTGAACATTTTTGTGTAGCAACTATATATAGCCAACTTCAAGTATTGACTGCTCTAACTACCCGCCGTAACAATGGATAGAGTAGTAGCCGTGTAATTAATTTGCCAACTACACTTACAAGATGCTGAGCAATGGATAAAATCCAGCACCAAACACTCACCTCAAAATTTAAAGGGGAAAAGGTAGGAAGTTTTTCATTAACTCAAGAAATATCTAAATATTTATTGTAAAATATGGGTGAGAAATGGGTTATAATCTTCTTGCACTATTGGAGTTTTTATTCTATTTGTTTGGACCTTTTCTAATCTTTAGTTAATAAATGGACCTACTTAAACATAATTGTTATAAAAAAATGGTATGCCGTTTTAACTACTTGTTTGTAAATATTTATTCTATGTTTACAAACTCTCTTATTGATATGATTTGAAGTAGTACCGTAACCTAAGTTAACTCAATGTTTTGGAAGGATGGATGTTGGTTACACCAACGAGTGCATTAACCTTTTAACGGGTTTAGGTGAATTATACATTTGTTGGACAACATTTGACAAATTTAATCTAAAACACAAATGGAGCTGAATAATAGCTAGTTATATGAAATGATTAATAGTACAATATAATTAAAAAGGGGAAAGGAAAAGAATAAGGACGAAAATAATAAATAAAGAAGAGGAACAACAATAATTAATGGTCTTATCTCGTTCCGAGAAATTTTATTGACGTACTTCTCATGCATTGCATTCCTTTATGCATGTACATTGACCCATGACCAGATGACATTATGTACGCGTATATATGTATATAGGATATAGGAAAAGGTTACGGTGTTATATACGCACTACCACCTGATCAGCTGGTATACGTTGATGATTTTGCCCACAGTGGCCGAGATGAAATGATGGGATGGCCTCAGAGGCATGATGATGTTATGAAACACGTACCTATGCATGACATGACATTCATATGCATATGCATGACACTATGATTATTTCATGGTTTATAGAGCTATCCAGACTTACAGATTCAGTTCATTGCTCCATGTTTCTTCCATGTCCTTAATTAATGCTGACTTACTATTACGTTTCAGTTCCGCCTTACATACTCAGTACATTATTCGTACTGATGTCCTTTTAATGGGGATGCTACATTCATGCCTGCAGGTATAGATAATCAGTTTGACGAGCCCACATAGTAGACGAGGTCATCATTCAGTGAAGGGTCGGCAAGACTCCACCTCATTCGGAGTGCAGCCAAGTGTAAATGACGAAATTGGAGGGTCCAATTTCTCATCATTAAAGCATCTCTGGAGATCACCTCGAGGCCTCGAGGGTGCGAGGCGATGGTCGAGTTCCCTCCCTCGAGGTTTGTTGACACCCAGCCTAATGATAATGTTGGCCGCGGTCATGGTGGGAATGGGGAGTTCCCTAGGTATGCAGCTAGTGTTGGCAGGGTCTAGTGTCATCTAGCTGTCACATCCCCCTATCTTTGTAATTAATGCTATGTTGGAATTCCCCTCCTATATAAAAGGGGTCTTTGGCACTTTGTAAGGGCCTGTTGCTCCAATTACTCCACACAAAATATAGAAGAACATTCTCTTTTCTCTCTAACATACTATCTCGATATTGCTGCCCTTTGTTTGTTATCTTCATACTTGTTCTTCATTTATTGCTTATCATTGTCTGTAAAGAGGCTTCACTGATCTGTTTTATAACTTTTAGCCCTTCCCCAATTACCCTTAATAGTTCGAGTCCCAGCCCAGGAATCGACCTCGAGGCCCCATATCGGTCAATCCGAGGCCCCGATTGGCTAGCTCATCGGTTTGATTACAACTCTATTATAGCTCGCATTTCGTCTCTAAACTTCATACATATAGCATCATCTTCTTAAACAATTAGCATAAAAATAGATCACATATTTTAGAGTCCCATCGGCAAATTTAATTGTTATTACCATTTTCACGGTAAACAGTTTGGCGCCCACTGTGGGGCTAAAAATAATAGTGATTCAGTAAACAATAATATTGAGAACCACAGAGAAAATGGTGTGGTTGTTCCAGGTGTTGGTAAGCCGCCACAAAATCTTGAAATCGCACCAGGACCAATTCTGGCGGACGGAATCTCATGCGACGCTCGACACGTCGAGATAAGCTCCCACACCAGGGCGACCAATAGGAAGCCCAAAAAACCCCGACTCGGGAAGAACGGGAAGTTAGCCTTCATGTTATTTTTGTAATGTTGTAGGCACAATAGTTGGCCATTCCAAAGAAGTTCAGAATGCCTGAACTCCCAAAGTACAATGGGACCTCAGACCCCAATGAGCACGTTATTGCTTACACTTGCGCAGTGAAGGACAACGACGTAAAAGACGATGAGATCGAGTCTGTCCTGCTGAAAAAAATTCGGAGATACACTTTCTAAAGGAGCAATGATGTGGTATCATAACTTGGCCCCAAACTCTATAGACTCATTTGACATGTTGGTAGATTCCTTCATAAAGGCGCACGCCGGGGCCATCAAGGTGCCACCAGGAAATCCGACATCTTCAAAATCAAGCAGAGGGAGAACAAAATGCTGCGAGAGTTCGTGTCTCGTTTCCCAATGGAACGAATGTCACTACCACCGGTCTCTAATGACTGGGTAGCGCAGGCCTTTACTCAAGGCCTGAACGAGCGGAGTTCGGTGGCTTCGAGGCAGCTGAAAGAGAATCTGGTCGAGTATCTTGCCATGACCTGGTAGGACGTACACAACCGATACCAGTCTAAAGTTAGGGTCGAGGATGATCAACTGTGAGCCCCCTCGGGCTCAGTGTACCCAAGTAGGCTTCCGATGAAGGAGCCAAAGCCAAATAAAGAATGATATCAGCCATACACCGAAGACAAGAGGAACGCCCCGAGGCGCAACCCACCTCACAACGATCAATTGATCAACTACATAATCATCGGGGACTCCTTAACAGAACCAAATTCGATTGAAACACGGGGCCAACTGGGGCACCACGCTTATTAGAATACAACTTCAATGTCGATGTGTCGGATATTGTGTTCGCCATGGCCCAGGCCTATACAGTCGGATCCTTCACAAAGGAACTATAACTTAGTATGCGAGTTCCATAACACGCACGGACACAGGACCGAGGATTGCCGGCAACTCCGAGAGGAAGTGGCCCGGCTACTCGACAACGGTCACCTTTGAGAGTTCCTCAGCGACCGAGCTAAATATCAATCTCGAGAAAGAGAAACAACCAAAAAGAACAAAGCGGACGAACCGCAACATGTCATCCACATGATCTTTTAAGACATGCCCTCGGCTGTATTCAAATGAAAGGACCACTTCGGGTCCACCAAAGGAACGCCATGATCTAAAAGCGCCACATCCACTAAGGCCTCCAACCGAAGCAGTCGAAATGCCGACCCAGCTCAAAGACCTTAAGGTTTCGAAGCGTCCGTTGCACGTTTTTCCTTCGACCGAGTTTTTACCCCGAAGAGGGTTTTTCTGGCAAGGTTTTTAATGAGGCAACACCCACGCGCTACTTAAGGAAGACTCAACAAGTATGCAATGCTTCCTTTGCAATCACCCCGAATACTGGAGGGAATCCCCTCAGGGTTCCAATAGTAAAATGATGTATCAGGCTAAACGATCGAACGAACTGTGCCTATATAGTCGGTCCCTCGACAACGAAACAATGTATACTCGTGCCAAGAAATCAAGGAATACCTTTTGTCAAAGCACCTCATACTCCAAAGGAGACTCAACATTTTCTCCAAAACGATTCCTCCATCAAAAATGTCCTGAACACTCGGAGACTGGCGTCAAAAACTCAAAAATGCATGACCTCAGGGTCGGAATATCCGATATCGTAAGCCCTCAAGGCAATACCGAGCTCACAAGCAACGACTCCCAAGCCAAGATAACCTCGAGGACTCGGAGACTGTCGTCAATCGCCATTCATTAAGAAACCCAAGGCCATAAGACCCCGAGCGGGCAGATTCGGTCTCGTAAGACCTTAAGTAAGGCGTGAATCATACTTGTACCAAGTATCAACAAAAATTTAAGACCTCAAGCAAGGCATGAATCATACTTGTACCAAGTATCAACAAAACTGTAAGACCTCAAGCAAAACATGAATCATACTTGTACCAAGTATCAACAAAACTGTAAGACCTCAAGCAAGGCATGAATCATACCTGTACCAAGTATCAAGAAAACTGTAAGACCTCAAGCAAGGCATGAATCATACTTGTACTAAGTATCAACAAAACTGTAAGACCTCAAAGGCATGATTTTTTTAAGACCTTACTACAGGCATAAACTCGATCCCAAAGTTTAGGTTATATATCGAACTTGTAAGATCCCTGAAAAGGCATACCCTCGATATAGACACCTAAACTACTACAATCGGGACCAAAAATAGCTCCGGCCAAGCACAAATGACCACGGTCATACGGTTGTACCAGCCAAACTAACGCGACTCGGGGACGCCCGACCGTCGCTACAAAATCATAGGCCACTACTTTGAATCTGCTTTAAAAGAAACCGGTTAAAAAGGCTACCCTCGACATAGGCAAAAGAGTTTCGACCACGTCAGCTCCGCATCATTGGCTTCAACATACTCAGCCTCTGAGCCAAAACTCACGAGGTGCTCGATCATCGCCACGAAATGACTCAAAATCGAGGTTCTTCCCAAACCGACGATGGGTCTGACGAAAATTACCTCAAAAAAGTCCTTAACGAGGGAAAAACAAAGCCAATAAAAGGTCGCTTCGACCCAAAGTGTAAGAGCCATTGTCTCCGGCTTACATTAAAATGCTGCATCGACCCAAGGCGTAGGAGCCACTATCGCTAGCCCACACAAATACAAAACTTAAGGGTCAAATGAGCTCGAGTCGAAACCCGACTTGGAGACATAACCCAAAAATAGTTAAATACATATGCCTAAGGGCAAAGCGTAAGAGCCATTGTCGCCAGCTTGCATTAAAAGGCCGCATTGGCCCAAGGCATAAGAGCCATCGTCGCCAGCTTACATTAAAAGGCCGCATTGGCCCAAAGCGTAAGAGCCATTGTACCAGCTTACATTAAAAGGCCGCATTGTCCCAAAGCGTAAGAGCCATTGTCGCCAGCACACACGAACATGAAAACTTGAAGATCGATTGAGCTCAAGTCGAAACCTGACTCAGAGACTAAACCATAAATAATTAGCTACATATGCCTAAGGGAAAAGCGTAAGAGCCATTGTCGTCATCCTAATGAGCCCCAGGGCCGTATCACGGATCTAAAGATTCCTACTAACTCAAAGGTCGAATTGACCTGGTTAAAATATTGACAAACAGAAACACAGAAAATACAAATTGCAAGGTTTTCCCCTTATACATATAGGTGATAAAATACGAGCTCTGTTTACAACATACTGTGAAAGCTGTATACACAAACAAAGAAGGAAGTAACCCCCCCCCCCCCCCCGCCTCGGGGACTATGGCCCAGCGGCCCTGTCCTCTCCATCTTCGGCATCGGATAGAAGGAACTTGGCATCGTACTCCTCCCCTTTGGCTTCTTCAATCTCTTCCGAGAGATCAAAGCACCTAGCATAAATTTCCTTGAGAGTTCCCCTCCGAGATTTGCATTTTGCATACTCTTTGCTATTGCTCGCACGATCAAGAGCTCTCCTCAGATCAGCTCTAGCAACATCAGCGCTCTTCGAGTAGGCCGACGCTTTCTGATCCGCCCTGGTGCTGCTCATCAAAACCTCGACTCGGATAGTTACCACTTTGGCCTTCCCTTTCGAGAGATCGGACGAGAGCTTTGGGATCATGTTCGCTCGAGTAGACGCATTCACACGAACGTCCCGGACTTGTGCCTCAAGGGTGGAAATTATAGCGAAAGCATTCTCCTTGGCCGCAATTTGGGTATCTACATGAGCCTGCAGCTCGTTTAACGCACGTTTGGCCTGGCCATCTTCGCCCCAAAGTTGTTCCAGCTCCTCCGTCTTGCTCTCCAACTAAAATGTCGAAACATTAATCTCCAAAGACAAAAGGGGGAGTATACGTCGGCATGAAATACGGGATACCTATCTTTTGAGGTAGCGCTCGTGGCTCCAGCTCTGATCCGCCTCACACCGCAAGGAAACCAGCTAGCTTTCCCTTTCCGCACAAAGAAGCTTAAGGGATTTCCCCCTACCCAAAGCTTCCCGCAACTTGGCCTCATTGTGGAGCAGCTCAGACATGAGCATGTCAACGGCCTGCGAAAGAAAATTCAAGGAAAAGGGAAGAGCGTGGGACCGGAATAATCTTATGACGGTTACCAAAGCTTACCATAAAGCCAAGCCACTGAGCCTCACCAAAGGCTGAGCCAATGTTAGATGGCTTATCGTCCCCCAAAGCGCCTTTGGTAGGAAAAGAAGGGTCACCACGTGCTCCTCGCCCTTCGAGATACCCTCGGCGGAAACGGGGAACGTTCATTCAAAAATGGAGGCCTCCGAAGCCGGACGATCGGTCGAATCGTCTCTTTTAAACCGCTGAGAAGGATTCGCCCCACTACAAGCCCCCTCACACCCCGGGGGCCCTTTCCGTTTATCATCGATCCTCGGCCTTGAGGTCAGCAATCTCTCCTCCTCTCCCAAAGAGCACGGCCTCATTTAGGAAAAATCACCGATACCTGCGGCGGCTAAGTTAATACGCTGAAAAGAAAAGCACCACTTTTGGGAAACAAGCCACCAGTCTCCTACCATAATACTTCGCCTCCACCTTCCTTTGGATAGATCACGCCACCTGCGTTTATTATAAGTCAAGCAAGCTACCAGCTTACAAGACCACTCGGCCAAATCGAGGACCTCGTTCAGCAACCAAGGAGTCACTACCAATATGGAACAGAAAGATATCATTACGGAGCCCGCCTCTAGTCAAAACGATGAGAATACAGGTGCGACACTTACGTGTGAAGTTCCATTTCTTAGGAAAACGCAGAAACTCTCTAGGAATGATATCGGTCGTTCGAGCTTGAACGAATTGACTCATCCATCCACGATCCTCATCCTCTTCTCAGATAACAGTAGGAGCCCAGGTGGATCAACGTTGCAGAGCAATCAAACCCGGATAGCGCAGTGGCCGATATAACCTCATGAGATGATTGAGGCTAAATTCAATACCGGCCTTGTCAGTGAAATATCTTATCGTCTGCACTATTTTCCAAAGGAAGGGGTGCACCTGCGCCAAGGTAACCCGATACCTTGGATAGAAATCAAGCACAACCCGATCGGGGGGATCCGGTGCAAAAGTATGCGTATACACGCTCAAAAACCCATCGACATAGGTCATGATGCTCTCCTCGGAGGAAGGTACTTGCAGTACCACACCTTCTTCCCATCCGCAATCTTTTCTGATCATTTCAAGGTTTTTCTCTCCCACTGATGAGATGAACCTCGACACATGCTCCCGGTGACCTGGAACATTGGGAGGCCTCTCCGGCGTGATGTCTCCCCTCGAATTAAGGAATCTCGAGGCCCACTCACCGGACACTGGCGGTGTATCACCGATCGAATGCAGGGCATAGTTAGAATTCCCTCCTCCTCGGTGGTCAGACGTCGATGCAGCAGTCATGGCTACAATAAAATAAGAAGGGGGAGATATAGATTTGGGCGAAGATTTTGAGTTGAACCAATGGGAGAACTAGCGCTAAGCGCTAGGATCTGTGGAAGAAATAGTCCCTCAAAGTAGCAGAATCACCATATGCGAGGCATGTGAATGAATACATTAGAGTAGAGCACCAACTGCTCGCCTACCCAGAAGGCCAATTAATTCCGGCCACGTTAACGTCACCCTCTCCCAGGGAAATGTACTAACAAAATCACCCCGGTATCCCTCTACCAGACTGCGCGAGTGTTGCTGCCTAGCAAAATTCGAGAAGCAGCAAGGCCTCGAGGGCTCCTCGGTATCACTGACATCGGCCCTAAAGAAGCCGTCGATTTAACTTCGGGACAGAACCCAATTTAAGGGGTCTCGGTCGCTTCGAGTATGATTTTTTAAGAGTTAACGTCAAAAGTCGAAGGTTAATTCCACAAGAGCAGCGAGGAAAAAAGAACATAAAGGTTGAAAGAAGGAAACCCCCCTTTTTGCATTGCCAAAAATATATTTACAAGGGACATCCTTACAAAATTCGTTTCCGCATGATAGCGTACAAAAGAAAAAAGAAAGAGAACAAAGCGACATAGGGCCTACTCTTCATCACCACTATCTTCACCCTCATCTGGGGCGATCAAGAGTGCCAACTTTCTCTCCAACTCACGGGCCTCCAGAAGATCAACTGATAGATCGACGCCTCCGGCCTCGATTTCCTCCAAGGTTTTTCTCCTCGCTTCCGCCCTGGCATGTTCAATAGCTCGAGCCAGTTTCTGCTCAGCCTCTATCGATAGGTCACAGGCTATTTGATGCGCCATGGCTACATCCTTCAGATATGTAGCAGCATTTCTTTCAATCTCGGACTTGGCCGCAACCAGTGCAGCAATCTCCTTTTGAGCGTCCTTGAGAAGATCATGGGACGACACCAACTGCGAGGTCACTACCTCGCTTTCTTTCCTCAGCTCAAGGATCTGCACATTCTGTTGACCAATCTGCGAGTCATTTTGCTCGACCTGCAAAAAGAAATGTAAGCCAATCTGTGTTGAAACATGGAAGCAAAGGTTGCGGGTCCGTGCAAGACAGAATACCTGCTCAGCAAGATCAACCTTTTCCCGGAGCGCTCTCTCCAAAGCAGCCCGAAGCTCGCCTAATTCATTCTCCTCTTGGGCAGAATGAGCCTCCGACTCCCGCAGCATCGAGGTAAGCCTCTTACACTTCTTTTCATGATACGAAAGCTCCTCTCGGAGCTGGGAGAGGGCATGATCATACATACCCTTACACTGAGACATAGCGGGAGAATTGGAGAAACAGATAAGTGATGCCCGAGATTAAAAGAAATATACGAAAGATAGCTACCACCTAATGCAGGAATCTCTCCGCTGCCTTGATGGTGCTAGGAACGTCGAGACCAACGTTATCGCTAACATCATCAAAGATATTGCCAAGTGAGCCTCCCCTTTGAGAGGAATCCCTGCTTTGGCGGTGTTTACATCCTAAGCATCCCTTATCTCCCCTATTGAGAATCGAAGGCTCGAACCAAAATCACACAAATCATAAAAGTCCTCGGTGAGCAACTCCTGCCTCTGCAAAGCTCCGAGCCCAAATCCTTCGGGACGGGCGACAACAGTCCCCCTATCAGAAGCTATATTGCATCCGTCTGCGGGATCGGAAACCATATTAACACCCTCTTCGAGGGTCCCCGCCACGCGGGACCGACCTGAATCAGCCATCCCCGATTCAGCAGCTTTCGGTTGAAGTACATACGGGGCTCCCGCATCCGACCTCGACCTCTTCTCCAAACGGTATTCGCTCTCATCATTATTTTCGTCTTCGATATTGAGGCCTCCTTCGAAAGCTGAAGCAAAAATCTTAGCGGTGGTTCGAGGCCTGTGTGATTTGGGTTTCCTCGTTATAGAAGGGTCGGCAGCCTCCTTGCCCTTCCTTTTATTTCTACTGGCAGACTCAAAACAGCCATCTCGCCGCTAGGGTCCGCCTCATCTGCATATTCTCGCCAAGACCTGAACAAATGCAGTAACCATAGTTTGTCAGTGTTGGCCCAAGTAAATGTGAAGTTTTGAAGACTGACAAAAGAACTCAGACATGGACCAGGTCCATGTTGTGAAGCAGAGTCAACCAAAGCATGTGAGCTGCACGTGATTATCAGAAGTAATATCTCCTAATCTGATAAAAAAGGTTGCATATTGGATAAGGAGAGAAAGACTCCTTACACGAAAAGAACACAATTTAGGAAGAGGATAGTGTTAGAGTATGAGGTCAACTAGAACTCTTCTACCATAGAAGAGTAGCATCTGTATTCCAGTCAATCTCTAATTACTAACCCATTAAATATCAGTGCTGTTTTCTTTTACAGGTAATGCACATTAGCAGAGTTAAACGTAAATTGAGAGCAAAATAGCAAAGCAATTTTGCAAGCAATTTATGTGTGATTCAAGCGTGCAATCCTGAACTACTTGAACTAGATAGAAGAACCAATTCCAAGTGTCTATCTTTTATTCTAGTTCAATTATAGTAGGTGATTTACATTGTACCTTTCAGCTTTTATAGAAGCAATTGTATTAGCTACTTAGAGTGTTCAAGTTAGAGTTAACTTAAAGTTGTCGCAACAGTAGAGGCTTTGTGCCACAACGGGATTAGAGTTAATCCTAGGTTTACAAAATAGTTTTTGTAAATGCAGTTTTTGGCTCAGTTATTTTAGTGGAAGTTTGGGAAAATCCTACTGAGTAGTAGGTCGTGGTTTTTTCACCTTTTGAGCCAGGTGTTTTCCACGTAAAAATCTCTGTATTCTTTATTTTCTTTACTTATTATTCCGCAAATAGTATTAGATGGAACACATAGAAGAACCAGGTCCTTCTATAAACAACTTAAGCAAAAATTGGGTACCACACAAATCAACCCCCCCCCCTCTTGTGTGGTATTGAAGTATAAAACATCAATTGGTATTAGAGCGGGTTATCTTTGAAGAGGTTAACACCTTAGGAACAGATCAAGATGAGTGCACCACCTGGAAACTGGGAAGGGCAATCCACTGCTAGGCCCCCACTCTTTAATGGTCAGTACTATTCTTGGTGGAAGAATAGGATGAGAGATCACATCATTGGAGAAGACTATGAACTCTGGGACATAGTCACTGATGGCGCCCTAGCTACTACAAAGAAGAATGCTGAAGGAGTGGACATGCCAAAGACAAGAGCTGACTGCACTGCTGAAGATTTGAAGAAATGGGAAAAGAATGCCAAGGCCAAAAAATGGCTTGTGTGTGGACTAGGTCCAGACGAGTACAACAAGATTCAAAGATGTACCACTTCTAAGGAGATATGGGACACTTTACAAGTGGATCATGAAGGAACTCCTCCAGTAAAGAGATCAAGATGAACACTATTGTATTTTCAATATGAGAATTTCACTATGAAGGAAGGAGAAACTATCCAGGAGATGTACACAAGGTTCACAACACTAACAAATGAACTTAAATCTCTTGGGAGAATTATTCTTGAAGAAGACAAGGTTGAGAAAATCTTGACAAGGCTCTTACCAGTAACTTGGGAAAGCAAAATCACTGCTATTCAGGAATCAAAGAACATTGCTACTCTCAAGTTCGATGAACTGATTGGAAATCTCACTGTCTATGAACTTAGAAGGCAAACCATGAAAATGGATGCACCTAAGAAGGAAAGGAATCTCGCTCTCAGAATAGCTGAAGGTGCAGATCTAGAGGATGATGAAATGGCCATGATCACATGGGATTTCAAAAAGTACCTGATGAGAGGAAAGCGTTCTTCAAGAGGTACAATCTTCAACAAACAAAGGGCTCCTGAGAAACAGACCAACGAGGGCTGCTACAAATGTGGCAAGACTGACCACATAATCAAGAATTGTCCTCAGTGGGAAATTGAATGGAAGAAGGAAAGGGCTGAACGAAGGAATAAGAAGAAGGAGAAGGTTCAACCCAAAAGGAACAAAGTATCAACAAAGGCTATGGTTGCTGCTTGGGGAGAAACATCAGATGAGGATTCAAAAGATGAAGCTGGAGATGAATAAGCACTATGGCCATCGGAGAATCAGATGATGAACAAGAGGTAAGTGTGATTAATCTCAAAGACAAGATTAAGTTATTGTTTAAAGAAAGGTTATCTTAATTCTTGCTAGGCTTCATAGATGAGAGAAGGAACAGCTGTCTAGGGAGTGTGTGATCCTAAAATCCAAGTGCAAAAATCTAGAATCTAGGGCTAATGAGAGTGACAGTAAAAATGCTGAATTGAAGAACCAGGTTCTTGAACTTGACACTAGTGTCATAGAGCTTAGGTCTGAAAATTTAAAATTGAAATTAGGAAGAGGTAAGAAGATAGCTGATCAAACACATATCACCTTAGAAAAAAATCTAGAAAAAATGAAGGATGAGTTGTACAAGAAAGATGAACAAATAAGAGTCTTCAAAGAAGACCTAGGGAAGGTAAATCATGAACTAGACAGAACTTGCAAATGGAATAAGTCGTCTGATGCACTATCCTGGCTACAAGAACACCACAGTAGCAACAATAGAGGACTTGGCTATGGGACCCCAACACCTAAGTGGGATCCCGAAAGAAAGTACATCACTCTTCCTGAAAACAAAATATGCACACACTGTGGCAAGACTGGTCATTAGAAAAGTGAATGTAATGCAAAGGGAAAGGCCAGTCAAATGAACAAAACCTTTGTTCAAGAGAAAAATAGGCTGCCTGGATGGGCCAAAAGAAATTAAATTCACCCCTTTGTCTATAGAAAGGGACCCAAACTAGTTTGGGCTCCTAAAACTAACCCCTGATTTCTTTTTGCAGGTCCATGTGAAAGGATGTAGCAAAATATGGTACATGAATAATGGCTGCTTAAAATATTTGACTGGAAGCTAGAACCAGTTCCTTTCACTTGAGGACTTAAAAGGAGGTAATGTCTCCTTTGGAAATGGGAAGAAATGTGAGATTATTGGGGTTGGAAAAGTAGGTAAGACAGACTCACATTCCATTGAGAATGTCTACTTGATAGTTGGCTTGAAATATAGCCTAATCAGTGTATCACAACTGTGTGACAGAGGTAACCTTGTGGCCTTTACCTCTACCAAATGCTTTATGATTAATCATACCACTAACAAGATTGTTTTGCAGGGAAAAAGAGCTAAAAATATTTACATTGTAGATTTCTCCACTCTTTTAGAAAATGAACTCGCTTGAGTGTGTTGGACAATGATCCCCTCATGTGGCACAAAAGACTTAGACATGCAAGTTTGAATCAACTCAACAAATTAGTCTCCACGGACCTGGTGATAGGGTTACATAACATCAAGTTCAAGGAAGACAAAGTTTGTGAGTCTTGTGCAAGGGGGAAGCAAGTAAGATCATCTTTTAAAATCAAGAAAATGGTAAGCACAACCAAGACGTTGAAACTGGTTCATATGGATCTCTGTGGTCCAATGAGAACATTGAGCAGAGATGGTAAGAAATATGTTATGGTATTTGTTGATGATTATTCTAGGTTTACCTGGGTACTGTTTTTAACATCTAAGGATGAAACATTTGACATGTTTACTGCCTTTGTTAGAAAAACTCAGAAACAACTAGGTAAACAACTTGCATCAATCAGGTCTAATCATGGAACTAAAATTTAAAATGCTAAGTTTGCTGAATTTTGTGAGAAGCATGGTATAGATCATAATTTTTCTGCCCCTAGGACTCCCCAACAAAATGGAGTAGTTGAAAGAAAGAATAGAACTCTTGAAGATATGGCTAGGACTATGCTTCTTTCTAGTAAATTAACCAATAGCTTCTGGGCAGAGGCTATAAATACTGCATGTTACATCATTAATAGATGCATGACTAGACCTCTTGTAGAGAAGACTCCCTATGAGTTACTTAAAGGGAGAAAACCAAATATATCTCATCTTAGGGCATTTGGATGCAAGTGCTTTGTGCACAATAATGGAAAGGACTCCCTAGGTAAGTTTGATCCCAGAAGTGATAAGGGAGTATTCTTCGGATATTCTTCATATAGCAAAGCTTATAAAGTGCATAACAAAAGAACTTTGTGTGTAGAAGAAAGTGTACAAGTAGTTTTTGATGAAACTAACATTCTTTCTGAGAGACAAGAACATGAAGATGAAGCCATTGGGCTAGTAAGAGACTTGAGTGAAGTAACAGCTCAAGCTGAAAAGGCATGAAAAGAAGGAACAGGTGTTGGAATAGGTTCTTCCATCCGGGGCAACCTGACAGGGGGAACTGAAAAAGAAGAAATGAATCCAATTCCCAAATGGAACCTATTCATGAGCATGTTCCCCAGCAAAAAAAACATGGGAGAAACTCCAAAGAGAAATCAATTGGTTGTGAAACATTACAAGTATCAAAGTTCTCATCCCATTGAGAACATTCTTACTGATCCAACTTTAGGAGTCAAAACCAGATCTCGATTAATCTGTGTGCTTTTGATGTATTCTTATCTCTTATTGAACCTAAAAATGTTGCTGAAGCTTTGCATGATACAGATTGGGTGAATGCAATGCAAGATGCACTCAATCAGTTTGAAAGAAGTCAAGTGTGGCATCTGTCACAAGACCCAAGGACAGGTCAGTGATTGGCACTAAATGGGTCTTTAGAAACAAACTTGATGAAGATGGAACAGTTACAAGGAAAGAGGCAAGGCTAGTTGTCCAATGTTATAGACAAAAGGAGGGCATAGATTATGATGAGACATTTGCTCCAGTAGCAAGACTGAAGGCAATAAGACTCCTCATAGCCTTTACAGCACACATGGAATTTACCCTTCACCAAATTGATGTGAAGAGTGCCTTCCTCAATGGCTACTTAAAGGAAGAAGTCTTTGTCAAACAACCTTCAGGGTTTGAAAGTAAGGAGTGTCCAGATCATGTATACAAATTGGACAAGGCCTTGTATGGACTCAAGTAGGCTCCTAGAGCATGGTTTGAACGTCTATCCAAATTCCTGCTTGAACATGGCTACAAAAGAGGTAAGATTGACAATACTCTATTCTTGAGGGAAAAAGGTAAGGATATACTAGTAGTACAAATTTATGTTGATGACATAATTTTTGGAGCAACCATTGAAAAACTGAGTAAGGATTTTGCAAAATTAATGGGGAGTGAATTTGAAATGAGTATGATGGGTGAGCTTAATTTTTTTCTAGGATTATAGATCAAACAAAACCCAAATGGAACCATGATCCATCAACAGAAATATGCAAAGGAGTTGATTAAGAAGTTTAAAATGGATGAATCAAAAGAAATAGATACACTCATTGCAACTTCCACTAAATTAGACATAGATGAAACTGGTTCATCTATTGATCAAAAGTTGTATAGGGGTATGACTGGCTCACTTTTGTATCTTACTGCTAGCAGACCTGACATAGTTTTCAGTGTAAGGCTCTGTGCTCGTTTTAAGGCCAATCCTTAGGAATCCCGTTTGACTGCTATCAAGAGGATACTGAGATATTTGGAAGGCACTACTGATCTTTGTCTTTGGTACCCTAAAGGTAGTAACTTTAATCTAGTGGGGTATGCTGATGCTGACTATGCAGGCTTCCTTGTGGATAGGAAGAGCACCTCAGGTATGGCTCATTTTCTTGGTTCATGTCTTGTATCATAGGCCACTAAAAAGCACAATTCAGTGGCCTTATCCACTACTGAGGTTGAATATGTTGATGCTGCCTCTTGTTGTGCTCAATTGTTGTAGATCAAACAACAACTGATAGATTTTGGCATTGAAGTTGGTTGCATTCCTATCTTTTGTGATAACACTAGTGCTATAAGTATGACAAAGAACCAGTTCATCATAAGAGGACTAAGCACATAGATGTTAGACATCAGTTCTTAAGGGATAACTATGAGAAATGATTGATTACCATAGAATTTTGCGCTACTGATAAACAAATTGCTGACATCTTTACTAAAGCACTAAGTAGAGAAAGCTTTGAAAGGAACAAGTTAGAATTAGGGATGATTAAGATCACCTATGGGACCAGCTCATAATGCATAATGGAAAAAAAATAGAAAAATAAAAATAAAAATTTTGGCTAGGAAATCTGAACTTGTGTAAATATCAAGATTAATTTTTACTCAGCTTCATACAGTAAATAGTATAGTCCTGTGACACGTGTGAATATGACTCACTGATCTCTTACAAAATTTTCTCTATTGTGGTAAATTGAGGCACGATCAAGAGAATTCTAAACGAAGAACCTGGTTCATCAATATTGGTTCATCTGAATGTCAAGGTGTGTTTTCTATACTCTGCACAATTAGAAATATAAATATTTAAATCATGATCAGAGTCCTACAATTGTTCAACTCATTAGAAAATCTTATCCGTTTGTTTTTGAACCAGTTCCGTCCTTATTAAAATTCTAACCACAAAAATTGCCTAAAATCTAGTGAAACTTAACAGTTCGTTCAACCTGCAATTTCAGGTTGATTAGACCTCTAATTGACTACTAAAGCTACTGTTATCCATTAAACGAGTCTTTCTCTTTAAATACTCATTATTACTTCCTGTCATTCTCATAATTCAAAACCGTCAACAAACCTTCTTCAATTTCAATTGCTTTCTTCTCCAAAGGTTTAACTCACCAATTCTCTCAAGCAATAAGCTACAATGACGAACCCATAAGACAACCCTGGAACTCCTCCACAGCCTACTCCATCTAATTCATCTACCCCTCCTCCACCTAGCACAACTCCCCAACCCAGGCGAAGAAGAGTAAAAATGCTTGCTCACAAAATGATGGCATCTGGTGCTCTTTCAAAGAAGTTAAATGAGAAATTAAAGGCAAGTCAGGCCCAAGATTCTGATTCTGATTCTGACTCTGAGTCTAATTCGCTCAAATCTACTAGTGAGGGGGAAGGACCTGGGTCTTCTGACTCTGAGAAGGCTCAAAAATCCCCTTCTAAGGTAAGTTCTTCTTTGACTGAAAATTTAGAAAATAGGTTTGTTTTGGTTAGACCTATAAGGGATGTGGAATTACTTGAGTTAGGAAGGAGTGGAGGTAAAAACAAATTTGAAAAAGAAAAAGAGATAGAGGGTGAATGTGGTGGCGTGAGGGAAAAAGGGAAAGGAGTGGTTGATCATTCACCCACTGCTGAATTGCCCATACCTGCTATTTGTGGGGTTGCACATGAAACTATTGAATAAAGTGGTGAGAATTCAGGGGGAAGCGGTTCAGGGGAGGCTGCTGAGGGGCTAGTTAATCTAAGGTCATAGGGAGATGAACTTGTTTCATCAATTAAAGAGACCCTAGTAGGCCTTTTAAAAAAGGTAGGTGCAAGTTACGATCCAAAGAAAAGGAGAACTCCCACACCAAAACCCCCCACTGCTGCTAAACCATCAATGAAACAAAAGGCTCCCACCCCAACAACTACTGAAACTACCTTTCCAAAGGGAAGAGCAACAAGAAGCAAGGTGAAACAGAGTGAGAGAGACCTACAACAGGCTTTGGCTGAAAGTAAGAAGAAAAGGATGGATAAAGGAAAAGGTAAGGTTGCAGAGTCATCTGAAGCAGTTGACGTTGAGGAGATGGAATAGGTCCATCAGGAGGACTATGCAACAATGAAGGTTCAGACCCCTAAGCCCAAAAAGACCAAGACTTCTTCCAAGAAGTATTCCTCTGTGTCTGAGGCTGCTGAACCTTCATTGGCCAAGAGGACAAGGCCTGCAGTAAAAAGCAAACAAGTTAGAGTTTCTGAAGATGACAAATGGAGTGGTGAAGAAGAAAATGAGTCTGATGGTGAACAAGACAAGCTGGCCAAGTTTGGAAAAAGGAAAATTTTGAAGGGAAGATTGCTGAAAGATTTGGTGGAACCAGGAATGGTTCGTTTGGTTGACACCCTAGCTACTCAGGGCTGGAAGGACCTGGTCCTTCAGATGGATGGGAGATTGGCAAGAAATGAAATCATTGAATTCATGGCAAATGTTGAACTCAAAGATGACAGAGTTACAAGCAATGTCAAAGGAGTTCAAGTGACATTTTATGCAGAGAAGCTGGGAGAGATTCTAGACATCCCTGCTGAGGGATATGATGATTACACCAGACAGAGATGGCCAAGTCTGGATTCCCTTCCATCTTCCCTTACAATCACTAGGAGATTCTGTGATGTTGCAGAAGTGAATGAGGCCAAGTTTGTGCACAAGAGTGAAATGAAGCCACATCACAAAGTCATTTTTGAGTTTGTCAACAAGTGCCTACTGCCCAGGCAGGAGAGAAGGCATATTGCAAATTATATGGACTTAGTTCTGATGGAGTGCCTTGAAAGTGGAAGGCAAATTATCTGACATGCATTCATCATCAAGCTACTGGATAGGGTTATCAATGGCTCCAAGGCTCATGATACCCCCTATGGCTTTATTTTGACTACAGTTCTGGATAGGTGCAATGTGCCTCTGAAGAAATGGGAAATGGCCACAAGTAAGGATAACTTTGGTATTAATACTTTGCTTGCTTGTGACTATTTAGTCAATGCCATTCCAAATGAACCTGGTTCATCCGTGAAGACACCTATCAACAGTAAAGTCAGGGCTCTTGTTCAGGAAAGTGAGGCCAGGGATGCTGAGATAGCTAGGCTAAAGGCTTGTGTGGCAGAGGTGGAATCTGAGACGGATGCTCCCAGAACTAAGCTTACCAAGGAAAAGGAGAAGAATGATGGAATTCTTCACAATTTGCTGAATCCTCTCTAAGCCCAAAACCAACCCTCTAGCTCCCCCAAGCCTTAGGAATTCTAGCCTTAATCTTCTGAACCTTTCTAGTACCTTCAGTGACCCAGATTAGAGATTTTTCTGTCTTTTTGCTCATTTTTTGAATATTTTTGCTTTCTGGTTGTGGATTGTGGTAGCAACATATCTTCTATCAATGATATCTACTATTTTTGCTCTTGTTGAATGTTAATATTTCCTTGATAGTTTAAATATGTTTGCTTGATTACTGATGATTAATCCATGACTGCACTTGCAGCTGCCCCAGTGGCCATGAGTACTTATTAAAATCAGGGACTCACACTTTGTGTATGCAACTTTTCGATGATGCCAAAAGGGGGAAGAGATATTGTGCTATACATATTCTGAATAAGTGATATTTATAACCTAATTAACCTGGTCCTTGATGATAAGTGAATTTTCTAAACTTTGTATTGATGGTTAAGTTGAGTCCTTACAGGGTCTAAGTGAGTAAAAAGCACAGAGTTTGTCATCATCAAAAAGGGGGAATTTGTTGGCCCAAGTAAATGTGAAGTTTTGAAGACTAACAAAAGAACTCAAACATGGACCAGCTCCATCTTGTGAAGCACAGTCTTGATCAACCCAAGTGTGAGAGCTGTACGTGAAGGAGATAAATCTAACTTATCAGAAGTAATATCAGCTGATCCGATCGTAAAGGTTGCATATTGGATAAGGAGAGAATGACTCCTTACACGAAGAGAACACAATTTAGGAAGAGGATAGTGTTATAGTGTAAGATCTACTAGAACTCTTCTACCATAGAACAGTAGCATCTGTATCCCAATCAATCTCTAATTACTAACCCATTAAATATCAGTGGTGTTCTCTTTTACAGGTAATGCACATAGCAGAAGTTAAACGTAAATTGAGAGCAAAATAGTAAGGCAATTTTGCAAGCAATTTATATGTGATTCAAGCGTGCAATCCTGAAGCTACTTGAACCAGATAGAAGAACCAGTCCCAAGTGTCTATCTTTTATTCTAGTTCAATTGTAGTAGGTGATTTTACATTGTACCTTTCAGCTTTTATAGAAGCAATTGTATTAGGTACTTAAAGTGTTCAAGTTACAGTTAACTTGAAGTTGCCACAACAGTTGAGGCTGTGTGCCACAACGAGATTAGAATTAATCCTAGGTTTACAAAAGAGTTTTTGTAAATGCAGTTTTTGGCTAGGTGATTTTAGTGGAAGTTTGGGAAAATCCTACTGAGTAGTAGGTCGTTGTTTTTTCACCTTTTGAGCCAGGTATTTTTCACGTAAAAATCTCTGTGTTCTTTATTTTCTTTACTTATTATTCTGCAAATAGTAGTAGTTGGAATACATAGAAGAACCAGGTCTTTCTATAATCAAGTTAAGCGAAAATTAGATACTACACAAAGCACCCCCTCTCTTGTGTGGTATTGAAGTATAAAACATCAGTCAGCACAAAGAACCCCCCCTCTTGGCCACCCATTGCTCCTTGGCCAGGTCAGACCAAGACCTGACAAGATACGGGAATGCGGTGTCCAACTGTTCGATCCACCCCGGCAAGTCCGAAACCGCCTTGGGGTACTAAGCGGCGGCTACAGAAAACATAAAGAGGTCATTATTCTGGGGGAAAGGAAAGAAAATCACAAAACGTGACTAAGGGAAAAATGCTTACGCTGCGTGTTCTAGTTCTCCGAGAAAGGCATCCTCCCGGCTAGAATAATGTCCGAGGTCCTCACCCGGACGAACCTACTCATCCACCCTCGATCCTTCCCCTCATCGGTGCTCGAGAAAAATGATTATTTGGATCGTTGGTGAAGCCTGATCAAACCTCGATAAAATCGAGGGCAGTACAACCTAATCAAATGGTTGAAGGTAAAAGTCTCGCCTGCAACCCCTTCAGTAAAATGACAGAGCATCAAGACTATCCTCCAGAAAGAAGGATAGATATGATTGAGTGTCACTTGATTTTTGTCACAAAAATCGAGGATAACCGGATCTATCTCCAGGGGGAGGATTAAGAGTAGTCAGTAGGACCCAAGGTGAACGGGTAAGTATACACATGAAGGAAGCCGGCCTTGTGGTCCGTTATATTTTCATCAGGGCTGGGAATCTCCACCTCCACTACCTCGTTCCATTGGTAGTCTGTCTTTACCGTCCCTATGTCAGTCACGACACTAATATATCGGGACATGTGTTCATATCGGCCCGGGGTGGATGAAGTGGTATCGATTGTAAAGTCCTTTGACATATCAAGCTTGGAGGGAGTGCACTGTTCCAAAGTGGGTATCTCTTTGGGTTTCCTTTTAGATTTTCAAGATGAAGAAGCAGCCTCGTCTTTCCGCAGAACTGTCTTGGAGGTTCTAGCCATGATGATGACAAAATTTCTCCAAAAAAACAAGAAGAAAGGACGCAGGTAGGGATGGATCTGGCTTTGCAAAATTCAAAATAGTTGAGAAAATGGAAGTTATCCAACAATTGGTGCCTATATAAAGGGGGTCTTTGGCACTTGGTAAGGGCCTGTTGCTCCAATTACTCCACACAAAATATAGAAGAACATTCTCTTTTCTCTCTAACATACTATCTCGATATTGCTGCCCTTTGTTTGTTATCTTCATACTTGTTCTTCATTTATTGCTTATCATTGGCCATAAAGAGCCTTCACTGATCTGTTTTGTAACTGTTAGCCCTTCCCCGATTACCCTTAATAGTTCGAGCCGGAGCCCAGGAATCGACCTCGAGGCCCCGTATCTGTAAGGCCCTGGAAAATTTTGTTAAGTAATTTAGGATTTCGTGGTGCCACGCAGGCTAATTATAATTTCTTATGTGATATTAACATGGTGGGCATCAATTGGACTTGGTAAATAAGTGTACGAGTCTTATGGTAAGTAATTTAGGGCCCAAGGAATGGCCTAAGCCTAAGTCAAATTGGAAAATTTCGCAATAGGCTAAGATTCCAAATGAGTTTGCACAAGTCCACATTTTAAACGAGCATATCTAAGTATGTATAATGTGTTATGTGATGAAAAACCTATCATATGAAAGGTCTTCGAGTCTAGTTTCTAACACTTCAAACCTTTCGTCATTTGGACATTCCTACACAAAGTTATGATCAAATTACCAAAGGCTAGAAAAATGTGATCCTGTGTCGAATCTGCGATCGCAAACCTGCCGCATTTTTGACTCTGCGATCACAGATCTATCGCTGATTGGGCTAGTGTTGCCCAGTTTTGGGCACCTATTTTGCGATGCATTCTGCGGCCCACATTCTTGATTTGCGGTCCATTCTGTGATCGCAGGCCCGATTTCGGAGGCTTATTTTTCCTATTTTTATAACCCGACCCCATTTTAATATATAATATTTGGGGCTTCATTTGGGGTCAATTTCTACCTATTTTAGAGAGAGTTGAGAGCATATAGAGAGAAAAAGAGAGAGAGAAGGAGCCTAGCTCATAATCACCCATCTCTTGCTCAAGTCTTCAAGAATCAAAGAACCCAATCACATGTTCTTCGTCTAAGAGGTAAGATTCTATACTTTAGACTTTAATTTCGAGTTTGGGGTATAAGATGGGTTATTGAGGTATGAGTCTTGGGGGTAATAGTATTATATATACATGCATTTACAAATTAGGTTTGTGGAAAGATTGTTGAACATAAATAAGTAAAGATTGGGTTGGGGAATGAAGGAAATCTTGTAAAAGAGATTTGAAATCAAGATGCACAACTAGTATTTGATAAAATGCTCAAATGAGCTGAAACTATGAATACCTTCCTAATTTGTGTTCGATTTTGTTATGTCTCAAAGTAGATTGGGATTGCTAGCATTTCCGGAACATTGTAGTAACTTAAGGAAATCTTAAACAAGGTATGTATGGCTAAACCCCCCCCCCCCCTCTTCTTAGAAATTGAGCTCTCTTGGTGTCCCCGCTTATGTTGTAAGTCCGAAACTTGATTTATGTAGTATTTGTTATTTCAAAGGATTTGGTATTGCAAGACTATATGTGAAAGGTGTGTCTCAATGTGTTTAATGTGCTATACTTGGTAAATTGGGGATATGTGAAGAATGTGAAGTATATGCTAAATTGCCAAGATTTCAAGTCAAGTTTAAATTGTGATTATTACGCCGAATCATGAGAATTCCTCTCTATGCTTATAACTTGAATTGCTCTTGTGTATGCCCATTATCTTAAATTGCAAGTTTGATGTTGAAAGTGAAAGTAATGTGGAATGTAAGTTATGAAATGTGGCCTAGTGCCAAGTATGATGTGATAATTGTGGCCTAAGTGCCTGTGAATTGATACATGTGAAGTAAAGATTGAAATGAAATTGTGAATAAGGGTAACGTCTTGAAAGACGGCTTAGCCGATCGGGCCGTGATCGGACGCCATGTTATACACACATGGTGGTAATGTATTGATAATTGAAACTGGAAAGTGGGAATGAAATAAGGGTAATGTCTTTGAAGACGGCTTAGCCGATCGGGCCGTGATCGGACTCCGTTCAAGGAAGCGGTGGTATTGTGAATGATGATAAACAATATTAAAAGCCCCAAACTAAAGCTATGGAAGTTATGTGAAAGCTATGTGATTCCTTTTATTCGATGATGTAGTGACTGTTTAAAGCTTTTGTTGAATCCTTATGATTTCTTTGTCCTTGTATGGTTGTTCTTTCTAATGAGATGGTGTTTAGTTATACATACTAGTGCTATTCGATGGCGCTAACGTTCCTTTTGTCGGGGGTGCTATGTTTTTAAATGGATGTAGGTGTTTTTATAGCAGGCATTATTGGTCACAGCTAGTGCGGCATCATCCTTTCAGCTGACTTGGTGAGACCCACTTCGTCTCGGGGTCCTGTTTCATCTGTTTATCATGTACTTTGTATTTGAGGTATAGCCAGAGCCTTGTAATCAGCATTTCTATATTACATTATTCTTCAGTTATGTTTAGAGGCTCCATAGACAGGTTGTGGGTAGTGTCGGGTATTGGAATCAAAGTAGAAATATTGATGTTTGGTAAAGATTTATAAAACTTGTAATATTTTGATAATTATGATTTAAGCTGCTAGTGGAAATGAAATGGAAGTTGTTAATGAAATACTTACTAAGTATGATTAATGGAGTCCATCTCCTATTTATTCATGAATTAGATTGGGTAGAAGGAAACCTAACAGGCTTGCTCAGTCGGGTTTACTCGGTTGAGCACCGATCGAGCTCCAATGTTATACACCCCATATTTTCGTACATGAAAATATGCCATAAATAAATTAATGAGAGCCCGGAAGTGAGATGTCACGTCCCGCAGTATCACATTACGGTGATGTCACGTGTCACGGTATTCAGTTACGACGATGTTGCATCCTGAAGTATTGTACGTTAAAATTTTGTTTTCAGTTAATCGATGTAAGACTCGGGGATGAGATCATCTTGACGTTAACGTACTTACGCTATTTATAGCAAGCACTAAACAAGTGTTATGAAGAATAAGAGGGTACACGGATTAAAAAAAATAAGTTTCGTTGAAAGTGGTCAAATCGGAATAAACTACGGGTCGAGCGATAATACCCGATAATTATGAACTAGTACCATGCAAGGTACCATATGACCACGGTAGTATAATATATAAAGTATATATGAAGTATTTTGAAAATAAATAGAATTTTATGTAATTTGTGATAATTCTTAAATTATGCGGGTAATGGATTAATTACCGGTAACAAGACATTACCCGGTTAACTAATAAGTGGATAAATTAATAAAATCATCTTCCCAAAGTACATACGTGGCAGCCCAACCCTTTATTAAGGTGATTCATCTATCACCTTTACCATGTGTCAAAAGCTTAAAAAGTCTTATCAAGACTTTGTTCAAAGCTTATTCAATCTAACAGAGATAAAAAAATCTCATTTTCAAGACCAAAGAACTAACTTTAACATTCTGTTAAATGACCAAAACGTGAAAGAGCAAGAATGGCACACCAATTCACTCCTTCACCAAAATTCCTTTCTGAAAGCTTTAAGGGCAGAGTAGTTGTCCGAAATTTGAGTTTGTCCAAGTTTAAGTTTCGTCCATATTTCGCAGAAGCACATTTGTTCAAATAATTTCGAGAATAGGTATGTTAAGGGTACCCCTTCTTTCTTTTGGCATGATCCAAACGATATAAATGATACGAACAAATGCACAACTGCTATAAATGACTCTATTCATAGAAATACTAGAGTTTCCTATGTTCTCGATTTCCCATATGTCTTACTGTTCTATCGTCTGTTTATGGGTCTCAGAAAATATATAAGTTGAGAAAAGTTACTTTAGGACATTAATCAAAGGCCTAATTATAAATGTTATCCATATCTTCCGGTTGTGTGCTTGATATCAAAGCATGCTGATGACACGTGAGTTATATTACCTTCTCTTTAATTCCAGTTTCTGTTCATGGAAATATCACTCATCATCGAGCGTGAAAATGATGCACGAAATCATACTAAAACATGTTTCCAACATCTGGTATCTCTTTGTTATCAGACTAAGAGAGTTCCACGTTCTAATCAATTGACTAGATATGGATTAGACACTATGGATCCAGAAGTAATAATTCAAGTTCGAGATGATTTGAGATATGTGGTAGCACTTAATAGAATGGATTAAGCACAGAGAAAAATAAACACTCATTACAAGATTACCGAGAGATTTTATTAACGTATTTCATATTCATTTCATGCATTTATACATGTGCATTGACCCATGAGCAGATGACGTTATATACGCTTATATATGTAAATATATGTATATGGGATATGGGAAAAGGTTACGGCGTTATATACGCACCACCACCTGATCAGCTGGTATATGATGATGATGTTGTCCACAGTGGCTGAAATATGACTCAAACGGCGTTATATACGCGTATATATGTATGTATTCAAACGGCGTTATATACGCATATATATGTATGTATGTATATGTATATGGGATGTGGGAAAGGTTATGGCGTTATATACGCAGCACCACCTGATCAGCTGGTATAGGATGATGATTTTGCACACAGTGGCCGATATGATATGATGGGATGCCCTCAGAGGCTGATAATGTTATAAAACATGTACCTATGCACGACATGACATTCATACGCATATGCATGACGCTTAAAGTAATTTATAATTTACAGAGTTATCCAGACATACAGGTTGAGTCAATTACTCTATATTTCTTCCATGTCTGTTATGTACTTATTTATGTGCCTTACATACTCAGTACATTATTCGTACTGATGTCCCTTTTGCTTGGGAACGCTGCATTTCATGCCCGCAGGTCCAGATAGACGAGTCGAGAGCCCTCCAAGTAGGCTATCAGCTCAGCGAAGATGTCGGTGCGCTCCATTTTCTTCGGAGTTGCGTATTTGGTTAGTATGATTTAGACATGAATTGTTTGGTATGGCGGGACTCTGTCCCGACTTTTATGACATTTATGTACTCTTAGAGGCTTGTAGACATATGTCTTGTACGTGAAAGATTGTAAGGCCTTGTCGGCCTATGTTTTGAGTTTATAAAGGATCATGTTGGCCTATTAGGCCCGTGTGTCACGTGTATATGATGATGTAATAAGAAAAATACATTACGTTGGTACTCGGCTGAGTAAGGTACCGGGTGCCCGTCGTGGCCCATCGGTTTGGGTCGTCACAAAAGTGGCATCAGAGTAGTTCTGTCTCAGGGAGTCTACAAGCCGTGTCTAGTAGAGTCTTGTTTATGGGTGTGTCGTGCACCACACTTATAAGCAGGAGGCTACAAGGCATTTAGGATTGTCACTCTTTCTTCTTACTCTAGATCGTGCGGTAGAGCTCACTTATAAGAATTCATGTCCCGAACTTCTATTCGTAATAAGACGATGCCTACATTCAGAAAGACAATCGATAAAAGATACAACTGTGGAATTATTGATTCAGAGGATCTCGATTTTGCATCTTGCGTATGATAAGTAAATGTGAGGTCTTTAGCAAATCATGGGTGTACTGAAAGGTGTAAGCTTGTTGATAAGGGACCTTAAGGCAAGAATATTTATCCACCTTTATGGTAAAAGAAAATGCTTTTAAGAAGTAGAAGAAGCAAGGTGAAGAAGGTTACGAGGCGCCCAGTTAATGAAGATTTTCAGTATTATAGTTCCGGCGGAAAAATATAAGCATTAAGAGTTACACTCAACAGTAACAGAGTTAGGTACAATTGGTCGTACCCATCTCTGTTATGCCCTATGGGGGCTAACAGGTGTAGTTTAAGAAAAGGACGGAACATCAGGACCTGGCTGGGGTTCGAGTAAACCAAGATGGTGGATGGATTGTTTGTGTTAGTTGACAATTCCAAAGGATATTGCAAGTGTTCTAGTAGATCTCCTCGTGAGACACCTAGATGGTGCACCCTAAAATATTAAAGCTAGATATGAGCACTGGAAGCCTTGAAGGAATAAATATTACCTTAGTGTGGCTCCCGCCCCCAGTAAAGAAAAAAATGTTAGGCAATTGAAAGAGCCAAGGGATGGAGTAAGGGGAGCCAAAGGCAAAAGAATGTTTTGTTCGAGTTTTTAAAGCAGTAGACATAGATAATTAGCGGGAGATAAGAAGAGAGTTAATGAAGCATTATGAGCAAGATATGATACACGGATGATAACGGTAGGTCAAAAAAATGATGACAATATTACAGAATTTACAGTCAAGTGAAGGGAAAGATAAAAGATGACAGGCCTTGAGACAATGAAAGAATATAGGCCATAGAGTCATATTCTCATTTCGAGAAATAAGTTCGCAACTCTAGTGCGATTACCAAGAGGAAAAGTTTGACCCCAGAACCAGTATGGATTGGTGAACAAGATAAACCAAATATGAACAAGGAACTGAGTGATTTGATGATAGTCAGCATCATGAGAATTGCAGATTGCATTCCGGCAATAACAAAATGGACAACAGAAGAACATCCATGATGAATTCAGAAAATGGTCATCTAGGGAGACGCTTCCCTAAAGCAAGCAATGTGAGCAAAGTTAAGCTTAAGAGACTGTATGTGCCAGTTACATTAAGTGTCACCATCGCGAGCGAGGGATTTTGTTATCCTTGGTACAAAAGGATTACCGCAAGGTGAGTAAGGGTCATTTATAATGTGAGAGGACGCCAAAGATAAAGAGGAAAAAAAACATCTATAAGCAGATTTTCGTAGCTCCAACTCTTAGTACTCCCCAAAAAGGGGAGAATATAGAATGACGTGACATTACGTCAGAATTAAGTGGTTCTAGTGATTATGGAATAGTAAAGGAAGAATGCAATAAAACGGAAAAAAGGATGATATTGCACTTATTCAAAGCCTACAGATATGCTACGATACCAGAACATTGTGCAAGCACGATGTCAAGGAGAGGAAGTAAAGGTTCCTGCCCGAGTTGTTATTAATAAATAAGGAGCCAGTGCAAGACGTAATTTAAGATAAAGGAAATAACCCAAAAAAGATTACGAGGAATATTGACATGAGAGTGGGCCAACGAGTAGTTAGTGATTGGTCAGGAAGATCCCTGTTATGGCTAAACATGGGGTTACAGACGAGTCATCAGATCATGTAAGATAAACATAGTAGAACCCAACGTGGAGAATTCAGCCTCAAAGAATATCATTATAATACTTGAGCTATATTGAAACAAGAGTCGGGGTAGTTAAAGGTACTGTATGAGTATTACGAGGATAAAAGAAAGTGCCACTGGGAAGGCAGTCAAAATACCAATTCAAAAGCAATCATACAAGCACAAGGGCAAGGATGTAAGCAACTACGGATGATTATAGGCAAGTAAGGACATCAAAAAGGTCCGTAATAAGCTCATAACTTTAGGAGAGTCAAGGGTTCTCCCTAAGTAATACGACAAAAGACTATCTGAGGTGATAAGAAAGAAGGCTTCAACCTAAGCACAATGACCTAAAAAGGAAATGGTCGTGTAACAACAATCTCGCCACAACATTGTAAGCATTCCAAAGGAAAATGACACCTACCGTGGCAAATGAACGGGAAGTAAGAATTAAAAGTAATATTTGAGATCATATGAGTTGTATGAAAACTGTGCAAGTGTAGGCACTATGATAAGCTAAGTATGGATACAACAAGGGGACAGAAAGACCGGGAAAAGTAATTGCCTACCTTTAAAGAAAACTGAGATAGAACGAAAGGAATTATTGATCAATGATCCAAAGTTCGTTATGTGATGAACGCACTTAAGATTTCGGAGTATTATCCATGCAACAACATATATGTTGACAATCATATAGTCGTAGAAGATTTCGGTATAAGTTAAAAAGAATTGAGCCCAAATCATAGACAAAGGATTGAATTATCAGAAGATTTTATCATGGATATTACATAACGTCCATGAAAGGCTAAAGTAATAACTAATACCATAAACCGCATATCGGGAAGTAGCTTAAGCCTACATAAAGGCTGATCAGAAAAAGGAGGAAACTAAAGAGATACATCAACGAAGTAAATCAGAAATCTGATTATTGGACCCTGAAAATTACAGAAATTGTGATTGAGAACCTTGCAGAATCACTCTTACTATCAAAGGTACAAGAGAGATAATGCAGTAGCCATATTCTATAGCGACTCTACGATAAAGCCAGTTAGAAGTGTCCCAACCTCATAAAAAATTAGTATGGAGCTCCTACAAGATTGTGTAAAGAGGTTCATGTATTATAATAGAAGTTCAAAACGTGAATGTGATAGAAGATACGATGCGAAAATTTAAGGTAAGTAAGGTAAAGGTGAACAACGTACGAGATACATAAAGGCAGAAGATCGTGAATAATCCATACTTCGGATAGAAGTCTATAAGCGCGGAGATTCAATATCCAGGAATGATAGCAGCGACGTCAGTTGCATATCTTCCAGCCTATGGTCTAGGTATTGAAAAGCCTGATTATGAGAGTAAAGGATTCGCTTGATGTTCCAGAACAACATAAGGAAATCTATGGTGCAAGCAAGTTGAAGGAAGGCTGCGGATAGAATAAATAGATATGTATAGGTCCCAAGCTAAAGTATAGTAGAGCGACAAAGTTTTAACGAAACATGAGTAAGGATGAGGAAAGGCAAGTGAAAAGGTGAAGAGAATGGATAAGTCATCGGGATTAAAACCCATGAAAACAAGAAAGCTAATGGTTTCTCTATGTTATAGAAAGTTTAGTATAGCCTAAATGAACTCAAAGGAGTCTAAGACTAATAACATTCAGAAGAGATGGAATGCTGCCATGTTAATAGAATGAGGGTGTAATTATTATAGAAAAAAAAATGAAAATGACATTTGGGCCTTCGATTGAGTAATGATCTGACGAATAAAAGAAAGGGATCTCATGAATTGGACAGGACTAAAATACCCACGCAAGGGAAATCACATTGGGATGCCGTGACATATGGTTATGAAAGCAGGGTATCGCCCCAGGTGGATCAATCTAATCATTTCAGATGTTCCCCGATAAAAGGAAAATCCTAGCAGCAATATTACATAAAAGGTTAAGTTATTAGGGGTGGATTATGGATCAAAAATGAGGTGAATCAACAATGGATGGATAAAAGTTATAAATTATGAGAAGAGATTAGGTCGTCATTCTTAAGATGAACAGTAACGTGGAAGCATTAGAGGACATAGATTTATACGTATGGGATAAACAATGAAAGTAACCTGGAATTTGGTAGCAGACCTGAGTAATGAGAAGTCGAGGTAAGAGTTATGGTATAGTATGACCTATGTAGATGCAGTAAAGTCATACGAATGGATAACCACGTCTATAGAATAAGAAATGGCAATATTCGTAAGTTCGACAGAAAAAAAGGCGAAGAACTTCAGGATTGGCTAAAAACTGGAGGAAAAATGAAAGAGGAGTCCCATAAGTACACATACAAGGTCAGTATCGTAGAAGCTGCATGATGGGAAGTAGCAACAGTTATGAGATTGAAAGGTATTTGATCACAAGTCATGACATGGGAAAGAGGCCTAAAGGGGGGGGGGGGGGGGGAATACCTTGGCCTATGGACTTATTCACAGAACAGTTGCCTAGATGGCAAGAGGACTATTAAAGTATTCGCAAGAACTATGGGATATGAGAACGATAAACGCATCAATCAACATTCGAGGACGAATATTCTCAAGGGGGAATGATGTTACACCCCATATTTTCGTACATGAAAATATGCCATAAATAAATTAATGATAGCCCGGAAGTGAGATGTCACGTCCCGCAGTATCACATTACGGTGATGTCATGTGTCACAATATTAAGTTACAACGATGTTGCACCCTGAAGTATTGTACGTTAAAATTTCGTTTTCAGTTAATCGATGTAAGACTCAGGGATGAGATCATCTTGACGTTAACGTACTTACTCTATTTATAGCAAGCAATAAATAAGTGTTATGAAGAATAATAGGGTACACGGGTTAAAGAAAACAAGTTCGTTGAAAGTGGTCAATTCGGAATAAAATACGGGTCGAGCGATAGTACCTGATAATTATGAACTAGTACCATGCAAGGTACCATATGACCACGGTAGTATAATATATAAAGTATATATGAAGTATTTTGAAAATAAATAGGATTTTATGTAATTTGTGATAATTCTTAAATTATGCGGGTAATATATCAATTACCGGTAACAAGATATTACCCAGTTAACTAATAAGTGGATAAATTAATAAAATCATCTTCCCAAAGTACATACGTGGCAGCCCACCCCTTTATTAAGGTGATTCATCTATCACCTTTACCATGTGTCAAAAGCTTAAAAAGTCTTATCAAGACTTTGTTCAAAGCTTATTCAATCTAAACGAGATAAAACGTCTCATTTTCAAGACCAAAGAACTAACTTTAACATTCTGTTAAATGACCAAAACGTGAAAGAGCAAGAATGTCACACCAATTCACTCCTTAACCAAAATTCCTTTCTGAAAACGTTAAGGGCAGTGTAGTTGTCCGAAATTTGAGTTTGTCCAAGTTTAAGTTTCGTCCATATTTCGCAGAAGCAGATTCGTTCAAATAATTTCTGGAACAGGTATGTTAAGGTTACCCCTTCTTTCTTTTGACATGATCCATACGATATAAATGATACGAACAAATGCACAACTGCTATAAATGACTCTATTCATAGAAATACTAGAGTTTCCTATGTTCTCGATTCCCCATATGTCTTACTGTTCTATCGTCTGTTTATGGGTCTCAAAAAATACGTAAGTTGAAAAAATTTACTTTAGGACATTAATCAAAGGCCTAATTATAAATGTTATTCATATCTTCCGGTTGTGTGCTTGATATCAAAGGCATGCTGATGACACATGAGTTATATTACCTTCTCTTTAATTCCAGTTTCTGTTCATGGGAATATCACTCATCATCGAGCGTGAAATGATGCACGAAATCATACTAAAACATGTTTCCAACATCTGGTATCTCTTTGTTATCAGACTAAGAGAGTTCCACGTACTAATCAATTGACTAGATATGGATAAGACACTATGGATCCAGAAGTAATAATTCAAGTTCGAGATGATTTGAGATATGTGGTAGCACTTAATAGAATGGATTAAGCACAGAGAAATAAACACTCATTACAAAATTACCGAGAGATTTTATTAACGTATTTCATATTCATTTCATGCATTTATACATGTGCATTGACCCATGACCAGATGGCGTTATATACGCGTATATATGTAAATATATGTATATGGGATATGGGAAAAGGTTACGACGTTATATACGCACCACCACCTGATCAGCTGGTATATGATGAGTGTAGTCGTCGACCGACGTAGTACGAGTAAGTAATACGTACGAACCGTAACGAAACCGGTCTATAATTAGTAGTACGTATTAAGTTATTAGTTACGTTAGTTACGTTAACGTAACCGTAACGGTTACGTAACGTACTACGTATTATAATAGTAGTAGTAGTAGGTAGTAGTAAGGTAGGTAAGTGTCTACGTACTACACCACCCACCTACCGTAGTAGTACGTTACGTAGTACGTACGTAGTACGTACGTACGTAGTAGTAGTCGTCAAAAAATTGGGGAAAAAG
>NC_031994.1:79370207-79408165 GCF_001879085.1 Nicotiana attenuata
GAAATTTTGATTCTGATTTTTCGTACAGTCAAATGGAAGCCTACTGTGTTANATTTTAATCAAACTACTCTAAACCGCTTAACACTTTGTCAGTTGTACTGACTATACTAATAACCACCATTTCTAAAATATGGGTTTAAAGTTAGCTAAATTTATTGGGTGTTGATATATCATTGACAAACCTCCTAGTGCAAGATGACCNCTAAATTCGCCTTTTTTAGGCATTTTGACTCTTTAACTTACGTAATTCTACATATATTATTGCGTCTATAGGCCTGGTAAAGGTTAGATGTATTTAGTAATACTTAGTTCAATCAAGGTAGAGGTAGTTCGAAAATGGGAAAGATTAAATGTTTGTTTACCGGGATAGAAAAATGGGTACAAGTTTATGTGGCTACGAGACCGTTTTGACCTTCTTATAATATAGACGAGACTCTAATGAATTTACCATTGACGTGCAGCTTGAGAAGAGAAATCAATGTCGAAGAGAGAAGAGAAGAAGTGATTTAGAGAAATTTCGATTCTTTTATTTTCTGTACAGTACAAATGGAAGCCTACTGTTTATATTTATGCAACTACTCTAACGGACTAACTACTTGCTAGTTGTACAGACTATACTAATAGCCACCATTCTAACTATGGTTAAGTTGGCTAATTATAGGTGTTGATATATCCTTGACAGCCTCCTAGTGCAAAATGACCATAAATATCTTTTTAGCATTTGATATTTAATTAGTAATCTAACAAACTACTCATTCGTTTTTTCATTTTATTTGACATTATTTGCTTTGAAATTAACTTTAATATGCTAATCTTGATAGGGCAAGAAAATATTAAAAATAATAGCTAGTCGAAATGGAAATATCATAGCAAAAGTTAGAATAATTANTTCATATGCATATGCATGACGCTTAAAGTAATTTATAATTTACAGAGTTATCCAGACATACAGGTTGAGTCAATTACTCTATATTTCTTCCATGTCTGTTATGTACTTATTTATGTGCCTTACATACTCAGTACATTATTCGTACTGACGTCCCTTTTGCTTGGGGACGCTGCGTTTCATGCCCGCAGGTCCAGATAGACGGATCGAGAGCCCTCCAAGTAGGCTATCAGCTCAGCGAAGATGTTGGTGCGCTCCATTTGCTTCGGAGTTGCGTATTTGGTTAGTATGATTTAGACGTGAATTGTTCGGTATGGCGGGACTCTGTCTCGACTTTTATGACATTTATGTACTCTTAGAGGCTTGTAGACATATGTCTTGTACGTGAAAGATTGTAAGGCCTTGTCGGCCTATGTTTTGAGTTTATAAAGGATCATGTTGGCCTATTAGGCCCGTGTGCCACGTGTATATGATGATGTAATAAGAAAAATACGTTACGTTGGTACTCAGTTGAGTAAGGTACCGGGTGCCCGTCGCGGCCCATCGGTTTGGGTCGTGACAGTACCATTCTAGACCTTTCTAGAAACCATATTCCGATTTGAAATGTACATGCATCATTCTAAACCTAGTACAGATTGAGGCGTCATTGACGTAACAACCCGCTTAGACAAACCTTGTCCAAAGTCCAACGGGATTCCAATAATCCCAAAAGGACACCATCATATTATGTGCATTACTTGGAGAAAACGTGCCAACATGTTGATCATTATTGCGCAAGTAGTCGAATCTGGAGGGGGAAAGAGCTAACCTTTGTTTGTTTGCAGAAAATGAAGCACAAAATCCCCAGGTTCGGTATGGTCCAGAATATCCCGCCTTTGCTCATTGACTGGTGGAAAGACCTTGCACCCTGTGATAAAAACCATGTGAGGAGAGTACTTGGTGACTTGCCATCTTAGCTGAACATTCGACCAAATAGGGAACTGATGGAGGCTACTACCATGTTTTGGGATGAGAAGAGAGTCATTTTTCAATTTGGCAATATAGAAATGACTCCTCTCCTGGAAGAAATAGGGGGTTTCGCCAAGTTACCATGGGATATTCCAGGACTATTTGTGCCATAGAATCGCACTCCACGTGGTTTTTTGAAAATGTTTGGTTTTAAGAAGAATGATGAGCTGGTCTGTCTGAAGAAATCATGCATCCCCTTTGAATTTCTCTATGATCATTATGGGCATAGCAAATCATATCGTCTTCATTATGAGGAGCTAGCCATCACCTCTTTGGGATGGGTGCACCGCCGGGTTTATATTTTCATAGTCTATTTCTTGGGTCTGTTTATCTTTCTGGTGCAAGGGGAAAGAATTCATACTCGCTTAACCATGGTCGCCAGGACCTTAATGGAGGGTATCGAGGGGCAAAAGTACACTATCATCCCGATGATCTTAGCTGAGATATACCGTGCTCTGGACCGGTGCAATCATGGGTTCAGACACTTTGAGGGTTGTAATATATTGCTACAAGTTTGGCTCATAGAACACTTTCAAAGGTGTGAGTATCGTCAGGAGCTTCTACAAAGGCCGTTGAATGACTACATAGCCAGTCATCATCCAAAGAAGATGATATTCATCCTCGATAGGTTTGCAAAGCTTGGAAATGCTGTATGCTGGGTGTGTTTCTTCAGTAATTTGAACGAGAGCAAGTACATTGGATGTTTGAATGGTTCCCTAGTAGTGAGTTCATCATCAGATCAAAAGGAACCACTCACTTGGTACTAATCAGGCTACGAGGCATATAACCTTACGTTCCTATAAGGGTAATGAGTCAAGCTGGAAGGAAACAAGACATACCTCGGGTTTCCAACATGGTTCAGTATAAGGCAGATTTCAAAGGTGATATCATCCCATTCAAGTTCGAAGCACAACACATGAACCAAAAAATGATCGTGGAAGGAGAAACTATTGAGTCAGACAGGTATCACGCCAACCATATGTACTACTACCTATCATGGCTGGAAGACGACATAGCTGGGGACATCAAACCAGGAGTCAATATGAAGGATAGGATCATAGATGAGGTGGCTGAGGCACAGTTGAAGTACAAGAGGCTATGCAAAAGGGTGTTTGAGTCCGAAGCTAAGCATTTGGAACAACATAAAATGAACACGGAAGCGATAAGAGAATGGAAAAAGATTGCCAACAAGTCAACAGAGAGATTCGAATACTTGGAGCAAGGATTGATGGAGCTAGAAGGGAAGATGAGAAAGAGACTTTGGGATTGTCAAGTCATGGATGATGATGAAGGAGGGAAACTCGCAAAGGCTTATTTACTCTTGGAAATGCGCAATTTGGGAAACATGATTGATGGGATCAAGAGAGCCAAGCATGGAGAAGGTCCTTCAGGGACCAAGTAGATTAGGAAATGATATTCTTCACTGATTTAGCTTAGAATAAATAGATTTCAATGTAATAAGGCTTAATGCCATTAGTGACTTAATTATTATTGTCGATTTAGTGAAAGATTGTCTTGGCTTACTTATGAAATGAAGCAAACATTGCCATGAATTTTTACCAAGTCTATGTGTCGCTTAGGCCTACCTCAGGCACAATGAGTGTAACGACTCGATCGGTTGTTTTGAGCTCTAGTGTGCGTTCGGCAGGTTGAGGCCATGCGCAGCTCCACTTCAGGTATTATGATTTTTATGCGTGGTCAGAATTGAATTTCGGAAAGTTCAGAGTTGATTTGGAAAGAAAATTCTCATTTCGAAAGCTTTAAGTTGGGATAATTGACTAAGGATGGATTTTTTCGTGAACGACCTCAAAATCGGGATTTGAAGGTTCCAGCAGGTTCGTATGATGATTTTGGACTTGGGCGCATGTTCGGATCATATTTTGGATGACATGGGAGCATTTCGGCGCCTATTGTGGAAGATAGCATTTTTAGAAGAACTTCATAAATTTGGGTTGCAGTGCATTTCAACGTTTTCGATGTCCGTTTGGGATTTCGAGCCTGGGAATAGCTGTGTATGGTGATTCTAATATTGGGAGCGCGTCCGGAAATGGATTCGGATGTCCGTAGGCCATTTTGGAGTCATTTGGCTAAAGTTAGAAATTTGAAGGATTTGAGAAGTTTGACCGGAGGTGGACTTTTTGATATCGGGGTCGGATTCTGATTCCGAAAGTTGGAGTAGGTCTGTTATGTCAAATATGACTTGTGTGCAAAATTTGAGGTCAATCGGACGTGATTTGATAGGTTTCGGCAGAAAACGTAGAAGTTTGAAATCCTTAAGTTCATTAAGCTCGAATTGGGGTGTGATTCATGAATTCGATGTTGTTTGATTTAATTTGATGCCTCGAGAAAGTTTGCGTCATGTTTTAGAATTGGTTGGTGTGATTGGATGGGGTCCCGGGGGGCCCCGGGTGGATTTCGGATGGTTAACGGATCGAATTTAGAATTTGAAGAAGAGTTGAGGCAGCTGATATCTGGTGTACCCGTAGCTGCGAGGTTTTGGCCCCAGGTGTGGAGGGCGCAGAAGCGGCATTGGAGCCGCAGAAGCGGAGCAGGCCAGCCAGGTGAAGGACCGCAGGTGCGGAGCTTTTGGCCGTATCTACCCAAGCGCAGAAGCGAAAAATGCCTCGCAGGAGCGGAAGAAGGCGCAAAAGCGGGAGGTGTCTAGCACCTGCAAAGCCGCAGGTGCGGCTACATGATTGCAGGTGCGAAGGTCGGGGCTGGGCAGTGTGTTCTTTCAAAATGAGGGGTTGGCTCATTTTTACCTCATTTCCTCCATGAGAGCCTGTCTTGGAGCGAGTTTGGAGCTCATTCTTCGTCATCAATGTCAAGGTAAGAGATTCCCACTTATTATAAGTTAAATACATGGTTTGTGTGAGGATCTAAACATGGAAATTAGGCGAAATTGTGGGATTTGGAAGAAAACCTAAAAATTCATATTTTTGGATTTTGACCACGAATTTGGGCATGAAATTGAGAAAAACCATATATTTGAGTTCGTAATGTTATGGGTAATGGTTATTTTCGAAAAATTTCAGAATCCGGGCACGCGGGCCCGAGGGTGATTTTATGGACTTTCCGAGCGGAGTTGGGAATTGTTGTAAATTAAATTGTTATGAGTATTAGAGTATATTTTCATTGGTTTGCATATTGTTTGGCTAGTTTTGGAGCGTTGGGCATCGGTTGAGGTGTTAGAGCGGCGTTGGAGCCGGTTATGGAACTTCAGAGCAAGGTAAGTCTCCTTTCTAACCTTATAAGAGGGAATTAACCCCATAGGTGAACTAAATTATTATGTGCTTCTATTTGTGGGGGCTACGTATGCACGAGGTGACGAGAGTCCGTACGTAGCTATTAACTATGCCTATGTCCAGGTAGTTTTAGGCTTATATCATGCCTTGTTGATATTGTTATTGATTTATGTTTATTGTTTTCCTTGAGAGGGAGAGAGATTGAGTTTGCTTATTAATGTTTCCAAAGGAGTTGAAATTTAGGAATATTATAATAGCTTAAGAAATCTATGTGTAACCGCGTCGCATGTATGTTTCGCGAGTGGGGTAATTTCCTTAAAAAACTACAAGCTGAATTTCCCTTATTTTGAAAAGAATCAAGAAAGAGATATGATGTTTATTTTAAATTAACATTTGAGCGCGTCGCACATATGATTCGCGAGCGGGGTATTTCCTTTGACTACTCTTATGGGATCGGGTCGTTCGCCTCGGCAGGATTTATGTACCGCACTCTCATGGGAGCGGGCCGTTCGCCTTGGCAGGTTAATAGATGCATCTATGGTTCGCGCCGTTCGAGCCTCGGCAGCGCACAATTTACTTTTATGTTGGATTGGGCCGTACACTTCGCCATTTCCTATATATATATATATATATATATATATATATATATATATATATATATATATATATATATAGTGCGTAATATTTGGCTAGAAGCCAGTGTATCTGAGGGGTTATCCCTGATTTGAATTATGACAACCTCTTTGATGATATCCATTATACTATATATATGCTCCGGTTGCGGAGGGAACTTGCTAGTTGAGAGCTTGAGTAAAATTGCAAAGAGGGGAATTGTACCACGTATTTTATACATGTTTATTTCAAGTATTTACTCTGTTTCATATTTACACACTTCTTTACTGTAGTTATTGGACCACTAGTAAGTATCGAAGTCGACCTCTCGTCACTACTTCTTCGTGGTTAGACTGGATACTTACTGGGTACGCGTTGTTTTCGTACTCATACTACACTTGCTGTACTTTTTGTTTTACAGGCACATGTATGACGAGTGGCCTTGTGAGCGCAACAGCGTGGTTGATACAGGGACTTAGGTGAGCTGCATCTTTTGAGACGATCCGCAACCAGCAGAGTCTCCTTCAGAGTATTTGTATTTTCTTTTCTGTCCAAATTTGTATTCCGAACAGTTATTGTATTTTATTTTATTCTCTAGTAAATGCTCATGCACTTGTGACATCGAATTCTGGGATGACTATGGGATTATTCAGTACTAAAATTTGTGAAAAATATTATTATTTACTCTGTGAAGTTCATCATTTATTATTTAATTGAAGGAAATTTACGATTTCAGAAATATAAAAAAAAAAGAGAATTTACTAATTATTGGTGTTGGCTTGCTTGACAGTGGTGTCCGACGCCATCACGACCTTTCAAGGATTTTGGATCGTGACAATGAGGACCCCAAAATTACGACGCGGATTATTGCGTGACCTTATGTGATATATGTTTAAATGCTGCGAACACTCTTTCACTTCGTCTTACTGACTTGATTACCTTTTGTTTTTATTTCTTCTGATTATTCACATTCCTAAGGGTTGGTTCGTGCATACTGGCATCATCAGCATACCACACAAGATCCAGAGGTCCTCCACCTCCTCCTCCACCTAGCGACCCGAAAAGAAAAGGCAAAGGGAAGATGGATGATTTAAGTGGTATTCGGAAAGATAATGCTACCGCGGGAGAGAATGTTGAAACCTCATATGGGAGAAGTACGCCAGGACAGAATGAGTTGGTCTTGCGTTTGGAGCAGAAAATCTTGGAGCTACAGGGTGCGCTTGAGCAGGTCCGAAATCTGGCAAACCTTTCCCTTACTCTAAATGTACCTGACATCAACCAGCAAAACCCAACCACTCAAAAACAAACACCAACATAAAACTTACAAAACCAGAATCCACCACCCATAGCTCTGAATCCTCTCGCACCGCACCAGTATCACGATCCCGCACCTCCCCAAAACCTTAACCTACCACCAGTGCAAATCCCCTAACAACACTACCATCACCCAACTCAATATCCACAAACTACCACTTATCACACTCCCCAAAACGCACCACAACCTACTCCCGATCCCCAAACCTCAATCAATGATCACCTATATACCCAAGTTCCAGGAAGTCATCAAAGCAACCCGATATACATGGAAACCTTACCCCATGCCCCGCAACAAATCCTATACATACCTGAGCCGACTGAGAAGGACCTGCTCATTCGAAACATGGCAGAGGAACTCAAGAAAATGATAGAGCGAGTCCAGAGTGTTGAAGGTAGGAAAGGCGTTGAAACTTTCAACTATGGACTTGTGTATCCAGCCAGATGTAGAACTGCCGAAGGGTTACAAACCTTCCAAAGTTTGAGATGTTCGATGGCACTGGAGATCCAAAGGTGTATCTGAGAACTTACTGCAACAAGCTTGTAGGAGTGGGTAAGAATGAACAAATCCGCATGAAACTATTCATGCGAAGTCTTACAGGAGATGCCTTGTCTTGGTATATCAGTCAAAACCTGAAGAAGTGGGCAGATTACATATGTATGGCATCAGATTTCATGGACAGATTCAGGTTCAACGCGGAGAACGTGCCAGACGTTTTTTATATTCAAAACCTCAACAAGAAGCCGACAGAACTTTCCACGTGTTGCTACTCATTGGAGATCAGAGGCCACAAAGGTAAGGCCAACACTTGAAGAAAGACAAATGAACAAGTTCTTTGTTAGAGCTCAAGATCTGCAGTATTATGAAAGGTTGATGGTCATCGAGAATCACAAGTTCTTAGACATCATCAAGTTAGGAGAAAGGATAGAAGAAGGAATCAAGAGTGGGATGGTGACCAAATTTGAGGTACTGTAAGCCACAAACAAAGCCTTGCAATCAGAATGTATTTCAAAGAAGAAAGGAGTGGGTGTCGTGATGGTAGCCCAGTGCCCTAAGACTCCCCTTACATACCAAACACCACCACCCACATTTCAACTCGCACCTCCATAATACCAATACCCTGCCACTACCTACAATGCCTATAACACTTAGCCTGCATATTACCATTCACCTCCACCCGCCCGCCAAAACTACCCAAATCCATGCCCAAACTTTGACCGTAGAGCTCCCAGACAATGCACCCCAATTGCCGAACCCATAGCCCAACTGTATGAGAGACTGAAGGCCACTGGTTACGTCACCCCTATTCCTGTTGTTGTTGTTGAGAACCCTGCTCAGTGGGTTAACCCCAACAAAACTGGTGCCTATCACTTAGGCATGAAGGGTCATACCATTAATGAGTGTCGCATGTTAAAGGACAATATTTAGATATTGATCGACACCAAAGTTATATAGGCAAAGGAAGCCACACCAAATGTCCGTAATAACCCTCTGTTGGATCATTGGGGCGACAGAGTGAATGTGATAAAAACTGATGGGGAATGGGATTAGGAAGGATCCATCGAACTTATTCGAGAGGGAGATACTCCTAAAACATCTCCGGTCACCCTCACACGAATTGTAGTATATATTAACCCAGGCACCATTTGAGGTCAAGGTAGCCACACCTTTCACTATGATGGTAGCTCCAACACTATCCTATAAGTCTGATGCCGTCCCATGGGATTATGTTGCAGAGGCAAGAAGAAAGGGAATAGCCAAGATGAAAGAGAAAGGTGTTGCGCAAGGTATTACTAGAACCGGCAGAGTTTACACCCCCTGAGAATCTGGGAAGAACGAGCAAAGAAGTTGTATCTAAGCCGTCTGTCGTTGAGACAGGCACTGATGATCATTAGAGGAAAGTGTAAGGGAATACTCTGTCGTTGACCACCTGAACAAGACTCCCGCTCGGATATCCATTTTATCACTGTTGCAAAATTCAAACACATAAAAGAACGCCATGATGAAAGTGTTAAGTGAAGCTTATGTATCCGCCGGCATCACTAGTGGAGAGATGGCTAACATGGTCGGACAAGTACTAGAGAGTCACAAAATTAATTTCCACGAGGATGATTTACCACCAGAAAGGTAGAGTCACAACAAAGCATTGCATATCACTCTGAAATAGGATAAGTTCATTGCTAGGGTCCTGATAGATGGAGGTTCAAGCCTAAACATATGCCCGCTGACCACTCTAAAAAGATTAGGTAAAGGCCTGCATGAGATACGAATGGGAAGCATGAAGATGAATGCGTTCGATGGACCTTAGAGAGCCACTCTGGGAGAAATCAACCTTGATCTATAGATGGGCCCGAACTGGTTTGATGTCGAATTCCAAGTGCTAGATATATCTGCTACATACAACATGTTGTTGGGAAAACCATGGATACATGCAGCTGGGGCAGTGGCTTCAACTCTGCACCAGGTTGTGAAGTTCTAGTGGAATCATCAGGAAGTGATCATTCATGGAGATTGAAGCAACCCTATCTACACCAACCAGACTATTCCAGTCATCGAAAACAGAAGGAAATTGGGAGGAGAAACATACCACCGCTTTGAGCGGGTAAACGCAATTGAGAAGGATCGATGGTGGAGCAATAAGATAGAAAGAATATTGTTGTGGACGGGATATGAACATGGCAAGGGTCATGGCCGAAAGCTTCAGGGGAGCACAGAACCCATATGACCGCAGTATCATGGCATGACCTTTGGGCTCGGGTATGAATATACCGTGCAAGAGTATCAGGATTGGACACCACCATGGCGCGCCAATTACTATCCGCTGGAACAGCATTACCGTTGCACCAGACATTCCAACAGACTAACATGATATGTGAATCCGAGGAAGACAACAATTTGGCCGGTATGAGGAAGCTGTTCTGGACAAGGAAGATATGGACTGCGGTGCAATTTTTGAGGAGGAGGAGGAGGAGGAAGACCTTACTTTTCAATCAGTAGGAGAAAGGAGCATTTCTCAAGAACTAGACCACTGCACCATCTCGGGCTCGCCGAGTACCTGGGTAGCCTGGCAAAATTAGCATGACTTTTTTTTATATTGTTTTTGAGAATTTAAGACATTTTTAGTATTTTGTATTGAAATAATTACTCGAGCCATCGAATCGTATTTGTTGACAATTTTAAGCTTTATTAATGCATTATTGCTTTTCATATTTATTGTTATCTTTCTACATTCTTCTCAGCATAATTATTACATATCCTGATGAACCTACGACTGTGAAATGTAATGAGACAATGCGACATCAAGAAAGTGATTCGGAAGATTTGGAAGATGATATAATACCTGAGGAAATTTTCAAAGAAGTAGAGAATTTTGAAAACAAACCAATGTCTAACTTGGAATAAACTGAGGCAGTTAACTTAGGGGATTCTGAAACAGTCTAAGAAATGCATAAGCATTCATCTACCACCATCAGAGAAGGCGGAGTATTTCAAGTTTCTAAAGGAATCTGAACATATTTTTGCATGGTCCTATGATGACATGATTGGGTTAAGCACATCCATAGTAGCTCACAAGCTACCTACCAACCCCATGTGTCCGCCGGTAAAATAGAAGCTCAGAAAATTCAAGTCGGATATGAGTCTGAAAATAAGGAGGAGGTTACCAAGAAAATCAAAGCCAAGGTTCTTCGAGTGGTCGAATACCCAACCTGGTTAGCCAACATTGTGCCGGTTCCAAAGAAAGATGGGAAAGTCAAAATATGTGTTGATTACCTAGATTTGAACAGAGAAAGTCCTAAGGATGATTTCCCGTTGCCGAACATACACATACTGATCGATAAGTGCGCTAAGCATGAACTCCAATCCTTTGTGGATTGCTTCGCAGGATATCACCAGATTTGCACAGATAAGGAAAATGCCGAAAAGACAGCCTTTGTCACACCATGGGGGATATATTGTTACAAAATAATGCCGTTTGGTTTGAAGAATACTAGGGCCACTTATATGAGGGCCATGATGACTATCTTCCATAATATGATACACAAGGAAATAGAGATGTACGTGGATGATTTTATCATCAAATCCAAAAGGAGTGCAGACCACATAGAAGACCTGAAGAAGTTTTTTGACCGACTTCGAAAATAAATTTAAAGTTTAACCCCGCAAAATGTGCCTTAGAAGTTCCTTCTAGGAAGTTGCTGGGTTTCATCGTCAGCCGTCGGGGTATTGAGCTAGGCCCGTCAAAAATCAAAGCTATCCAGGACTTGCCACGGCCAAAGAACGAGAAGGATGTGATGAGTTTCCTGGGGCGCCTCAATTATATTAGCCACTTTATAGCACAATCAATGGTCATATGTGAGTCGATCTTCAAGATGCTGAGGAAAGATGCTGCAACAAGCTGGACTGAAGAATGCCAGAAGGCCTACGACAAAATCAAAGAGTATTTATCTAAATCACCCATGTTGGTCCAGCCAGAACCGGGAAGACCTCTGCTGCTCTATTTGTCCATGTTAAATGGAGCTTTTGGTTGCGTTCTGGGGCAACATGATGAAAATAGGAGGAAAGAGCAAGCGATATATTATCTGAGCAAGAAGATCACACCTTACTAGGCCTGGTACTCTCTGTTGGAATGGACCTGGTGTGCTTTGACATGGATAGCCCAGAAGTTGAGACATTATTTCTATGCGTACACCACATCTCTCATATCAAGAATGGATGTGCTACAATACATCTTTCAGAAACCTATACCTGCGGGTAAGTTAGCAAAGTGGCAGATATTGCTAAGTGAGTTTGACATCATCTATGTGACTCAAAAGACAGTCAAGGGGCAAGCATTGGCTGATCACTTGGCGGAGAATCTCGTAGACGGAGAATACAAACCATTGAAGACGTATTTTCCCGACGAAGAAGTGTCGCTTGTAAGTAAAGATATTACCGAAACATACGACAGTTGGAGGATGTTCTTCAACGAAGCAGCAAACTTCAAAGGAGTGGGCAACGGAGAAGTTTTAGTATCAGAAACCGGTCAACATTATCTAGTAACCGCAAAACTCAGGTTCTCGTGCACCAACAATGTGGCGGAATATGAGGCCTGCATCTTGGGACTCAGGTTAGCCATCGACATGAACGTTCAGGAGTTGCTGGTAATTGGAGATTCTGATCTATTGGTACACCAGGTACTAGGAGAATGGGCTACCAAGAACACTAAAATATTGCTATACTTGTATTGTGTACAAGAGTTTATCAAGAGGTTCACAAAGATAGAATTCAAAAATGTTCCAAGGATTCAGAGTGAGTTAGCATATGCATTAGCCACCTTGTCTTCCATGATGCAACATCCAGACAAGAATTTCATCGATCCTATCCCAATAGGAATTTGTAAGCAGCTAGTTTATTATGCTCATATCGAAGAAGAGTTTGACAGAAATCCATGGTTCCACGATATCAAGGAATACTTGGAAAAGGGAGAATACCCAGAGAATGCTACACACACTCAGAAGCGCACGCTTCGAAGATTGGCCAACCATTTCTTTCGGAGTGGAGGAATTGTATAGAAGGACTATTGATTTAGGATTATTGCAATGTGTCGATTCCAAGGAAGCATCTAGATTGCTCGAAGAAATATATGCCGGAACATGCGGACCGCACATGAACGGTTTTGTTTTGGCCAAGAAGATATTAAGAGTAGGGTACTTCTGGATGACTATGGAGACAGACTGCATCAAATATGTTCAAAAGTGTCACCAATGCTAGATAAATGCTGACATGATACGAGTCCCACCCAACGAACCCAATGCAACAAATTCACCCTGGCCCTTCTCTGCTTGGGGCATGGATGTCATCGGACCAATTGAGCATGTTGTTTGAAATAGAAACAGGTTCATTTTGGTGGCTATAGATTACTTAAGAAAATAGGTTGAAGTCGCTTCCTATAAGGTTGTGACTAAGAAGGTCGTAGCGGATTTTGTTCGGGATCGTATTGCTTGTCGATTTGGAGTACTTTGAGTCAATCATTACTAACAACCGCCAATCTCAACAGTGATCTGATGAAAGCTATGTGTGGAACATTTAAGATCAAGCATCGGAACTCTACAGCATACAGGCCGCAGATGAATGAAGTCGTAGAAGCCTCCAACAAGAACATCAAGAAGATACTGAGGAAGATGGTGGACAACTACAAGCAATGGTATGAGAAGCTACCATTTGCCTTGCTCGGGTACTACACCATAGTTCGTACATCAACTGGGCAACCCCCTATCTACTGGTCTACGGTACTGAAGTCGTTATACCCGCCAAGGTGGAGATTCCTTCCCTAAAAATCGTACAAGAGGCCAAGCTCAGTGGCACAGAATGAATACGGATCCGGTATGAACAACTGGCTCTCATTGATGGTAAGAGAATGAACGCGGTGTGTCACGGTCAACTCTACCAGAATAGAATGGCAAGGGCTTTCAACAAAAAGGTTAGATCGAGGTAATTCACACCGGGGCAATTGGTGTCGAAACGAATATTTCCACATCAGGATGAAACAAAGGCAAAATTCTCACCCAACTGGCAAGGCCCTTACATGGTTCACCGAGTACTGACAGGAGGAGCACTTATACTTGGAGAGATGGATGGTGAAATATGGTCGAAACCTATCAACTCGGACGCAATCAAGAGATATTATGATTAAGATTATGTTTGTACTTTCTATTTGATGTAACCTGAACTGCGCTTGACATGATTCCCATTTAAGAGGGGATACATAGGCAGCTTTGTGGGTTCGGTCACATCATAATAAAATTTTCTATCCTCCCCTACGGTCAGAAACTGGGGCAAGATTCCGAGTGTGTCGGATCTCATTATGTTGAGGATCACCAACAAGTGTATCGCTAGAAGTACGCATATAAACTGGGGTAGATCTTTGAGGAGGGTCCTCAAAATTCCGAGTTGAGGAGGTTGCAATGTCTCAAAAGCATGTCACAATCACTGATTCGACAAAATTATTTGCTTTCATGCATTATCATATTTTGAACAACTACTTTTTTTATATAAACGACTTATCACAAATGCATATTTTCGAAATTTTCATTTTTTTTAAAAGCCAGACGTTATCCAGGGTAACTCAAACAAGACCTCAATACAAGGAGCAAAGACGAAACGAAAAATCAAAGGCACAAGTCAACCACCACACCCCCCCCCCTCCAAAAAAACACGATCTTTCTTTGGATGCAGGCACGAGGGACATAACAAACATGTTCGCAAGCATGTTGAGATGATCCAAAAGGTCATCTTATGATTTAAAACTAAATTCTGTGTTCCGAGGTATTAAAAATCTCATTTTGTCCCTCCTCAATTTGCGTGCACAGTTCGGGCGTGATTCCGGAAAGCTTCCGTGTTGAAAATTGATGAAAGTAATAATTTTTGCCTTTAAAGTTGATTTAGTTAATTTCGGTCAATATTTTGAGTAACTAGATCCGAAATTATGTTTTGATAGTTCCGGTGGATTCGTATCGAAATATGGGACCTGGGCATATGCCCGAAATCGGATTCGGAGGTCCAAAGCCCGAGTTATGAATTTTTGTTAAAAATTGTAAGTTTGAAAATTTAATGGTTTTTAAGAGATTGTTAATGTTTGATCTTGATGGTATCAGGTCCGTATTTTGGTTCCGGAGCCCGGTATAGGTTCAATATAATATTTAAGTCATGTCTGTGAAATTTGGTGAGAAACGGAGTTATTTTGATGTGATTCGGGCGTCCGGTTGTGAAAATAGAAAGTTTGGAGTTTTCTTGGGAAATTATGTGATTTGGTGCTAAATTCGTAGTTCTAGGTGTTATTTTGGCGATTTGATCGCACGAGCAAGTTCGTATGATATTTTTAGACTTGTGTGCATGTTTATTTGGAGCCCTGAGGGCTCGGGTGAATTTCAGATAGACCACAGGATGATTGAAAACATAGAAAACTACTGGTTTTTGTTGCAGGCCTCAGACCTCGCAAATGCGAGATCAATCATCGCATTTGCGATCTCTGAAGAATTCGCATTTATGAGCTTCTCATCGCAAATGCGACGAGAAGCTGGGCCAGCTTATGTTCGCAAATGCGACCATTCCTTCGCATATGCGATGGGGACAATGGGGAGGCAACCTTCGCAATTGCGATCATCTGATCGCATTTGCGACCAGCTTAGTTCGCATTTGGGAAGAAGGCAGGACTGTGGGAATCTTCACAAATGCGATGGTTTTCTCGCATTTGCGAAGCCCGGATCGCATTTGAGACATCTGTAGCTGGTAAAACTTGACTTAGACGGGAGTTTTGCTCATTTTTCAAAACTTTCAAAACAAGAAACCCTCTAGGCGATTTTCCAGAGACCACTTCTTCCCCAAATCATAGGTAAGTGATTCTTAACTCATTTCTTTCAATCTTTCACTTCATTTTACAAGATTTTAACCTTGAATCTAAGATTTTCATGGTAGAATTGGGGATTTTTGTGTAGAAACTAGGGATTTTAAAATTTGGGGATTTAGACCTCAAATTTTGGTCGGATTCCAAAATCAAATATATATCCGGGCTCGGGGTGAATGGGTAATCGGATTTTGGTTCGAATTTCGGGTTTGGACCAAGCGAGCCCGGGTGTTGACTTTTGTTGTCTTTTTCAAAAATGGCTTAATTGAATTCCTTGCAATCGTGGGTAGTTCCTAAGGCTTAAATTGAATTTTTTGGTTGGTAAATTGCTAGACTCTATTGGTCCAGAGGCCTGTATGAAAGGTAAAGCGGTGATTGAGCTTTGAGTTTGGTCGTTAGAGCGAGGTAAGTGTTGTGTCTAACCTTGGCTTGAGGGATTAGGTATTGTTGCCTATTTGCTACGTGTTTGGTTGTTGAGTACAACGTATAGGTGAGGTGACAAGTACCTATGCGTTGTTGTCGAGTCATAGCATGCGAGTTAGTCTTATTCTTGTAATTGTTGTATTCTTTATTCATATTGTTGATGCTCAGACTTGTTATTCTTTATGTTGAGCGACTCTTATCATGTTTTTACGGAATTTGATATTGACTGAGTATTGACTCAAAGTTGAGGTTGACGTTGTGGAACTAAATATTCAGGTGAGACTTGTTATTGATAATTCCACCTCCCTGTTGCTATTGTTCTTTGTTTTGGTGAGGAAGAGTGTAAAGCACGAAGGGTGATGCCGTGCTATTTTATATTCATTATCATGTGAGGAAGATGTAAAGCACGAAGGGTGATGCCGTGCCATTTTATATTCATTATCATGTGAGGAAGAGTGTAAAGCACGAATGGTGATGCCGTGCCATTTCATATTCATTATCATGTGAGGAAGAGTGTAAAGAACGAAGGGTAATGTCGTGCCATTCTATATTCATTATCATCGTTTCTTTCATTTATTATGGTGAGGATGAGAGTAAAAGCACGAAGGGTGATGTCGTGCACTTGTTTTTGCTATGTTTAATATTTACATTGGTGCAAAGCATGTTGTTTGCTGTGTTTCTTTACTGTTACAATTTTCATGATCTTGTACTTCCCCCAGCATGTTTCCCCCCTCCCGTTATTATATGTTTAGCTTCTATTATTCATTATTATGCTCGTATATTGTTTAACTGCACAGGGTTATGTATGTGTCTTGTCCTAGCCTCGTTACTACTTCGCCGAGGTTAGGCTCGACACTTACTAGTACATGGAGTCGGTTGTACTGATATAGCACTCTGCACTTTCTGTGCAGATTTCGGTATTAGACCGAGTTGATCCCGAGTTAGCTGTTAGCTTCATCTGATCGGAGACCCAAGGTAGTCTTGTTGGCGTCCGCAAGCCTTGGCGTCCCCTTCTATGCCTTTCCTTTACCATTTCATTTGTATCAAAACAGTTGTATTTCCTTCAGACACCTCACTTGTAGTGAAATCTTAGTAGTTCGTGAATGGCGACACCAGATTTTGGGTAGTTGTGTATGAGTATTTGGGTTATTATGAACTTCTGCAATTCTTTAATCTGTTATGATATAATTGATGTTATTTACTAAATCGTTTATGAGTTAGCGTATTTAATTTCTAATTGTTGGCTTGCCTAGCAACTGAAAGGTTAAGCGTCATCACAGTCCTGACGGTGGGAAATCCGGATCATGACAAGTTGGTATCAGAGCACTAGGTTGCCTAGGTCTCACAATTCACGAACAGGCTTAGAAGGGCTAGGGGATCGGTACGGAGACGTTTGTATTTATCTGCCAGAGGATACAGAGTTTAGGAACAAGTTCACTTCTACTATTCTCTATTGTGCGAATTTTGTTCTCTCAATACTAATAGAACCCTTCTACTCTTGTTCTATCGCAGATGGCGAGGACACATACCGCATCTTCAGCTAAGCAGCAGCCAGAGCCCCAATGGCAACTCCTACGAGGGGTAGAGGTCGAGGCCGAGGCCGTGCCAGAGGCCGAGGCAGGGTTAGGGCTCAGCCTAGAGCTCGAGCAGTAGCACCAGCGACGAGCCTCAAGTGGAGTTTGATAATGAGGTTCCAGCCTAGACCGTTCCAGGGGGACCATCTCAGGTCCCAAAGGGGTTCATCGCCACCCCGGTACTTCAGGATGCTTTGGTCCATCTAGTGGGCCTCATGGAGAGTGTGGCCCAGACCGGCACTTTTCCTGTAGCACCAGCCATCTCTCAGGCTGAAGGAGGAGCACAGACTCCTGCTACTCACACTCCGGAGCATATGGCTCCCTAGTACCAGACTCCAGCAACTCAGCCAGTTAGAGTAGTTTAGCCAGTTGTTACGGCACATGCTGCTGGTGGATCAACTATGTCCTTCGAGAGCTTAATGAGGTTGGACAAGTTCACCAAGCTCTTTCCAGTTCATTTCAGTGGGGCAGCTTCTAAGGACCCATAGGATTATCTTGATCGTTGCCATGAGGAACTGTGCAACATGGGAATAGTGGAGACCAATGGGGTCAATTTTGCTGTGTTCCAGATGATAGGGTCCGCCAAGAGATGGTGGAATGACTTTGCGTTGACTAGACCAGCTGAGTCGCCTTTTTGACTTAGGACCAGTTCTCTCAGATATTTCATGAGAAGTTCCTTCCTGTTACACCTAGAGAGTACTATTGCAGGTAGTTCGAGCGTCTTCAGTAGGGCAGTATGGGTGTCACTCAGTACGAGACTTGATTTATTGATTTGGCCCGTCATGCTATTCTTATACTTCCCACCGAGAGAGAGGGTGAGGAGGTTTATTGAGGGACTTGCTCAGCCTATCAGATTGCAGATGGCTAAGGAGACTGGGAGTGAGATTTCTTTCCATGACGCATCCAATGTTGCCAGGCGAGTTGAGATAGTCCTAGCATAGGGCAGTGGTTAGGGATCTGAAAAGAGGCCTCATCATTCTAGCGGATTCAGTGGTGCCTCGTCTGGAGGCACGGGTACTTTTGGTAGAGGCCATCCTTCCAGGCCATTTCATTCAGCACTCCAGGCTTCTCACGGGGCTTCAGGTGGTCGTGGCCCTCATATGCAGTATTCTGATGAGCTAGCCTACAGTGCACCACCATCTCCCATTAGTGCACCTCCGCTTCAGAGTTTTTAGGGTAATTACTTAGTTGCTAGGGTCAATTTCAGGGTCAGCAATCTCAACAGTCGAAGTCTTGAAATACTTGTGGTGATCCGAAGCACATTATCGGGTATTGTCCTCGAGCATCGAGCAGTTCTCAATATCAGGGTTCTCGTGCAATGGTTCCGGCACCAGGTGCTTCACCGCTCACTCAGCCAGCTAGAGGTAGGGGTCAGATAACTAGAGGTGGAGGTCGGGACATTAGAGGTGGAGGTCAGGTCGTTGAGGTAGAGGCCATCCAGACAGGGCCCGTCCTCGAGATGTAGTTCAGAGTAGTGGGGCCCAGCCTCGATGCTATGCTTTTCAAGCCAGGCCTGAGGCTGAGTCATCTGACGCGGTTATCACAGGTACAGTTTCAGTTTTCAGTAGAGATGCCTCAGTGCTATTTGATCCGGGTTCTACTTATTCATATGTGTCATCCTATTTTGCTTCGTTTTTGGTTGTGCCACATGATTCTTTGAGTGCCCCAGTGTATGTGTCCACGCCTGTGGGGGATTCTATTGTTGTAGATCATGTCTATCGTTCGTGTGTGGTTATTATTGGGGGTCTTGAGACTAGTATAGATCTCCTACTTCTCGATATGGTTGATTTTGATGTCATTTTGGGGATGGATTGGTTGTCACCTTATCATGCTATATTGGACTATCACGCCAAGACAGTGACCTTAGCCTTGTTGGGGTTGCCTCGATTAGAGTGGAGAGGGACACCTAGTCATTCTACCAGCATGTTTATTTCTTATATGAAGGCTCAGCGTATGGTGGAGAAGGGTTGTCTAGCTTATTTGGCTTATGTCCGCGAATCTAGTGCGGAGGTTCCTTCCATGGATTCAGTACCAGAAATTCCAGAGGTATTTCCTGCAGATCTGCTAGGGATGCCATCCGACAGGGATATTGACTTCTGTATCGATTTGTCTCGGGGCACTCAGCCCATTTCTATTCTGCCATACCCTATGGCCCTGCTAGAGTTGAAAGAATTGAAAGAATAGTTGCAAGACTTGCTTGATAAGGGCTTCATTAGACCTAGTGTCTCGCCCTAGGGTGCGCCCGTGTTGTTTGTAAAGAAGAAAGATGGATCGATGAGGATGTGCATAGATTATCGGCAGTCGAACAAAGTCACCATCAAGAACAAGTGTCTGTTGCCGAGGATTGATGACTTATTTGATCAGCTTCAGGGTGCCAAGGTATTTTCGAAGATTGATTTGAAGTCTGGCTACCATCAGTTGAGGATTACGGCATCCGATGTCCCTAAGACATCTTTTCGGACTCGGTATGGGCATTATGAGTTTCTAGTGATGTCATTTGGGCTAACAAATGCCCTAGCAGCATTTATAGATTTGATGAACCGGGTGTCCAAGCCCTATCTGGATTACTTTGTGATTATTTTTATTGATGATATCTTGATCTACTCCCGCAGTCGAGAGGAGCATGAGCAGCATCTTCGGATCGTTCTTCAGACTCTGAGAGACAGCCAGTTATATGCTAAGTTTTCAAAATACGAGTTTTGGTTGAGTTCGGTTGCTTTCTTGGGTCATGTTGTATCAGCCGAGGGTATTCAAGTGTATCCTAAGAAGATTGAGGCAGTCAAGGACTGGCCTAGAGGCACATCAGCTATAGAGATCCGGAGTTTCTTGGGATTGGCGGGTTATTACCATCGATTTGTGGAGGGGTTCTCATCTATAGTAGCCCTGATGACCAGGTTGACCCAAAAGGGTGCCCCGTTCAGATGGTCGGACGAGTGTGAGGTGAGCTTTCAGAAGCTCAAGACTGCTTTGACTACGGCACTGGTGTTGGTGTTACCCACAGGTTCAGGATCTTATATCGTATATTGCGATGCATCCAGAGTTGGACTTGGTGCGGTATTGATGCAAGGTGGCAAGGTAATTGCATATGCTTTACGGCAGCTGAAGGTTCACGAGAAGAATTACCCTATTCATGATCTAGAGCTAGCAACCATTGTTCACGCGCTGAAGATTTGGAGGCATTATCTTTAGGTGTGTCGTGTGAGGTATTCACGGATCACCAGAGTTTGCAGTACTTGTTCAAGCAGAAAGAGCTCAATTTGAGGCACAGGAGGTGGTTGGAGCTATTGAAAGACTATGATATCACCATCTTGTATCATCCCGGGAAGGCTAATGTGGTGGTCGATGCTTTGAGTAGGAAGTCAGCTAGTATGGGCAGCCTTACGTACATTCCAATCGGTGAGAGACCGCTTGCATTAGATGTTCAGGCTTTGGCCAATCAGTTAGTGAGGTTGGATGTTTCTGAGCCCAGTCATGTTCTAGCTTGTACGGTTGCTCGGTCTTCATTGTTTGAGCGCATCAGGGAGCGGTAGTATGACGATCCTTATTTGCTTGTCCTTAGGGACACGGTGCGGCACGGTGATGTCAAGCAGGTTACGGTTGGGGATGATGGAGTCTTGAGGATGCAGGGTCGTGTTTGTGTGCCTAATGTGGATGGACATCGTGAGTTGATTCTAGATGAAGCCCACAGTTCTCGATATTCTATTCATCCGGGCGCCGCCAAGATGTTTTAGGACTTGCGGTAGCATTATTGGTGGAGGAGGATGAAGAAGGATATAGTTTCATATGTAGCTCGATGCCTAAATTGTCAGCAAGTAAAGTACGAGCATCCGAGACCTGGTGGTTTGCTTCAGAAGATCGAGATTCCTGAGTGTAAGTGGGAGCGTATCACTATGGATTTTGTTGTTGGACTCCCACGGACTTAGAGGAAGTTCGATGCAGTTTGGGTTATTGTGGAAAGACTGACCAAGTCAGCGAATTTCATTCTGGTGGCAGTTTCCTATTCTTCAGAGTGGTTGGCAGATATTTATATCCGTAAGATCGTCCGCCTTCACGGTGTGCCCGTGTCTATCATTCGGATCGAGGTACGCAATTGACCTCGCATTTCTGGAGGGCAGTTCAGCCTGCGTTGGGCACACAAGTTGAGCTGAGCACAGTATTTCATCCTCGGACAGACGGACGGTCCGAGCGTACTATTTAGATTTTAGAGGATATGCTCCGCGCTTGTGTTATTGACTTCGGATGTTCTTGGGATCAGTTCTTGCCATTAGCGGAGTTTTCCTACAACAACAGCTACCAGTCGAGCATTCATGGCCCCCTATGAGGCATTATATGGTAGATGGTGTTGGTCGCCTGTTGGATGGTTTGAGCCAGGGGAGGCTCGGTTATTAGGTACAGATTTGGTACAGGATGCCATGGATAAGGTTAAGATCATTCAGGATAGACTTCGCGCAGCTCAGTCCAGGCAGAAGAGTTATGCTGACCGTAAGGTCCGTGATGTTGCATTCATGGTTGGAGAGCGAGTGTTGCTTCATGTGTCACCCATGAAGGGTGTAATGAGGTTTAGAAATAACGGCAAGTTGAGCCCTAGATACATCAGGCCTTTTGAGATTCTTGATTGAGTGGGAGAGGTCGTTTACAAACTTGCATTGCCACCCGGTTTATCAGCGGTCCATCCAGTATTCCATGTGTCCCTGCTTTGGAAGTATCAGGGTGATCCATCTCACGTGTTAGACTTCAGCATTGTCCAGTTGGACAAGGATTTGACCTACGAGGAGGAGCTGGTAGCCATTCTAGACCGGCAGGTTCATCAATGAGATCGAAGAGTTATCCCTTAGTTCTAGTGTTGTGGAGAGGTTAACCTGTTGAGGCAGCTACCTGGGAGTCCGAGTCCGATATCCGGAGTAGATATCCCACCTTTTTCCCAGCTCAGGTACTTTTCTATGTCCGTTCGAGGACGAACGGTTGTTTTAGACGTGGAGAATGTGATGACCCAAAAGGTCATCTTATGATTTAAAACTAAATTGTGCGTTCCGAGGTCTTAAAAAACTCATTTTATCCCTCCTCAATTTGCATGCACAATCGGGGTGTGATTCAGGAAAGCTTCTATGTTGAAAGTTGATGAAAGTAATAATTTTTGCCTTTAAAAGTTGATTTAATTGACTTCGATCAACGTGTTGAGTAACCGGATCCGAACTCGTGTTTTGACAATCCCCGTTAGTCCGTATCAAAATATGGGACCTGGGCGTATATCCGGAATCGAATTCGGAGGTCCCTAGCCCGAGTTATGAAATTTTGTTAAAAATTGTGAGTCTAAAAATTTAATGGTTTTTAAGAGATTGTTAATGTTTGATCTTGTTCGTATCGGGTCCATATTTTGGTTCTGGAGACCGGTACAGGTTCAATATAATATTTAAGTCTTGTTTGTGAAACTTGGTGAGAAATGGAGTTATTTTGACGTGATTCAGGCGTCCGGTTGTGAAAATAGAAATTTTGGAGTGTTCTTGGGAAATTCATGTGATTTGGTCTAAAGTCTTTGTTCAATGTGTTATTTTGGCGATATGATCGCGCCAGCAAGTTCGTATGATATTTTTAGACTTGTGTGCATGTTTGGTTTGGAGATCCGAGGGCTCGGGCGAGTTTCAGATAGGCCACGGGGTGATTTGAAACTTAGAAAACTGCTAGTTTTTGTTGCAGGCCTCAGACCTCGCAAATGCGAGGTCAATCATCGCATTTGCGATCTCAGAAGAGTTTGCATTTGCGAGCTTCTCATCGCAAATGCGAAAGAGAAGTTGGGCCAGCTTATGTTCGCAAATGCGACCATTCCTTCGCATTTGCGATGGGGACAGGGGGGGAGGCAACCTTCGCAATTGCGATCATCTGATCGCATTTGCAAACTTTTCTTCGCATTTGCGAAGGCAGGACTGTGGGAATCTTCGCAAATGCGATGGTTTACTTGCATTTTCGGGCTTCGCATTTGCGAAGCCCGGGTCGCATTTGCAACATCTGCAACTTGTAAAACTTGACTTAGACGGGATTTTTGCTCGTTTTTCAAAACTTTCAAAACAAGAAACCCTCTAAGTGATTTTCCAAAGACCACTTCTTCCCGAAATCATAGGTAGGTTATTCTTAACTCATTTCTTTCAATCTTTCACTTCATTTTACAGGATTTCAACCTAGAATCTAAGATTTTCGTGGTGGAATTGGGAATTTTGGGTAGAAACTAGGGATTTCGAAATTTGAGGATTTAGACATCAAATTGAGGTCGGATTCCAAAACCAATTATATATCCGGGCTCGGGGGTGAATGGGTAATCGGGTTTTGGTCCGAATTTCGGGTTTCGACCAAGCGGGCCCAGATGTTGACTTTTTAAAAAATGGCCTAAATTGAATTCCTTGCAAACATGGGTAGTTCCTAAGGCTTAAATTGAATTGTTTGGTTGGTAAATTGCTAGACTCTATTGGTCTGGAGGCTTGTGTGAAGGGCAAAGTGGTGATTGAGCTTTGAGGGATTAGGTATTGTTGCCTATTTTCTACGTGCTTGGTTGTTGACTACAACGTATAGGTTATGTGACAAGTACCTATGCGTTGTTGTCGAGTCATAGCATGCGAGTGAGTCTTATTCTTGTAATTGTTATATTCTTTATTCATATTGTTCATGCTCAGACTTGTTATTCTTTATGTTGAGCAACTCTTATCATGTTTTACGGAATTTGATATTGACTGAGTAGTAACTCAAAGTTGAGGTTGACGTTGTGGAACTAAATGTTGAAGTGAGACTTGTTATTGATAATTCCATATCCCTATTGCTATTATTCTTTGTTTTGGTGAGGAAGAGTGTAAAGCACGAAGGGTGATGCCGTGCCATTTTATATTCATTATCATGTGAGGAAGAGTGTAAAGCACGAAGGGTGATGCCGTGCCATTTTATATTCATTATCATGTGAGGAAGAGTATAAATCACGAAGGTTGATGTCGTGCCATTTCATATTCATTATCATGTGAGGAAGAGTGTAATGCACGAAGGGTAATGTCGTGCCATTCTATATTCATTATCATCGTTTCTTTCATTTATTATGGTGAGGATAAGAGTAAAAGCACGAAGGGTAATGTCGTGCACTTGTTTTTGCTATGTTTAATATTTCCATTGGTGCAAAGCATGTTGTTTGTTGTGTTTCTTTACTGTTACCATTTTCATTATCTCGTACTTCCCCCAGCATGTTTCCCCCCTCCCGTTATTATCTGTTTAGCTTCTATTATTTGTTATCTATGCTCGTATATTATTTAACTGCACAGGGTTATGTATGTGTCTTGTCCTAGCCTCGTTACTACTTCGCCGAGGTTAGGCTCGGCACTTACTAGTACATGGAGTCGGTTGTACTGATATAGCACTCTGCACTTTCTGTGCAGATTTCGGTATTGGACCGAGTTGATCCCGAGTTAGCTGCTAGCTTCATCTGATCGGAGACCCAAGGTAGTCCTGTTGGCGTCCGCAGGCCTTGGCGTCCCCTTCTATGCCTTTCCTTTACTGTTTCATTTGTATTAAAACAGTTGTATTTCCTTTAGACACCTTACTTGTTGTGAAATCTTAGTAGTTCGTGAATTGTGACACCAGATTTTGGGTAATTGTGTATAAATATTTGGGTTATTATGAACTTACGCACTTCTTTAATCTATTATGATATAATTGATGTTATTTACTGAATCGTTTAAAAGTTAGCGTATTTAATTTCTAATTGTTGGCTTGCCTAGCAACTGAAAGGTTAGGCTCTATCACGGTCCTGACGGTGGGAAATCCGGGTCGTTACACATGTAAATACATCGAGATCACTATCTCGCCAAACACAAACACGTCAAGCTAAGAATCACCTTTCCCTCTCACATTTAATCGTTGCTCTTCCTACATAAGGCTAAGCATTGCCTTCCTCGCATTAGACTAAGCATTGTCTCCACTCCTTGCATACGGCTAAACACTGCCCTCACCATTGCATAAGGCTAAGCATCGCTTTTCCATGCATGAGACTAAGAACTATCTCCATTCCTTGCATGAGGCTAAGCACTACCTCCATTATTGCATACAGCTAAACACTGCCTTTCCTTGCATGAGACTAAGCACTGTCTCTATTCCTTACATGAGTCTAAGAACTGACTCCATTATTGCATACGGCTAAACACTACCTTCCTTGCATGAGACTATGCATTGCCTCCATCATTTGCATGAGACTAAACACTGTCTCCATTCCTTACATGAGGCTAAGCACTGCCTCTATTATTGATTACGGCGAAACATTGCCTTCCTCGAATGAGACTAAGCATTCTCTCCATCCTTTGCATGAGGCTAAGCACTACCTCCATTATTGCATGATGCTAACCATTGCCTTCCCTTGCATGAGACTAAACACTGTCTCCGCTACACTGTATAAGACTAAGCATTGTCTCCCTTCTTGGCATCGGGCTAAGCACTGTCCTCATCTCATACAAGACTAAGCCTTGTCTTGTCTCGTTCTCGCATATGACTAAGTATTACCTGTTTCCTCTATCTAACAGTCCATACCATCGCATCTTTGGATTTCATAGGCTGAAACATCGCCACAGTGTCTGAAGGTATCATAGTCTGAGGGCATCATCCTCATAGCCCGAAGACACCATTCCATGGCCTGAGGATCTCTTGAAACTTCACATTATTATTCAAATGGTTCATAGTCCAAAGGCATCATCCTCTTGGCCAGGGGACACTATTTCATGGCCCGCGAATCCCTTTCCATACGCTTCATGGCCCTGGAAGTGATGGTCTAAGGACATCATCCTCACTGTCCGAAAGACAACTCTTATGGTCCAAAGGGAATCTGCATCATGTTTAAATTTCCGCAATGATTATATATATTCGCCTGCATCATGTTTTAAGTTTTGCAGGTAAACGGGGAGGCAAACGTTCCACAAACAGGAGCAATCCTCGCTCCGGTTTCTGTTCACGACATTTACATCCTTCGATCATCTCAAACGTAACCGACGATCAGCAATTGATTGCCCTTAATCCTGTAACCGCTCAATATTTGCCTTAAACCTCCATAACAGTCAAATTCGCATTCATAGATTTGCCCGAGATCATCCGTTACTCATGACACCATCCTATACAAAAGATCTTTTCTTGAAATGTATAACCTTTTTTTTGTAATAACTTCATCGGTTTCATTCACCGTTGGATCCAGAACTACACGCGACCTGATTTCCATAACACCATGGATATGTAGGAAACTCAGGAACCAAGGATCGGCCCCCATATTTTCAAAAACACATCATCCTCACTCATTTCGGACAAAATTGGTCATCAATTTCTTTACCCGACAACTCTTTCATCATTGCCGGGTAAAGAGGGGCAGCTGATACCCAATTTTGCCCTCATATTTTATCAATATCCTATATACTTTCAAAATATCATTCCGGCATCAATACCAATTTACAATAGTCATATAAGTACTCTCTGTAATTTTTCTTAATTTTTAAGGTTTTAAAATAAATTTTTTCTTGCATTTAAATTATTCAAATATTTATTAATTACTCCTTCAAATTATTTTTTTGATTACTTAAGCATCCGAATTTATTATTTATACTTATATATATATGCTTTATAAAATTTTGCTTCATTTTATATATTTACATCTCTATATTTGATTTATTTATGCATTTTTCGAAATAATAGCCTATACTTTACAATTAGTTGCATATTGTCATTTTATTCAGGGTCAAAATAGATATCTATATTTCTATAACCTTCATCTATAGTTTTAACATATTAAATTTCATAAATAGTATTTTTTATATTTATTTAGCTATTTTATTAAATTATTTTCCCTTAATTTCTTGTATTTAAAATCCAGTCCAATACAAGGCTAATTTCGGACCAAAGCTAGCCCAAACTTTAGCCCAATCCCCATGGCCCAAACCAAACGACCCTTTAATAAACTCGATCAGTACTCGTTTTAAAAGACTCACCCCGTTCATCTTTTAAATCCTTGTCGTTGATCTCTCAAGATCAACAGCCCTCGCTCACCCAAGCCCTTTTAATTAACCAAATCCGGAAACCCTACCTCATTTCCTACCTAACAGCCACCCCAAACCCTCTCAAGGGTTCTCTCTTCTCCTCTCAAACCCTAGTAGTTGCCTCCTCTATCCTCCCCAACTCCAGGTCTAATATGGAATCCCTCCATGATTTTCCTTCCATATATGCCCGATCTCTCCGTTATTTACACGGTTTTGGTATCACATAATACTTGCCTGCCTTTGGCAAGTACAAGGTCCTAAATCAAGCACAATCATCTCCAGACCTTCAAGATCTTGAAGGGTTTTCGTCTATTTGCATCATAGCAAGGTTATATGGGTCCGATTTACCAAGATCTTCGACCAATATTTGATTCCGGTCAAACTAGGGTTTGCCTGATTTTTCTAATTTGGTTCATAAACGATTTTGCATGCTCCTCCTTCCTTATTTATGTTTGAATTATTGTATTTCCTTGTTTAGATGTTCGATTTCGACCACTATATAAACCCCATTTCCTTATTCCCCTAACGGACCTTAATAACGGCAAATACTCTCTCACTATAACTTATTCTATCATTCTAAGCTTTCGACCTTGGCCGGCTGAAAGCCAAGGCCATTAGAATTTGATTGTGTTCTTTCTTAGTGCGAGCACTGCCCGGTGTTCACTAGAAACCCTTGGGAACTCTGAACCACTGGGATTTTAGGATTATGCTGCTCTTTGTGCTATTGACGTGAGTATTACTGAGACTATTCTTCTTGTTTATTTGTTGGTCAATCGGTAACTAGTAAATTCTTTGGCCTTGGCAGTTTCATCCCCTTTCATTCGTGTTCATACTCTGTATACTCATGCCACTGAAACTTTTGTGAATCAATATGTTTCTATGCCATCTCTGTTTGCAACCTTATTGGTTCTGAAGTTGTTTTATGACTCTGAACTTTTTCTAGCATTTGAACTTGCCTAAACTTCCCAACTCTGATTTATTTCTATTACATGTGTCTAATATGAATAATTTCTGGCTCTCTTAAGTTCTTACCCTAAGGTGTGTGTTCGAATGCATATTACCTGCCACTCTTTCTGAGTTTATACTACTTACAACTTATAAAGTGAACTACAACATCTCCTTTTACTTATGTGTAGTCTAATAATCTAGTTTAAATATGTCCTTGCTTGCTATGAATTTTGGCTCTCCTAAACTTGTTTAGCCTATTGTGTTATGCTGATCTTGAGGTTGCCTCTCTACTTTGTTTTGGATTGTTGGGTAAGCCAAACTCATGCATAGGGTGTATTCTAATCCTGCTGAGTCATTCATACCTAACTTGCTGCTTTTTGGGGACCCTACTGGTCATTACAATTTGCTTTCATGAAACTTATAGCTCTATTGTGTGTTTGTTGATTTGACCAACTCTGTATTCTTCAGTACCAGTTAATCCTTTAAGAGTAACTTTACAACTAGCTTGTTCCCCTATATGTGGTCAACTATTGCTGGATTTTGATGCATGTTTGCCTTACTTCTGGAATTGAGTTGTGGATAATGTTCAACATGCCAAAGTTTTCCCCTGCCCAATTGAGTAATTGCTTGACTATGAATATGTTTTGTTATGGCTTCCATGTTAAGCATACCATGTAAAGGTTGTAATCCACTATGACGCTACTCATTTTTTATGCTTCAACCTCCTGTCTAAAAGTGGTTTAAGCTAGTTCCAGCTTTTCTTTTGTTTGAAACTTCACTTGAAATTAGTATGCCATCTCATGTTAGTCAATCATGTCACTTAATTTAGTTTGTTAAAAATGCAAGCATGAACTCGCCTTTATGTGTGTCCTGCCAGCATGCCACATAAATTTGTCTATATGTCTTAGTGAAATTAGTACTATAGTCCTAAAAAGTAAGTGTTTGGGCTTCCTGTTCAGTTTTATTAATTAAATGCATAGTTTGTTGCTTATATGGTTGAGTTTGACATCTAGTTGGGATGTAAGTCATTCGTTTGGGCATGTTATCTAGTTATATATGTTGTTGGACCTCGCTGTTGGATTCAGACTTACTATATTGGTTTTATGAGCTGGGCATTTGGGTCTACTGTTCGTATGAAAGGGAGCTGTCGAAGGTCCAGAAAAGCACTGGGTTATGTTGTATTGGACCTATCATTGGGCCTATAGTTGTCTCCTTCTGTAACAGTTCATATTTGGTTTGCATTATTCCATTTGGGATGTAATAACTTGTAATAATGAATAATGGGGAGATTAATGAAAGGGGGGTTGGGTTATTCTAATATTTGCATAGAAGGGGTAGAAAATATGCCTATAGGGTCTATGTGTTATCTCGTTCAGCATGACTTATATGTTATTTAGTATGTTGTATACTAATAGAAATCATGCCTATAGGGATTACTCATACCTCGCTCATACATTGTTCAAGAATGCTAATCCAAAGTATTTGCCCCACTTGTTTCTATGTTGCTATTGCGCACTTACACAGCATGCTTATGAGATGTGACGATATATGCTTCGTCAATTTAGATACCATGCCTATAGGACCCTAACTAATCAATTGCTTCTGCTATGCTGCTCCTTTAGATATCATGCCTATGTGATCCTAGTCAACTAATAAACTAGTTTTTTTACTTCATCGCACTACCATTTAGACGACATGACCATAAGGATAAAGTATATAAAATCAATTTCAACAGTTAGAAACCATGCCTATAGGACACTGTCATTTGCCTAAGAAGCATGCCTATAAAATCAGCACTGGTAATTCGGATCGTTTTACTGCCTCGTGGCTAAACAATTAGAGATCATGCCTATAGGAGTTGCAATGCTTTCAAGCTGCATATGCACTGCAGTACTGCTTGCATAATGTTAAAATCATAGTCACATAGAGGCTATGTGTATAGGATTCAATAATGTATTAATGCTGAAACCATCTATTGCACAACCTGAAATCTGTTTGCGTGCCTTTGTTTCTATGTGTGGGGGCTAGCTTGAGCCACTTATTACCTTTATGTGTAGTCCTACATGTTTTTGAATACATGCCTAGTTTTATCATTTTGAGCAGTCTAAGAAAAGTCTAGAACCACCTAAATAGTAGGTCCAAAGCCTGATGTAACGACCCAGCCGGTCATTTTGAGAGTTGTAGCCACGTTCCCCCATTTTCTGCTCCTTTTATGCTCTACAACTGTTATATGACTTACCGGGTTGGTTGGCTCGGGTCCAGAGAGATTTCAGCATGAATTGAGACATGTAGTCTCATAATTGAAAGCTTAAGTTGGAAAAGTTGATCCGATGTTGACTTATGTGTAAACGACCTCAGATTTGAATTTTTACGGTTCTGTTAGCTCCGTTGGGTGATTTTGGGCTTAGGAGCATGTCTGAATTGTGATTTGGAGGTCCGTGGTAGTATTAGGCTTGAAATGGCAAAAGTTGGAATTTTGAAAAGTTTGACCGGGAGTGGACTTTTTGATATCGGGGTCGGATTGGATTTCTGGACGTTGGAGTAGGTTCGTGGTGTCATTTGTGACTTGTGTGCAAAATTTGAGACAGTCAGACGTGATTTGATATGCTTCGATGTCGTTTGTAGAATTTGGAAATTGCAAAGTTCATTAGGCTTGAATATATGTGTAATTCATGTGTTTGATGTTGTTTTGAGGTAATTTGAAGGCTCGACTAAGTTTGTATGATGTTGTAAGACGTGTTGGTACGTGTGGTTGAGGTCCCAGGGGCCTCAGGTTGATTACGGGTGGTTAACGGACTTGGAATTGAGTTAGAGAAGCATCTGAAGTTTTGCTACTGCTGGTGTAACCGCACATGCGGAATGGGCACCGTAGGTGCGAGCCCGCAGAAGCGAGAAGGAAGTCGCAGAAGTGGGCAAGGGGGATTTAAGTAGAGGCCGCAGGTGAGAGGTTTCTTTCGCACCTGCGAGGCCGTAGATGCGGCGAATAGGGCGCAGAAGCAGAGCTTGAAGGAACGGAGGGTGTAGGCTGTTTCCGCAGAAGCAGATCGTGGGCCGTAGAAGCGCCTCTGCATGTGCGAGACCTGGAGCGTAGGTGCGAGCCCAGGTGGGTTAAGTGACTTACGAAGGAGCGGATTTTCCTCGCAGAAGCGAGCCTGCAGGAGCATGATTTTGGTCGCAGGTGCGGAAGGCCTGGGCAGAACATATATATGCGAGGTTCCGAGATTTTTCACCATTTCTATCATTTTGAACTCGGATTTTGGAGGTTTTTGAGATGATTTTCAAGTGGATTCCTGAGGTAAGCTCCTTGTGTTCTTTTTTCTTCAATAATTATGTTTCCCCACTGATTTTCCACCTAGTTGGTGTGTTTTTTAGGTGAAATTTGGAGGTTTGAGGCTAGGGATTTAGAGAATTAATTTTGAGGGTTTGAATGGCCATTTGGTGTTGGATTTTGATGAATTTGGTATGACTAGACTCCTAAGTGAATGGGCTTTCGGCTTTTGTGATTTTTGTCGGATTTCGAGACGTGGGCCCGGGGGCCGGCTTTTGGCCAATTTCGAATTTTGGCTTATAACTTCGTATTCTTCTTGTGGAATTGATTCCTTTAGCCCGCATTAATTGTATTGTACTGCTTGTGGCTAGATTCGCGACATTTGGAGGCCGACTTACGAGGCAAAGGCGTATTGGAGTAGAGCCTTAGCTCGGATTGAGGTAAGTAACAGTTCTAAATCTGGTTCTGAGGGTACGACACCCCGGATTTTTTGTGTTATGTGATTGTTTAGAGGTGACGCACATGCTAAGTGACGGGCGTGTGGGCATGCACCATGGGATTTGTGCCTTGGTCCACTCCGTGAAACTAAAAAGTTGAATAAACTTGTTGTTAGCTATATGCTCTCCATGTGTTGTAGAAATTTGACTATAAATCATGTTAGAAACCATGTTTAGGCTCTGTGTTGGTACTATTGGGACCCATAGAGGTTGTGTTACATGTTGAAATTACCTGCTAAATGCTATTTGTACTCAATCTCAGTTTTTACTCGCATATTAGCATATTAAATCTCAGTCTCTATTATTCTTGTTGATACATAATATCATTATTGTTGGGCTGATTTTTATGATTTCCAAGAGCCCGACAGACTGGAGAGAGTGATGAATGAGTGAGGCCGAGGGCCTGATTGTGAGGGTATTTATGGGACTGGGCTGCATGCCACAACATGTTTCATTGATTTATGCCATGATTGGCTCTATATAGTGCTTGGGCTGAAGGAGCCCCTCCGGAGTCTGTACACGCCCCTAGTGAGCGCGGGTACCTACTGAGTGCTAGTGCCGAGTGTCGAGTGCTGAGTGACCGTGAGGAATGAGTGATAGTGAGGTTGGAGTGAATGGGAGGAGCGAGTGATTGTTGCCCTGAGAGGGTGTATATGATTTCATTGTTGTTGCACATAGTTGCCATATATCACTGTTTTGAAAACTTCAGAGAGATATTTTTATCCGGTTTTACTTGAACTTGACATGTATAAACTGATTTGACTTAATTTGCCGGATTTGAAAGCATGTCTACCTTCCTTGTTGAGACTACTGAAAATGAACTATAACTGTGTAGCTCGTCACTACCTTTTAGTTCCTTATTTATTATTGTTACTTACAAAGTTAGTTGTACTCACGCTACACCCTGCACTTTGTGTGCAGATCCGGGAGTTTCTGGAAGCGAAGGGTATTAATATTTCACATAGCTGACCTTTGGAGATATCGAGGTAGCTGCCTAGCGTTCGCAGTCCTTGCTTATCCTTCCTTATCTTTTCTTTCGTTGTATTTAGATCCAGACTCTTATAGATATTTCATTTCTAGACTTGTGATATATAGATGCTCATGGGATCAGTGACACCCTGATTTAGGAGCTATTTTCCGCACTTGTATTTAGGATTTTACCCCGTTTTATGAAAACTTTATTTATTTAAAATTCTTAATTCATTTCTGTTAAATGTTGGTAGTATTTCGGAAAAGTCGGCTTGCCTAGTACCACGATAGGCACCATCACGACAGGTTAAGATTTGGGTCGTGACATGGACCACAGGCATGGGACGGGTAGTGCACGCATAGGATGTGTCCTAGAATTGAATTAAAGTGCATTTAAGTAACAACTTTAACATAGTAATTGGGTAGCAAGAGATGATAGTCTATGCCCACTAAATAATATGGCAACCCCTACCCTGAGGGAGTTACAAAGTATTATTTATGTTGCTAGGAGTGATCCTTTAGGCTAAAAAACTTAGGACCCCTCCCCCCCATCCTTCTATATGCTCGCTATTCACACTTAATTGTACTCATTGTGTCACGACCCTAGTTCACCGACTGTGAACATGTCATGACGGCACCTAGTCCCCATGACCAGGTAAGCCTAATATTGTGGAAATATAATAATTGCGGAAAAATAGAGGAAACCAAATCAAATACTAAAAGAAACTGTACTGAATGCCGCTCGGCATGTACAACTCAATATCACAAGTTCAAAACAATCCCCAAAACCCGGAAACTCACGGGCAACACAGGCTACAGAAGCGAAAAGTAAAGGCTCCAAACTCCAGAATATCTAACAACCGGAAGAAGAAAAACTAAGTACTAGAGATAGAGTAACAGGGAGACTCGTCGGTCTGCGGAAGCAGCAGATCTACCTCGAAGTCTCCGTAGTCCTCCTGCCTCACTGATAGTGCGCCTGAGTAGAGGTACCTGGACGATCTGCACATGAAAAACATGCGCAGGAAGGGCATGAGTACACCACAACGGTACTCAGTAAGTGCCAAGCCTAACCTCGGTTGGGTAGTGATGAGCAAGGTCAGGGGCCATACTGAGAAAAAATATAGTAATAACAATAATTAACAGTATGATAATCTGACCGAAATAATGAATACAGCAGTGAAATAAGGCAGGTCAACGAGACAATAACAACCACAAAAGGACAGAGCACACACAGAGTAAATACAACTCAATATCAATGATAACAATGAGCGTCTCCCAGGATACCGTCCTGTAGCCCTTTCCTCAACTGTCCAGTAGATCTCCCGGGATATCGTCCCGTAGTCCAACTCATATACCAAACCGAAGGATCTTCCGGGATACCGTCCTGTAGTCCAACCATCAAAATGCAGGGGGATCTATCGGGAAAATAACCCGCATTCCCACAGTAAAAGTGCAGGGGGATCTACCGGGAATCGAACCCGTAGTCCCAAAGTAAACAAACAAGGGAGGGAGCTACCGGAATCCCATATCCGTAGTCCCAATGTAAATGCGCAACCACAGCCAGAAACAAACCAAGGAATAAAGTACGAAAGACAGAGCAACCGATAGAATTAGCCTAGCATGCTTCACGTAGTACAGTCAAACAACTTAAGCAATTAGGCAGTTAAGTCAGCTAAACATGCTTTCCAAATCTAGCACAAGTATAATTTCAAGTAGGATAAGGCAAGTAGGAAAGAAAGCTAAATATCAACAACTTAAGTGAAAACCGGATTTTCATCAATCAGCTCAACTACGCGCTCGTCACCTCACGTACAAGGCACTCAAATATCAAGAAAACAATCCTAAGGGGAAAAGTCCCCCACACAAGGTTAGACAAAGCCACTTACCTCGAACCGGCTCGATATCAATAGAAACCACGCCTTTGCCACGAGTATCCGACTCCAAATGGCCCAAATCTATTCAATTCAATTACATATCATAAATAATATTGCAAACAACTGATTCCGCTATTAAATTTAAAGCTAGGGCGCGAAAATAGATAAAATGACTAAAACGCCCCTCAAGCCAACATCTCGGAATCGAATATATTTCACATTTTTAGAACCCTCGTACTCTCACGAGTCTAACCATATCAAAAATCTTCCAAATCGGAGGTCAAATGCCTACTCAAAACTCAATAGTCTAGCCAATGAAGTTTTACCCCAAATTATCCAATTTTTGGTCCAAAATTCGAATTCCCATGATGTATTTAACTATATAATGATGACATATAACAAAAAGGGATCAAAGAAACGTAACCCAATGATTTTCTCCTCAAAACCCACTCAAAATCGCCTTCTCCCGAGCTCTCAATCGATTTTTCAAACTTATGAAATTAAACCCTCGAAATTGCTATTTCTGAACAGTGAATACCGCTTCTGCGGTCAAGGGACCGCTTCTGCGGTCCCGCCTATGCGAAGCACTGGCCGCTTCTGCGGCTCCCTTTAAAAATCCCAGCTTCCGCTCCTGCGGTTCCCATCTCGCAGAAGCGGATCCGCTTCTGCGGAAATCCTACCGCTTCTGCGGTTTCCTGGAGGGTGACCAAAAGTCGCTTCTGCGACGTCCAAGGCCGCTTCTGCGACTACGTTTCTGCGTTTCCCAGGCCGCAGAAGCGAAAATACCAGCTGCTGCAACACTTAGAAATTTTCTCCGTTAACCACCGGAAATCATCCCGAGGCCCCCGGGACCTCAACCAAAAGCACCAATATCACCTAATACCTTATTCGAACTTGTACCAATCCTTAAAACACCTAAAACAACACCGGAAACCGATTTAATCAAAGATTCAAGCCTAAGAACTTCAAATTTCTTCCAAATACGATTTCGATCAAAAACCTAAACAAAACACGTCCGAATGACCTGAAATTTTCCACACATCCCAAATGACATGACGGAGCTACTGCAACCTTCGGAATTCCATTTCGACCCTCGGATCAAAAACTCACTATCGGACCGGAACTTCAAAAATACAAACTTCGGCATTTCAAGCCTAAATGTGCTACGGACTTGCAAAATACATTCCGAACACGCTCCCAACCCCGGAATCACCTAACGGAGCTAGCGGAACCATCGGATTTCCATTCCGAGGTCGTCTTCACACTGTTCCGACTACGGACCATTTTTCAACACTTAAGCTCTCATTTAGGGACTAAGTGTCCCGAAACACTCCGAATCCTAACACCGAACGTCCCGGTAACCAAAATAGCAGAAATGAACTTAGGGGAAGCAGTTAATAGGGGATCGGGGCGTAAATTCCACAAATGACCGGCCGGGTCGTTACATCCTCCTACACTTAAACATTCGTTCGTCCTCGAACGAGCATAAAGAACATACCTGAAGTAGTGAAAAGATGAGGGTACTGGCTGCGCATATCCTGCTCGGTCTCCCAAGTCACCTCCTCGGTCGGCTGACCCCGCCACTGAACCTTCACTGAAGCAATGTTCTTTGACCTCAACTTTCTGATATGTCTGTCCAGTATAGCCACTGGCTCCTCAACATAGGATAGATCCTTGTCCAACTGGACTGAACTGAAATCCAACACGTGCGATGGATCACCGTGATACCTCCGGAGCATCGAAACATGAAATACCGGGTGAACTCCGGCCAAACTGGGAGGTAAGGCAAGCTCGTAAGCAACCTCCCCAACTCGCCTCAAGATCTCAAAAGGGCCAATAAATCTCGGACTCAACTTTCCTTTCTTCCCAAACCTCATAACGCCTTTCATAGGCGACACCCGAAGCAGAACCCGCTCACCAACCATATATGAAACATCACGAACCTTCCTGTCCGCGTAACTCTTCTGTCTGGACTGGGCTGTACGGAGTCTATCCTCAATCATCTTAACCTTCTCCAATGTATCATGTACTAACTCTGTGCCCAATAGCCGGCTCAAACCAACCCACCGGGGATCTACACCTCCTGCCATATAAAGCCTCATACGGCGCCATCTGAATGCTGGACTGATAACTATTGTTGTAAGCAAACTCCGCCAGTGGCAAGAAATGATCTCAAGACCCTCCAAACTCAATCACACACGCACGGAGCATATCCTCAAGAATCTGAATAGTGCTCGGACTGTCCGTCCGTCTGGGGTGAAATGTTGTGCTCAACTCCACCTGAGTACCTAAATCCTGCTGCACGGCTCTCTAGAACCGCGATGTAAACTGAGTACCTCTGTCCGAAATAATAGAAACTGGAATACCATGCAGACGGACAATCTCCCAGATATAAATCTCCGCCAGCCGCTCCGACGAATAAGTGCTACACACAGGGATGAGATGAGCAGACTTGGTCAGCCGATCCACAATGACCCAAATGGCATCAAACTTCTTCAAGGTCCGTGGGAGTCTCGACACGAAATCCATGGTGATGCGCTCCCATTTCCACTCCGGAATCTCTATCTGCTGAAGCAACCCACCCGGGCGCTGGTGCTCATACTTCACCTGCTGGCAGTTGAGGCATTTAGACACGTAACCAACTATATCCTTCTTCATCCGCCTTCACCAGTAGTGCTGCCTCAAGTCCTGATACATCTTCGCGGCACCCGGATGGATGGAATACCGCGAACTATGGGCCTCTGCTAGAATTAACTCTCGAAGACCATCAACATTGGGCACACATATCCAGCCCTGCATCCTCAATACCCCGTCATCTCCAATGGTCACATCTTTGGCATCTCCACGCTGAACCTTGTCCTGAAGGACAAGCAAATGAGGGTCATCATACTGCCGCTCCCTGATACGATCAAATAAGGA
>NC_031994.1:79409175-79435175 GCF_001879085.1 Nicotiana attenuata
AATTCCCCCCCCCCCCACTAAAACTAAAACATCCGCACCCTCCCCCCTCTTACTTTCCCCATCTTCTCTCTCTCTCTCTCTAAGAACCCTAATGCTTCTCTCCTTTCTTCTTCTTCACCTCTCTCACACTCCACCCATCTCCCACTATCTCTCCCCCAACCTCCATCTCCTCTCACCCTCTACTCGACCCAAGTATGTCAAGCTTCTCTTTCTCTTCTCTTGTATTTTTGTTGTAGTATTTTCTAAGTTTATTGCTTTAATTGTTGTAGTTTCTCGTAGAACTTTTCCTTCTTTTGGTTTTCTTGTCGATTTTTTAGTGGTTGTGTGCACAATGTTGGAGAGAAGTGTGTGATTTGGTGTGTAAAAAAACTAATTGTGGTGGGGTGAAATGGTGAAGTACGAATGGTTAATTTGGGGAAAAAAATTGATGGGTCCATGAGGCTAGGTGTGTTAGAATAGAGCCCTTGCTCACAAGGTGTTTGTGAAATTGCCCCAATAAAATTGTAACGGCTAATGTGGCCTTGGAGGTGGTGAAGTCTGAGTAACCACCCAGGGTTCATAGAACTCAAACCCTCACTAATAGGACGCTCTGTTTTTGGCAGATACAATGCATCAATACAGGAAGAGACGTACCACAGGGTCCTCTGCTAGTGGACCGGGCAGCTCTTCTAGAGCTCGGGGTCAAGCTAGTGCAGCACAATTTGACCGCGCTAGGTTTGTCTCCAAACCAATTGAGGACCGGTATAACGCCAAGGCGTCCAAGAAATTGCTACCTGAAGTCCATATTGACCGGCAAACCTTGCAAGCGGAATGCCCAAGTATCTTTGTAGAGTTGAGGATGTGTCAGCTAGACATAGATGAACCAGAGGAGGTGAATTGTCACGACCCTAGTTCACCGACTGTGAACATGTCATGACGGCACCTAGTCCCCACGACCAGGTAAGCCTAATATTGCGGAAATATAATAATTGCAGAAAAATAGAGGAAACCAAATTAAATACTAAAAGAAACTGTACTGAATGCCGCTCGGCATGTACAACTCAATATCACAAGTTCAAAACAATCCCCAAAACCCGGAAACTCACGGGCAACACAGGCTACAGAAGCGAAAAGTAAAGGCTCCAAACTCCAGAGTATCTAACAACCGGAAGAAGAAAAACTAAGTACTAGAGATAGAGTAAGAGGGAGACTCGTCGGCCTGCGGACGCACCAGATCTACCTCGAAGTCTCCGTAGTCCTCGCGCCTCACTGATAGTGCGCCTGAGTAGAGGTACCTGGATGATCTGCACATGAAAAACATGCGCAGGAAGGGCATGAGTACACCACAGCGGTACCCAGTACGTGCCAAGCCTAACCTCGGTTGGGCAGTGACGAGGAAGGTCAGGGGCCATACTGAGAAAAAATATAGTAATAACAATAATTAACAGTATGATAATCTGACAGAAATAATAAATACAGCAGTGAAATAAGGCAGGTCAACGAGACAATAACAACCATAAAAGGACAGAGCACACACAGAGTAAATACAACTCAATACCAATGATAACAATGAGGGTCTCCCAGGATACCGTCCTGTAGCCCTTTCCTCAACTGTCCAGTAGATCTCTCGGGATACCGTCCCGTAGTCCAACTCATATACCAAACCGAAGGATCTTCCGGGATACCGTCCCGTAGTCCAACCATCAAAATGCAGGGGGATCTATCGGGAATCTAACCCGCAGTCCCAAAGTAAAAGTGTAGGGGGATCTACCGGGAATCGAACCCGTAGTCCCAAAGTAAACAAACAAGGGAGGGAGCTACCGGAATCCCATATCCGTAGTCCCAATGTAAATGCGCAACCACAGCCAGAAACAAACCAAGGAATAAAGTACGAAAGACAGAGCTACAGATAGAATTAGCCTAGCATGCTTCACGTAGTACAGTCAAACAACTTAAGCAATTAGGCAGTTAAGTCAGCTAAACATGCTTTCCAAATCTAGCACAAGTATAATTTCAAGTAGGATAAGGCAAGTAGGAAAGAAAGCTAAATATCAACAACTTAAGTGAAAACCGGATTTTCATCAATCAGCTCAACTACGCGCTCGTCACCTCACGTACAAGGCACTCAAATATCAAGAAAACAATCCTAAGGGGAAAAGTCCCCCACACAAGGTTAGACAAGCCACTTACCTCGAACCGGCTCGATATCAATAGAAACCACGCCTTTGCCACGAGTATCCGACTCCAAATGGCCCAAATCTATTCAATTCAATTACATATCATAAATAATATTGCAAACAACTGATTCCGCTATTAAATTTAAAGCTAGGGCGCGAAAATAGATAAAATGACCAAAACGCCCCTCAAGCCAACGTCTCGGAATCAAATAACTTTCACATTTTTAGAACCCTCGTACTCTCACGAGTCTAACTATATAAAAATCTCCCAAATTGGAGGTCAAATGCCCACTCAAAACTCAATAGTCTAGCCAATGAAGTTTTACCCCAAATTATCCAATTTTTGGTCCAAAATTCGAATTCCCACGATGTATTTAACTATATAATGATGAAATATAACAAAAAGGGATCAAAGAAACGTTACCCAATGATTTTCTCCTCAAAACCCACTCAAAATCGCCTTCTCCCGAGCTCTCAATCGATTTTTCAAACTTATGAAATTAAACCCTCAAAATTGCTATTTCTGAATAGTGAATACCGCTTCTGCGTAATAGGGACCGCTTCTGCGGTCCCGCCTATGCGAAGCACTGGCCGCTTCTGCGGCTCCCTTTAAAAATCCCAGCTTCCGCTCTTGCGGTTCCCATCTCGCAGAAGCGGATCCGCTTCTGCGGAAATCCTACCGCTTCTGCGGTTTCCTGGAGGGTGACCAAAAGTCTCTTCTGCGACTCCGCTTCTGCGTTTCCCAGGCTGCAGAAGCGAAAATACCAGCTGCTGCAACACTTAGAAATTTTCTCCGTTAACCACCCGAAATCATCCCCAGGCCCCCGGGACCTCAACCAAAAGCACCAATACCACCTAATACCTTATTCGAACTTGTGCCAATCCTTAAAACACCTAAAACAACACCGGAAACCGATTTAATCAAAGATTCAAGCCTAAGAACTTCAAATTTCTTCCAAATACGATTTCGATCAAAAACCTAACCAAAACACGTCCGAATCACCTGAAATTTTGCACACACATCCCAAATGACATGACGGAGCTACTGCAACCTTCGGAATCCATTCCGACCCTCGGATCAAAAACTGACTATCGGACCGGAACTTCAAAAATACAAACTTCGTCATTTCAAGCCTAAATGTGCTATGGACTTCCAAAATACATTCCAAACATGCTCCCAACCCCGGAATCACCTAACGGATCTAACGGAACCATCGGATTTCCATTCCGAGGTCGTCTTCACACTGTTCCGACTACGGACCATTTTTCAACACATAAGCTCTCATTTAGGGACTAAGTATCACAAAACACTCCGAATCCTAACACCGAATGTCCTGGCAACCAAAATAGCAGAAATGAACTTAGGGGAAGCAGTTAATGGGGGATCGGGGCATAAATTCCAAAAACAACCGGCCGGGTTGTTACACATCGTGATCTTTAAGACTTGTATTGTTAGTTAAATCCTTATGTTATTTACACTGGTTTATGTTAGAACCTTCAACTTCCACATCTTTCTTTACTTATATGATCATCTAGCTCAATTATCTAATCCACATAGTGTAAAATTCGGCCAGGAACCACAGTCGTGGACTTTGAAGAGTGTTTAACACCTTCTCTTTGAAGTCATTTGAGCCCTTACCCGATCTTTGGTGGTGTTGGATGGTCAAATAGAGTTATTTGAAAATAGGTGCCCTAACGCACCTTTAAAACCGCTAGGTGGCGACATACTTTAACACCCATTTAAAAGAGTTGTCACACGTCAAAACCTGCTTTCGCGAGAAAACGGGGTGCGACAATAATTCCCGTTATCATTACCAGATCCGCTACCTATCCCTCCGACACTGTCGAAACCGACTTCGCCCCTTGCGGTGTTATTGGTGACCCTCTGAGCCGTTTGACTTGCAGGAACGCTGGGAGGAACAGGGTCCCTTCTGTTTGCATTATTGGAAGCATCTGACAACGCTTGTTTTAACTCCGTCTTTACCCGGTCCTGCCTTGAGAGGTGACTCATGATTACTTTATGTTGTTCTCTTAAGATTCTCATTGTTTTCACGACATGTTCCTCCTCCGCATCATCGGGAGTTGGCTCCCGCATGTGCTGGGGTACTGCCCTTCACAAACCGGGGTTGTTTGGTCCTCTTCATTACGGGTGTCGCTGATTTAGTCATCGTGCTAAGGCAAATCTTCGCATCCATCAACGTTATGTGTGATGTTGACATCATTAGCTGCCATATCTGATTTCTTACGAAGGAAAAAACCAAAAACGTTAGTGATAAACGAGTGAATCAAAGCAATTACGCAACTGTCTAAGCCCTAGGGTGGGCGCCAAGCTATTTGCCCGTAAAACGGTATAATTGAATTTGTTACGTGGTTAATAGACAAGTGAATTGATTAGCAATTGAAACTGAAGGAAATGACAAGCGTGACTCCGAACGCAATGTCTCCGAGAGCAAAAATGAGAGTAACAATAAAATGTAAGCAAAGTTGTTAAATTGAGAGCAATAGTAACAAGATAAAGCTTTAGTGTGCAGAAAGTATTTCTTGTGTTACAATGGTTGTTGAGCCTACTATTTATAGCCTTACCCAGGGAAACAAGATCGTAGGATCAAGCTCATCTTAAATGATAATAAAAGAGTCATTGATGAATATATAACGGCAGATTATGAATGCAAATATTCTCTAAACGGTTGCTCATTCAATGTTAGAGAATATTCTTTTATTGAATGCTACCCGTTGGCAAATACTCGATCTGCATCCGTTGGCTACGCTCCCTCTAGGATATACTCGATATCGATTGCAGTTGTTGTATCCGGTGTTGGTTTTTACCTAACTTGCCTTTTGCCTATCTCCGGTTCCATGTTTCCTGCTATCATTTGATCATCTGTTATAACAAATTTTACCCCATACAACTACTATTCCATCGACATCTTAGACAGTGGGTTCATTCCAACTGAGTATATTTAAAGTGAAGCATAAATATATACATAAAACTTCACTAAAATTTCAACAAATATTAAATATGAACTCATAATTTTAAAATTATAATGAGTACAATATTAAAAACTTTAAACTTCGAAATAATCAATTTTAAATTTAGTGTTTGCTAATGACTATATACAACTGGTTACACTGGTAACATAGAAATATAAAATATAAAATAGTAAGTATCTTTTGAATTTCTCCTTTTAATATGACTAGTCTCTATTTCACGTGCCTCGCACGTGTAGCCTTAGCAATTATTCTAAAAATTTTATTTAGAGATAATAAAATTTAACTTATAAGTAAAAATTAGTGTCAAGTTTTTTTTTAGTTGTATATTTTTTATATATATTTTCAAGCTATTACTATATTTTTTTGGTAATTAAATTTCTTTATTTACCAAGTAAATATATACAAGTAGATCAAAACAAACTATAGCACAGTTTGGACAGATGGCTCCAAACCTGCATCTTCATCTCCTCTAATACTTCTATCCCTATCACTTTGCTATGCTATATACAGATTTAAGGGTAAAAATTCAACTCAGTCATCTTCTGCCGTAATCTAACACATGAGGTGCTAGGACAATGCACTTCCTGGATGATGTGCCTAACTATACTCATCGTTGGTTTGCTCTTTCCTTGGAACATTCGCATATTCCTCTCTATCCATATAGCGTAGATAGTAGCTGCAAGTGTCATCCTGTAAATTTGTGCTTCAGCAGTTTTCCCTTTCCCCTGTTTCTTTGCCCATCCTTTTCTATTTGCTATGCCATTGGTTGCCTCGCCAAGCCTTGCCACTGCAGAATCTTCTTCCATATAGTAGCCGATACTATGCATTCAAAAAATAGATGTTCAATGGTCTCCGGCATTGCTTTACAGAGCATACACCTTAAGTCCCCAATCTGCATCCACTGTGCTAATCTGTCTCGCGTGAGTAGTCTATTGTTTGGAGCCAGGTACAGTATGAAAATCCATCTAGGTGATCCTTTGTTATTGCAAATGAGTCATCTCCATTCCACCTTTTGAAACTCCCCTCTCAATTTGTTGTAAATAACCTTCGTAGAGAACTGTTGCATGCATTTGACGTCATCCTCCATATAACCTGCATCAATATAAGTTTCTTTAGCCTTCAATATCTTCCTCACCACCCATGAAGCTTGTGTTGCTCGTGCATTCCAAACAGCTTCATCCTTTATATAGTAAATGTGTATCCACTGGACCCATATCTTGTCTTTCTTCTGACATAGATTCCACAACATTTTACAAATGGCAGCCTTGTTCCAAGTTCTCACATCCAAGAAGTTGAGTCCTCCTGATGTCTTGGGATAACAGAGCTTGTCCCATGCTATTAACGCTTTCTTTGTCGTGTCTACACTCCCTGTCCAAAGAAACTTCTTACATATTGATTCAATTGCCTTCACCACTTTTTGTGGCAGAATGAATACTTGAGACCAAAACACCTGTATTGAAACAGATTTGATTAACTAAACTCTACTAGCATAGCTTAGTAGTTTTGAAGTCCATGAGGTGACTCTGCCCAGAATCTTATCAAGAAGTGGCTTGTATTGTAAAACAATTATCCTTTCAGTACTTAGGGGGACCCCTAGGTACCTAAAAGGCATTTCTCCTTTTGCAAACCCCAGCATTTGTATTATATTGTTTTGCTCCTCTTCATGCACTCCTCCAAAATAAATGGAGCTTTTTTCTATGTTTGCCTCTAGACTAGATGCTTTGGAGAACTGTTGGAAGCAGTTAAACACCATCTTTATAGACATTATATCTCCTCTGTTGAATAATAAGAGGTCATCTGCAAAGCTCAGTTGTACAATGTTCAGTCTTTCATACTTAGGATGATAATTGAAATCAGGTTGCCTCTTTAGTGTCTTCAAGATTCTAGTGAGGTACTTCATTGCTAACACAAATAGGAATGGTAACATTGGGTCCCCTTGCCTCAAACTTTTTTTTGCAGGGAAAGGGGTAGTATGGTACCCATTTATAATAACTAAATATGAGACTGACCTTATACATGCCATCACCCATTGTACAAATTGAACAGGGAAATGAAGATGAGTGAGGATCTGTTCTATAAAGCACCACTCAACTGAGTCGTAAGCCTTTCTCATATCTATCTTCAACATGCACCTCGGTGATACCCCTTTCCTTCCATAGCCCTTTACCAATTCATAACTCATTATAATATTGTCAGTGATCACACTTCCTGGTACAAAAGCTGACTGACCCGGATCAACAACATCATTCATTACCTCTTGCATTCTATGTGTCAGTATTTTTGAGATGATCTTGTACAATATCGTACAGCAAGATATGGGTTTAAACTCAGAGATTCTCGCTGGATTTTGTACCTTTGGGACCAATGTTATGGTAGTGCAGTTGATGGTTCTGCACATGACCCCTGTGTCAAAGAATTCCAACACTGCTTTAGTAATATCTTCTCCTACGACCGACCAGGCTTTTTCAAAGAAACAGGCATTGAAGCCATCACACCCAGGTGCTTTAAGGTCATCTATGTCTTTGAGAGCATGGACAACTTCATCTGAAGTTACAGGTGCAATGAGGCCTAGTTGCTGTTTTCTATTCAGTGTTCTTCCTTCTTGCATAATCATGGAATTTACAGCTGGTAATTGGCTAGCAGCAGACCCCAGTAACTTGCCATAGAATCCCAGAATTTCCCTTTTTATGCCTTCTTGATCCTGCACCATGTTCCCCTCAGCATTTATTAGACTCTTGATCTTGTTTTGTGCCATTCTATTTTTCATGTTAGCAAAGAAAAAAGCATTATTTGAGTCACCTAGTTTTAACCACTGTACTCGAGCCTTCTGACGAAATATGCTTTCCTCAACTATTACTCCATTTCTCTAGCTCTGCTTTAATTGCTCCTTCCTGATCAAACAATGTATGCCCAGGTCACCTCATTTGAGTTTGCAGGTCTGCTAATTGTTGTCTTAGCCAACTCACTTTCTCACTTACCCCATTAAAACCCCGATTCAATTTCTTCATCTCCTATTTTACTGTTTTCAGCTTCTTCCAGATTTTATTCATACCATTTTCATTAGTCCTTTTGTTCCAAGTTGCTTCCACTGCCTGAATGAAATTCTCATGATCAGCTACACAATTAAGGAATCGAAAAGGCATGGGTCCTCCTTGTAGCTCTTCTTCCAGCTTGATACATAGGGGAGAGTGGTCTGAGAAATGTGGATCCATGATGTTGACCTCCAAGTGATGATTTTTGATACACCATTCGGAGTTTACCAGTGCTCTATCAATCTTGCTATAGACATGTATATTTGTCCAAGTATAATCTCTTCCTACTGATTTTATTTCAGTCACTCCGGTATCAAAGAGAAAGTCACTAAAATCTTTAGTTTCTATCTCAGTGACAGGATTACCATACTTCCTATCTTCAACCTGTAGATCTGCTTTGTAATCACCCATGGCAAGCCAAGGGTCCTGCTGTGATCTCTATATATTCCTTAAGCCATCCCACAGTCGTCTCCTATCTTCTATTGTGTGCAAACCATATACAGTTATAAATTGGAACTCCATGCCCAAGTTACACACTTGAACTTTACCATGAATAAACTGTTCTGCAGTCTGCTCGACATCAAAATTAACAACATTTTGATCCCACACTATCCAAATTCTGCCTCTCCTATTGTTAAAATTGATAAAAACAATTACTTGGGAACGATATTAGATAGGATTATCAATTTTTCATGTTAATGTAAACTTTAGTTTTATACCAAATCGTAGTTAATTTTAAAGTCCTAAATAATGTGACAATAATTTAATGATAATTTATCCAATATAAAATTTTATTTTAAATGATAATTCATGTTAGAATATTTTGCTTCAAGTTTCCTTGCAAACTCGCAATATTTTCGGCTTCATCTTCCCCAATCATTAACCTGATGTTGTCAGAAAATAAAATTTTCTTTCATCAGAATTAGAGTTGAATCTGGTATTATCGATGAGATTATCTTCACCTATTCTATGTCGCATTCTTCGTCCCTATAAACATCTACTTCTAACTTGAAATGGTGAAATAAGTTTATATAAAAGTGCAATTTACTTTTATTCAAAATAAAATTTATTTGTGGTGGAAATGCCTTTACAAACTTAGATGACAAGAATTGAATTATAATAGTATAAAGCTATAATTTTCCATAATCTTTTTGTCATTTTTTACTTTTCCTAAATAAGGAAAGAAAAAATAAGCCCTCTATATACTCCTAGTGATTTTTTTAATCATCCACTAACTACCTTTCTCTAATCCATTTACTCAACAAATTACTTGCCATTAACATTAAATCACCTCAAAAACTCTATTGTTTAACTTTTGATATAATTATATGTAAAGAGAATAAATATGTTACATATTCAACTTAAAATTTTAAATTTTAAACCCAGATTTTCTTGCTCAAATATAACATTATTGTAAATTTGTATCGACCGTTATTTCACTTTTCTACCATAATTTTACAAGCTTCACTATTACAGCATCATCAAAGAGATTAACATACTCTCTATGGATGCAATTGTCACGACCCATTTCCACAATAGGTCGTGATGGCGCCCAACACCATTGCCGGGTAAGCCAACGCGAAATTTTAAATAAGTTCTTCTTTTTTTCTTTTTTTTTACCTTTTTGCCAATTTGTTTCAGAAATCTCTTAAAATTAAGGTTGAAAACAAGTAATGACCATTAAGGTACCCAAAATAATTATACAATTCCCAAAAGAATAATCTACTAAAGTATGTGCCAAGACCTGGTGTCACAAGTTACGGACAACTAGTAGAATATAAAAAAGTACAATCCTATCCTATTGTCCGAAATGGAATAGACAGCAAAAATAAATAAGAGAAACTTCATCAAGCTGCTGAACGGCACAGTCACGGAGCAGCTCACCGTGGAAGTCTCGGGATAGGCTCAGTGATACGTACCAGACTGATAGCCAGATGTACCTGCCTCAGACCCTGTACAATTAAGTACAGAAGCGTAGTATGAGTACATAAACAATATGTACCCAGTAAGTATCCTTTCTAATCTCGAAGAAGTAGAGACGAGAAGTCGACTTGACACTTACTAGGGTCAAAATAATATGAGATATAAATTACATTGTGCATGGATAAAAGTAATCAAATAACAATATGTAGCAAGAAATAACAGGTTCTCTCCTAAGTAATGTCACCACTGGTAACTTCATTTCAGGGCAATTAGTAATCTAAATCATAGAAATTCTGTATAAACAGACGCAAATAATGCCGAGGTCGTACGGCCCGATCCAACATAAAGTAAATTGTGCACTATCGAGGGTCGAGCAGCACGAACCATAGATGCATCTATTACCTCGCTCGCGAATCAACCATGCGACGCGGTCACATGTAATTAAACATATCAACAGACAGACAATGACATATAACTGGAGAGAAATTACTCAATGCATTATCATCTTCCCTTTTAAACACCAAGAATGGTCATGTTCCTTTTAATTAACCTCATTTATCATAATCACCACGGATAAACAATCTAAATCAAACATAGAGTTGCAACGCCACCACATAAAGCATGCTTTTGGGTCCTAAACTACCCGGACTTAGCACAATAGTAGCTACGCACGGACTCTCGTCACCTAGTGCGTACGTAGCCCCCGCATTTAATAACAAATTATTAGATTACATCACCTATGGGGACAATTCCCTCTTACAAGGTTAGATAGGAGACTCACCTCACTCCAATGTGCACTTCCAATACCAAGAATGAGCCTGAACCCTCAAATTGGAGCCGAACGATTCAAAACTAGGTAACCGAGGTAGGAACTAGTCAATATAAGCTTACAAGATCATATTGTTTAACCAAAACATGGAATTTCAGTCAAAGCTTATTTTAGAAGAACTCGGGTTACTGATAATCAAATAGAAATAAGGATAATGGATGTAAATAAAGGATGAATAGAAAGCGAAGTAAATCAGTATATTCAATAGTATTTTCGTGTCCTTACAAATGATCAGTCTTCTCCTTTTTATAGCTATTTCTAAGATATACGCTTTGCATTTGTCATAATAAGGCCATTATAGACAATTAAAGGCATTTAATGCTACGTTATAAATGATAATCATTGTAATTCAATACAGATTCTATAACGTTTTCAGTAATTAATGCCTATTAAATACTGTATCCGTACTCTCTTTTGCTATCAGGTTCAATCTCTTTAACTTTTGAACTTAAATAGGTACGAGCGCCGAGTCTTTTGAATCTCTGCTCGTGTATCTGCTCGCGTCTCTGCTCGTGTCTCTTTGCTGATCATCATTCTTTCACCAGTCTATGTGTCATGACATGTCATCTTTCAATCACTTCAATATATAAAAACTCAATTTTTCCCAATATAGATAGTCCCCCCACTTGCCATTTATTCATCAATTGAATATTTGGGAAGTGGATTTTATTAAAGCGGGAATATTTGCCGCCATTAATTCTCTTTTGGAATCGACGCTTCATTTGTCACTTCTATTTAATGCCTATTACACATGGCATCTTCTGATTGGTTCTGCAACTTTGCAACGTCTTTTAAGGCTTTTTTGCGGCTTCACCAATTACGAAACGATAGTTCTCATTATGACTTTTCCATCATTGCACCTTTTCCTTTGACGGTTGCTTCTAAGTATAAATATAGTTTTCGCCTTTGTCTTTCTCACATAAAGTTCTCAGAATATTCAATTCTTGTTTGCTTCTTTCTCTTACTATTATATCTTCGTCAAACCCTAACCCTAGGAGAGTCCCCATTGTTGATAACCTTCATCTTGCTCCTGTTAGGAGTAGGAGAGGAGGTAGACTTCGTAATCTAGGGTCTTCATCCGCACGAGGTTCTTCTCTTCCTTCGTCCAGTTCTACTCCACCTTCTAGAACCAGAGGCTCCCTTTCTCAAAGGTCTTCGTCTAGAGATAAAGAACCCACTGAGCCCCTTCGTGAACCCACTATAGATGAGATTGTTCCCGTTGAACTATCCTTTTATAATGATAGAGAATCTCTCAGAAACCAACTGTCTTCATTAGATCATGCTGACATCTACCCAACTAAGATTACTGAAGGTCTAATTTCTTTAGTTCGTAAAGATTGCCATTGGAGCCGTGACTTCCCCATTATAATTCCCAATGCTAACCAAAGAATCACCTCTTATTTAATTGGGTTTTCTTTTGTTTATACATATCCTTTCACGTTGGGTTTCAAACCTGCTATTGACCCTGTTATCCTCGAATTCTGTCATTTTTTCGACGTCTATTTAGGGCAAATTGGCCCTATTGTGTGGAGGGTTGTTGCTTGTTTGAGACACTTAACCAACATGGATGGTGTGCCTTTTACTTTATCCCATTTAATTCACCTTTACTCTCCCAGACTCTTTCGCCAAGGAGTTTTTACTTTAGTAGCAAGAAGCAAAAGAGTTTTGGTCAATCCAGAAGACGATAAAGACCGTGGCTGGCATGCCAGATTTGTTGCTGCCCCCACTGTTGGTTTAGTGGGTGATGAAAACGTTCCCTTCCCTGAGAAGTGGAATTTTGCACGTGAGTTTTCTTTTTAATAACCTTCACATACCTTTTCTTAGTCCTGTTGATTGTCATTTTAATTTTCTTCTCTTCTTTTTTTTAGCAACCATGGGAATTGTTGATGAAATTCTCAATTTTCGCGGTTGGGTAGGAAAGTTGTTAAATGTTGCCCCGATGGAGGGTAGATCTTGGAAATCTCTCTCCCAACGATTTGGTTGGAAAGTGAAAACTCACGGTAAAAGTCTTTTTTATAACTTTTCTTATCGCTTATTCTAGAATTTATTTTAATCCTTCTTTTTACCAGGATTTGCCTTTCGAGGTATTACTGCTGAGGCTGTCGTAGCTTCCCGAATTTCTTTGGAAAGGGCCCAAGAAATAATTTTGGGCTCTTCATCGAAAAGGAAAGCTACTATCGATCAAGACTCTGAGGAGGAGGAAGAACTAGACGAGGGTTCTTTGATAAAAAGGCCACGAGCTAGGAGACGAATTATTTCAGATGATGAAGCATCTTCCCCTCGTTCTACTCCTCATACCGAGCATGTTGAAGCCTCGTTGGTGATTACTGATGATGATACCCCCGCTGCCGCCCATGATTCTGTTGAGCAGCTTTTTACCCCGCGGGTTTGGTAGTGAAAGTTTAAAACCAATTTCCAATGAAGCACCCCTTACTTCTTTTCCTTTATCTGCTCCTACAATACCTTCTTTGCCTTTCGAGTTTGTTCCTGTTGCTGCTTCTCCCCCAGCTATTTTGACTCCTTCTATTGCTCCTCCTGTACCTGTTTAACAATCTGAGGTTGGTTCCTCAAGTAGAGGTGGAGCCATGAGACAGGTTATCATCGAAGTCCCTGCCGATGGTAATCTTTTAAGAAAATCAAGAGGGGCTGATGTGTGGTTGAAACCTCTAATTGGTCCAATTGAGATGGCCAAGCTTGAGATCCACAGTTCTTTAACTTTGATGAATGACATAATACAACCATCATTAAAGGTATTCCTTTTTAATGATTTACTATTCCTTTTTATAAGGTTCTCACCCTTTTTTCTTCTTTTCTCTCTCTCTTTTTTTAGATCAACCTCGTTAGTACAGAGATGATGAAGAGGGTTTCTCACACAGAGCAGTTGATGCACGAGTATCAAGTTGAAGCAGATAACTGGAGGGAACAATATGAGAGCCTCCAAATTGACATGGAAGCATTGGAGGAGAACAAGTGTACCTTAGAGCAGCAGCTGAGAGATTTAACTTCTGAGTTGGCGGTTGAAAGACCTTCCTCAAATCAAGCTAGTAAAGACAAGAATCTTCTCGAAACTTCCTTTTCCGAGCAACTCTCTAAGGCTAGTGAAGAAATAAGGGAGTTGAAGGCTCTCTTCAGTAAGAAAGACCTTTTGGTTTATGACTAAGTTCATACTTAGTCTAAACTTTTTTAATATTAAGAAGTTTGTTGTTTGAACTTCTATTTTGTTTATTCTTACCTTTATATTTAAGGACTTACTGAATAACTTGCATTTTTATTTTGCAAAATGCTTTTTTTTTTAACTTCATGAATACTTGAATCAATCATGAATTTTATAAAGAGGGCCCTTTTATATTCGACACTTAATGAAGAAGACGTCTCAACTTCATAATGGTGTACTGTACGACAAAAGAAATAGGAATACACATGTTTCCTGAAATAACTTTGACAAGTTTCTATTTGAAATCTGTAAAGCTTTAAATAACATCTTACATGTATTTGAGTAACTTCTAAAACTTTTTCGTAACTGTTTTCCTTACAACAGATTTTCAAAAGAAAATAAAACACAAGGTTTTTATGTAATAACCCATTTCAGTACATGTATATTAAATACAAGGTTTTTATTTATAACCCATTTCAGTACATGTATACTGCCTTTAACCTAACTATGATGAGGTTTTTCTTTGGCTTTTTAGCTCGTAGCTTTGCTCTGCACTTGACTCATTTAATGAGTAAACTTCTCAGGCTTGAACTTTGACCGTTTCTCAATCTTCTTTGCCTTCTTTATACATATGTCTATGTGTATTATATAGTCCCCCAAGTGTTTGAGCTTTGAAGTATGAAACCTCGAGCACTTGATTACTTCTCTTATTTGGTCCTTTTCCTGTAAAGGAAGAAAACATACGGGACTCGCAGGTACGATTATAGATGAAGACTACTTAACCCGTTTCAATTTCTATCAGAATAGTTGTAACCCTAGACCGAGAATTTTAATCTATTCCACGTGCCTTGCAGGTCGTGATTCATCATTTAGTATGGGTTAGCTTTTTGCCTATCATCTAAAATCGTTAATAAAATTTTAGCAATTCAAAAACAAAATTTTAAAATGAGGATACCTGCCCGTGGATACTCCTTAGAAATAATATCTCTTCAGGTGAACAGCATTCCAATGTGAAGGTAATATCTTACCATCCCTTGTTTCCAGCTCGTATGCTCCTTTTCCCGCAATTCCATGAATCTTGTAAGGTCCTTCCCAGGTTGGGCCTAATTTTCCCGTATTAGCCGTCTCGTGGATTGAAAAATTTCTTGAGTACGAAGTCCCCAATCTTAAAGTATCTAAGATGTGCTTTTCGATTGTAGTATTGTTCCATATCTTGTTTTTGTGCTGCCATCCTTATTAATGCAGCTTCTCTTTTTCCTTCAAGTAAATCAAGATTTAACCGCATTTCCTCTTCATTGGATTCCTCATTTGTTTCTGTATATCTCGTGCTAGGTTCTCCTATCTCCACTGGGATCAATGCTTCAGCCCCGTATACTAGTGAAAACGGTATTTCACCCGTGCTTATTTTTGTTGTGGTGCGATATGCCCATAAAACACCAGGTAGCAATTCTGGCCAATTGCCTTTGGATTCTTCCAGTCGTTTCTTTAAATTGTTGATAATAACTTTATTTGTTGACTCAGCTTGTCCATTACTCACCGGATGATAAGGTGTTGAGGTAATCCTTTTGATCTGCCAACTTTGAAAAAATTCTGTAATTTGTGTGCCTATAAATTATGGGCCATTATCATACACGATTTCTTTTGGTACACCAAATTGAAATATGATATTTCGCCAAATGAAATCTCTGACTTCTTTCTCCCGTACCTATTTAAATACTCCTGCCTCTACCCATTTAGTAAAGTAGTCAGTGAGTACAAGTAAGAATATTACCTTACCTTTCACCTGTGGTAGAGGACCTACGATATCCATTCCCCACTTCATAAAAGGCCATGGTGCAACGACCGGATGTAACAACTCCGCAGGTCTATGCATGTTATTACCGTATCTTTGGCATTTATCACATTTAGCCACGAAATTTTCCGCTTCCTCTTTCATTTTAGGCCAATAATAACCTGCTCTAATCATGGTTCTTACCAGTGATCTTCCTCCTGCGTGATTTCTACAATGCCCCTCGTGTATCTCTCTCATTACATATTCCGTTTGAGAAGGCCTGAGACATCTCGCTAATGGACCGCCGAACATTTTTCGATAAAGATTGCCTTGTTTTAAATAGTACCGAGCAGCCTTTTTACGAAGCGCGTGAGCTTTTTTCCTATCTTCAGGTACGGTTCCATACTGCAAAAAAGCAACAATCTCGTTTCTCCAGTCCCAAGTTAGGTTATTGAAATTTACCTCATTTTTGTCCTGATCGAGTTCCGAATGAAATAAATGTATGACAGAAGCGTTTTCCTCATTTGTTATTTCTGCTGCAGATGCAAGATTGGCTAAGGCATCTGCCTCAACATTCTCCTCCCGTGGGACCTGCAAAACCTTCCAGCTTTGGAATTGCCTTACCAGATCTCGTGCCTTTTCCAGGTACTGCTGCATCCTTACTTCCCTAGCTGTATAAGTCCCCAGCATCTGCTTGACTACGAGTTGCGAATCGCTTTTGATTATAATTTGTCCTATGCCAAGTTCACGTGCCAGTTCTAAACCTGCAATCACGGCTTCATACTCTACCTCATTGTTAGTTACAGGATGACATTTTATGGCTTGTCGAATGATTTCACCTGTAGGTGGTACCAAAACAATTCCTAAACCTGCACCTTTCACATTTGATGAACCGTCAGTAAATAAAGTCCAGGTTCCTAAATCAGATCCATTGAACATTTGTAGTTCTTTTTCCGCTTCTAGTTGCATCCCTCAGCTAAAAAATCAGCTAACACCTGTGATTTTATTGCAGTCCTGGGTTGATATGTGATGTCATATTCACTCAACTCTATGGCCCATTTGGCTAACCTACCCGATAGTTCTTGTTTGTGTAATATACTATGCAGGGGATAAGCAGTTACTACAGAGATAGGGTGACATTGAAAATAAGGCCTCAAATTTTCTAGATGCCATGATTAATGCAAGTGCAAGTTTTTCTAATTGAGCATATCGTGTCTCTGCATCTAATAGCGATTTGCTAACATAATAAATTGGAGACTGTTTACCTTTGTCCTCACGAACTAGAACAGCACTTACCGCTACTTCTGAAACAGCTAGATAGACAAGTAACCTTTCTCCGTCTTTTGGTTTTGCTAGCAACGGTGGACTTGACAGGTATGTCTTCAAGTTTTTGAATGCTCGTTGACATTCCTCAGACCATTCGAACTGATCTTGCTTTTTAAGAGCTGAAAAGAATTTAAAACATTTTTCTGACGATTTGGAAATAAATCTTCCCAAAGCTGCAATTCTCCCCGTTAGCCTTTGCACCTCTTTCTTATTCGTAAGCATGTCAGGAATTTCTTCAATGTCTTTAATCTGCGCGGGATTTACTTCAATACCACGGTTAGAAACAAGAAAACCCAAAAACTTACCTGATGAAACACCAAATGCACATTTCTCGGGATTTAGTTTCATATTGAATTTTCGTAAAATCTGAAATGTATCAGTTAAATGGGATATATGATCTCTTGATTGTTGAGATTTGACAAGCATATCATCTATATAGACATCCATAGTTTTTCCCAAATGTTCTTGAAACATTTTGGTCACTAATCTCTGGTATGTGGCACCAGCATTTTTGAGACCAACGGGCATTACTTTATAACAGTAAGTCCCCCTGTCTGTTATAAATGAAGTTTTTTCTTCATCTAAGGGATCCATTTTGATCTGGTTATACCCTGAATATGCATCTAAAAATCTTAACAATTCATGTCCTGCAGTGGCATCAATTAATTGATCGATATGTGGTAATGGAAAATAATCATTAGGACAAGCTTTGTTAAGGTCTGTGTAATCTACACAAACTCGCCATTTGCCATTCTTTTTCGGCACTACAACAGTATTAGCTAACCAATTAGGATACCTTACCTCGCGGATAGACCCAATTTTTAATAGTTTTTGAACCTCATCTTGAATTACCTGATTCTTGAAAGTCCCCTGCTTTCTCTTCTTTTGTTTGATGGGTGGATACGATGGGTCTTCATTTAACTTGCGAGTCATTACTCCCGGTGGAATTCCCGTCATATCAGAATGGGACAAGGCAAAACAATCCACGTTAGTTTTTAAAAATTCAATCAACTTACCTTTCCTGTCGTGGCTCAGGTTAGCACCAACGTAGATTTTCCTTTCTGGCCATTGTGTAAATAACTCCACAGCCTCCAGTTCCTCAATCGTTGTTTTGATATCATGAGTCCACATCTGTTCGCCCTTGTTCAGTTGAGGTTTGTGTTGTGGTATCCTCAACTGGATTCTGTAATTGCTATTTTTCTTCGTTTCTCGTATTTGAATCTGCTACAGAGTTGATGCACCTGGATGTTTGTTGATCCCCACGTATTTGACATATTCCCCATGGTGATGGAGATTTAATAACTTGATGTGAGGTAGACGGAACGGCATCCATCTCGTGGATCCATGGTCTCCCAAGAATCATATTGTAAGCCATTTCCAACTCTACCACCTGAAATTTCGTATCCATGACAACCCCTTCTGCGAATGTAGTAAGCGTTACCTTCCCTTTTGTCACAACTCTTGAATTGTCGAATCCAGACAAAGTATGCGCCATTGGTACTAGTTTATCTTCAGTGTGCATCTCGTGTAGTACTCTTAGCAGGATAATGTTCACAGAACTACCTGGATCAACCAAAGCTCATTTCACATTAGTATCATGTACAAGTGGAGATATTACCAGTGCATCGTTATGTGGAGTTAAAATGCCATCCACATTTGCATCACCAAATGTAATACTTTCTTCCTCCAAAACATGTCGAACCCGCTTCCCGTGGGTAATCGTGACTTTTGAAACTTTATTGGCTATTGTGTACGTCACACCATTAATTTCTTCACCTCCGCTTATGACATTAACGGTCCTTTTAGGAGAAGGCGGTTTAGGGGGCTCCTGCCTATTCTTCATGTATGCTTGCTTACCTTTCTCACTGAATAATTCGGTGAGATAGCCTTGCTTTAATAGATGATCAACTTCACCTTGTAGCAATCTACAATCTGTCGTTTTATGATCATGATCGTTGTGAAATTCGCACCAATGATCAGGATTGCGCCTGTTAGGATTTGATCTCATTTCTTTTGGCCACCGCACCTTATCACCCATGCTTCTTAAAACGGCTACAAGCTCGGAAGTGCTCACATTAAAATTATAGCCGCCAAATCTTGCCTTCAATTGATAAAATTGCTTGTTCGTTTACAACTCCATCATTTTGAATCGCCTCGACTCTGTTTTGATTTGCAACTCCATTGTTTGTCTCAGAGCCATCTGGAGTTCCTTCTCGTGATTGACGTTGTGAATCATGTGGTGAAAGAGGTGGAGACCTGTCATCTGCATTATTTTCTTGTTGTTGAAGACTTTGTCGACTATTGTCGTTGATATTCGACATAGTAAGTTGTTTGATGAGAGAATTGACTTAAGAAAGCAAAACGATTTTCAGATTCCCGGTAACAGAACCAATTTATTTAACCAAAAAGTGGAATTTCAGTCAAAGCTTATTTTAGAAGAACTCGGGTTACTGATAATCAAATAGAAATAAGGATAATGGATGTAAATAAAGGATGAATAGAAAGCGAAGTAAATCAGTATATTCAATAGTATTTTCGTGTCCTTACAAATGATCAGTCTTCTCCTTTTTATAGCTATTTCTAAGATATACGTTTTGCCTTTGTCATAATAAGGCCATTATAGACAATTAAAGGCATTTAATTCTACGTTATAAATGATAATCATTGTAATTCAATACAGATTCTATAACGTTACCAGTAATTAATGCCTATTAAATACTGTATCCGTACTCTCTTTTGCTATCAGGTTCATTCTCTTTAACTTTTGAACTTACATAGGTACGGACGCCGAGTCTTTTGAATCTCTGCTCGTGTCTCTGCTCGCGTCTCTGCTCATGTCTCTTTGCTGATCATCATTCTTTGACTAGTCTACGTGTCATGACATGTCATCTTTCAATCACTTCAATATATACAAACTCAATGTTTCCCAATACACATATTGTAACTATTTAAGCAATTTCCCACCCTTAAACACAAATTTCCTAAAATCCAACTCGGGCCCACGTGCCCGGATTCCGAAATTTTTCAAGGGTAGTTGTTCTTCATAACCTAAGGATCAATAATATATGATTTCTAATTCATTTCATAACAAATTTCGTGGTCAAATTCAACTCTTGTCAAAACCCTAGGCTTTTGCTCTAACCCCATGATTTCACCTTAATACTAGTGTTTAATCTACCTAAGACATAAGTATTAAACTAGAAATAGGTAGAACAAACTTACCTCAAGATGCTAGGTGAAGGTCTTCTCCCAAAAGCTCAAAAAATCCCAATGGAGGAGTGAAATATGGCAAAAATGGACTTAGAACCCGTAATAAATGAACTTACTGCTTCAGCGATTTCCGAATCTGCGGTCAAGGGACCGCATATGCGGTCCCGCATCTGCGAGGAAATGGCCGCATCTGCGGATGTTGGCCAAAAGGGCTGGGGCCGCTTCTGCGGTTCGAGAGCCGCTTCTGCTGTTTGGCCTGGCCTTCCCTGGGTCGCATCTGCGATAGATGGACCGCATCTGCGGTCTCGCACCTGCGGTCCTTAACTGCAGGTGCGGTTATGACAGAAGCAGCAGCTTCAGCACTTCTCAAAATTTTTCCACTTCACTCGAGCCTCGCCCGATTGACGCTCGGGGCTCTCGAGCCCCGCCCGAACATACCGACAAGTCTAAAATCACGAAACAGACCTACTCGAACCTTCGAAACGCCCGAAACAACGCTAAATCTAATAAACACCCCCTAAAACCAATTGAATCAAAACTTATGAACTTCAAGTTCTTAGTTTTCCTCTAACGGGCCAAAACGCCCTTAAACTACTCGGATTGGCACCAAATTTTGCGGGCAAGTCCTAAATGTTATATTGGACCTGTACGGGGCTTCGGAACCAACATACGAGCCCGATACCAACGTGATCAATCATTAATTAGTTTCTTTAAATCCATAGAATTTCAGTTTAACAATTTCTAATAAAAATTCATTACTTGGGCTAGGGACCACGAAATTCGATTCCGGGCATACGCCCATGTCCCATATTTTCTTGCGGACCCTCCGAAACCGTCAAAACACGAATCCGGGCCCGTTTGCTCAAATTGTTAACAAATGTCAAACTTAGCCTTTTAAGAAAATCCTAAGGAGTCAACTGTGCATATTTCAATCAAAACTCTTCCAAATCCCGAACCAACCATCCCCGCAGGTCATAAATTAGTTAAAGCAAGCACGGACAGTTTATTTGGGGGAACGGGGTTCTAAAAAGGCAAACGACCGGTCGGGTAGTTACATCATCCACCTCTTAAACAAACGTTCGTCCTCGAACGGATATAGAAAAGTACCTGAAGTACTGAATAAATGGGGGTATCTGCTCCGCATGTCCTCCTCGAACTCCCAGGTCGCCTCCTCAACTGGTTGGCCCCTCCACTGGACCCTCACTGCAGAAATCCTCTTGGACCTCAACTGGCGATCCTGTCTATCAATGATGGCAACTGGCTCCTCCTCATAACCCAAACTCTCATCCTGCTGAATAGTACTGAAGTCTAACACATGGGATAGGTTGGGATGATACTTCCGAAGCATCGATACATGAAAAACCGGATGAACTCCCGATAAGATGGGGGGTAACGCAAGCTCATAGGCAACCTCCCCAACTCGTCTCAACACTTCAAAGGGGCCAATAAACCTTGGGCTCAACTTGCCTTTCTTCCCGAACCTCATAATACCCTTCATTGGCGAGACTTTCAAGAGAACCTTCTCGCCAACCATGAATGATACATCACGCGCCTTCTGATCTGCATAACTCTTCTATTTGGAGTGAGCCGTGCGAAGCTGTCACGACCATGGTTAGATCTTGGGTCGTGACAAGTTGGTATCAGAGCATATTAGCAAATAATAGAGACGGAGGTAAACATGTACAATAATTTCTATGACTGAGTATAATTAATGTGAGCATGAATAAAGCCTAAACATGATCTCTAACATGAAGGCAAACAAGTTCAACAACAAGTAAATACATAACCACAGATAATAGCCATTAGGCCTCACAGCCTCACGGGACGGACCAAGTCTCAATCCCTCGCGGTGCACACCCACACGCCCGTCACCTAGCGTGGGTATCACCACCAAACAATCACATGATATCAATTTCTCCGGGTTTATACTCTCAAAGCCAGAGTTAAAACTGTTACTTACCTCAACAGCGTAAAATCCTACTCCGGGATGTCCTCGTCCCTCGACTCGGTCTCCAAAAGCTTCGAATCTAACCATAATCAGAATACTACTATCAACATAGTCTAAAGAATCGAATTACACAATAAAAACTATCAAAACTCGGCCCCCGGGCCCACGTCTTGGAATCAGTCAAAAATGGCAGAATAATAATCCTCGTCCTCTCCCAAGTCTAACCATATAAAATTTGTCAAAATCGGACTCCGTTTGGTCCCTCAAATCGTCACTTAAAACTCTCCAAAACTCAAACTCTAACTCCCTCAATTTCATTTTGAAAGCATCAATCAAATCCCAAAAACGAAGATGGATTCATAAAATATAACCAAAACTAAGTAGAGAGCACTTACTCCAATCCATATGATGAAAATCGCCTCAAAAATCGCCCAAATTCGAGCTCCCCAACTCAAAATATGACCGAATGAACAAACCCTTGTTTTGTATATTTTTCTGCCAGCTATTCTGCCTCGTTTCTCATTCCAAATGATACTGAAACTCGTATTTTATGCCTCCAATGGATTCCTTGTGAAATTCTAGTCAAGTTAGGCTTTTGAATCACTCAATTTGACCTTATAATGAAGGAGATATGTAGGTTTTAATATTTGCAAATAGTGCAGATTTTTAATTACGCTGTCAGTGGCAATTTCGTAATTAATATGAAAAATGAAACCTAATTCTTAGTAAAATGACCATAAAATCCTCATACGATGTCCAAATTCGACGATTCTTTTTTCTACGGGTCCGTAATTACGATACGGATCTAATGCTTCAATCAAAAAAGAAATCGGAGCTCATTTGTTCAATATGATATCATTTATGCTTGAAGAAACGGCGTCGAAACATAAGAAAAACGAGCGCAACACAATCCAAACCTATTCAAAACTCACCCGAGGTCCTCGAGACCTCAACCATAATTCCAACAAGTCATATGTCACTATCCAAACTTAGTTGAACTTCCGGAACACCCAAAACAACACTAAAATACCAAATCAACCTCGGATTCAAGCCTAAGAACTTCTAAACTTCCAACTTTCGCTAATTCAAGCCTAGTCTACACGGACCTCCAACTATATCCGGTACACACTCCTAACGTCTAAAACTACACCCAACGAAACGCTAAACTCGAATCATAAAAACTACAAACTGACGAATTCTATTACTTCATAGTCAACTTCGTCGTNTGAAATTTATGATGGATAAAATTATAATTAAGATTAAGTATTCAAAACAAGAGATGAACTAATATTAAGATCCGAATCAACATAGAATAAATTTTTTTGTATGTTAAAATCAAATAATTAGATCACTTTTATTTTTCAAAATAAAATTTATGATGGATAAAATTATAATTAAGATTAAGTATTCAAAACAAGAGATGAACTAATATTAAGATCTGAATAAACATAGAATAAATTATTTTTTATGTTAAATCAAATAATTAGATCTTTTAATTAATTATTTAGCAAGGAATCCAATTCAATTACTTTTTAAGTTCATCATATGAGTAAAATTCTTATTCAAGTTTTAAAAAAATCTTGGGATACACAAATTTATTCCATAAAAAGAGCGGCAAAGATTTAAAAAATTAGAACACAAAGTAAAAGTATATTACTAAGAATAAAAATGCTATACAAGTGTCTGAGGAAGTACAATCAAAACTAATTCCTAAACGAGAACAAGCTTTCAAGACAATATTATAAAGAGTCGACTCTGATATAGCGAGATTATTCTTTGTAGATGCCTCCGACGGAATCAAAATAATATTTCTATGTCATGCATTACTTGCAAATATCATATCAAGAGGCATGATAATGGTAGCAATAATAGCAAATGGTGTACCAACAACAATTTTATTGTGAGGCCACCCACTATAGATTTGATATGCCTCTTCAAATAAATTAAATAACCATCACAAATATATCAAAGCAGAGCAATGATGCTAAATTTATAAGGAAAGTAAAATTGATAATATGGGATGAAGAACTTATGGCTAAGTGTCAAACGATCGAAACAATTGCCCGGAGTTCTAGAGATATATGAGATATTAATGAACCGTTTGGTGAAAATTAATGGTTTGGGAGGTGATTTCTGTCGAGTACTGCAGTAGTTCCAAAATCGACAAAGGCAGAGACTGTAAAAGCTAGCTTGCCAAAGTTATACTTCTGGCCTCAAATGAAAAAGATCCAACTGACAAGAAATATAAAGTAAGAACAGATCCGGTATTCAGTGTCTTCTTGCTTCGTGTCGGAAACGAAGAAGAGCATCCAATAAAAGATGATTTGGTTCTTCCTGAACACTTGGTTATCAATCCCAATGGTAATGGTAGTGCATTTAATAAGAGATATGTTTCTATCATTAGATTAAAACATAATTTGTACAAATCCCACGATAGAATTAAAAAGATATCTTAGCTAGCAGAAATAAATATATTGATCAACTAAATGAAAGGTTGATTGCAAAATTTTATAGTAAAAATAAAATATTTTTTAACTTTTGATTCACCAATAATTACTACCAAGAAGAATGCTTAAATACTTTAATACCAAATGGCCTTCTACCATACATGTTTGTTGATTATTTCTTACGTATATTAGTGTCACCGTATATATAATAGATTAAGTTAAAATTAATCTTCCGTTGTATATAGGTTAATTTTGACGAAAAATATGCCCATCATGCTACTGAAAAATTTAGATATGCCGAATAGCTTATGTAATAGCACACATATGGAATATAGAAGTTTTGACAATAACGTCATACATGCAAAAGTTATGATACTGGTCAATGTGCTTCTAAGTATATTCTTATCTCTAAATTCAACTTTCGTCTTTCGAAACTAAGGATATCCTTTTAAATTTGCGTAAAAATAATTTTTAGTATGTTTATGTTTTGCAAATATAATAAATAAAGCACAAGGACAAACATCCTAAATATTGGACTACATTTACCGCAATATGTTTTCTCACACGAACAATTGTATGCTGCATTTTCAAGAGGGATATCAAGATCGACAACAAGAGTTCTGGTTAAGGAAGGGCAACCAAAGTATTAGAAGGAAATATACACACAAAAAATTGTCCACAAAAAAGTGTTCGTTTAGATACCATCACATTAAATACTTTTAAACTATAATACATAATTATCTAACTAACATGACAAAATTGATCATTTGTGTAAGTGTTGATGATGTTCTTTTATTTAAATACCATGTTTTACGCTAATGTAATAATATTTTTCGGCATTTAGATGATTGTTGTATTATTAAACATAAATTTCTCTTATTAATTAAATTTTATTGTTCCTTCATATAAATAAAGGCAGAATAGCCTGGGAGACACTTGTACTTGTTCCGGTTTGTCATCCCGGTCCCTACACTCCATAAAGTTTCTTCTAGACACTTCAACTTAATCAAAACAAGACTTTTAAACCCTTCTGACCGTTGACCGAGCTTATGTGGCATTGATATGGCTGAGGTGGACAAAATAAGTGATTTACACGCACATTAGGTGCGTGAGCTAATGATTTTTCTTTATTAAAAAAATAAAAATTAATAAATAAATAAATAAATAAAAAACATTGTTCTTCCTTTTCAGCCCCTACCCCTTCGTTCTGCCC
>NC_031994.1:79435195-79518542 GCF_001879085.1 Nicotiana attenuata
TCTTCAGCCCCTCCCCCCTTCGTTCTGCCCCCCTCCCCTTCTTTTCTTCAATCCCTTCCCCCTTCGCTCACCCCTCCTTCTTCTTCAGTCCCTTCCCTCTTCATTCTGATCCCCCTGACCCTTCTCCTCGTCTTCTTCACGAATAGTAAAATATAATCTCAAGTAGTGGAATTCTCAGTTTGTAAACAAGAAGCTATAAAGACGAGTTTAAGACAAAGGATTTAAGAAGTGTAAAATCTAAACAGAAAGGTTTATTGACATAGCTGATTTGAAAAACGATGCACCCAAAAAAAAAAAATTGACGAACTTTTTCCACTACTGCAGAGCTGCATTTTTCTATTGAAAAATCACTCTTGGTTAATTGGTGAATAAAACTTAAAACAAGCGAAGAATCTCAATCTCAATCTCAATCTCAATTCGCTTGAGTATAAACTCAAGCGAAGAAGTAGTGGTACTCATGGTGGAGAAGCCATGGAAGGTGAGTTATTATTTTAAGAAGGTTGAGTGGGTGGGTTTGAAGAAAGGAGGGGTTTTCTTTAATTTTAATTTTTTGCTTATTTTATTTTATTTTTTGTTTAAGAAATTAAAATTTTGTTAAATAATAGTATTATTTTGGCATAGAATCTGATGTGGATGCTGATTTGTCATCCACGTCAGGCAAGTGAGTATCACGCGATTCCGGAGGGTTTAAAAGTCTTGTTTTGATTAAGTTGAAGTGTCTAGAAGAAACTTTATGGAGTGTAGGGACCAGGATGACAAACCGGAACAAGTACAAGTGTCTCCCAGGCTATTCTGCCTATAAGATTCATTAAACTACTTCATTAATTATGTTTCTATATATAATTTCTAATTATTATGTTGTCCTAAAATTGCCAAGTGGCTTCATTTTAGCTTGCCACTTGGCTTAACCACAATGCATACTACTCTCCTTTTAATATAATATAGAAGATTCGGTTTTGCGTGCTTTGACAAAGAAAGACTTTGTACATGATTTAAAGTACATTTTAACTTTTAATTATTAAAAAGTACTATATTTTTGGTTCGTTATTATAATAATAAGAAATTAGGAAGATGAGCAGTGGAGCAATAGTAAAGTTATTTCTCTATGATTTATATGTTATGAGTTTAAGTAGTGAAAACAGTCAGTAATATTTACGTTGAGTAAATGCTGAATACTTTTTTTTACATGGAAAAACATGCATATTAAATTGTGTCTTTTAGGAATTATATTACCTTTTATAGAGTAAATTAAAGGTACAACCTTAACATAATACATGGGTAATTAAATGATGTAATGGTTAATAAATTATGAATTTTTAAAAATTTGCAAGTGAGTTTTGGTCTGGACTATGGTGGTTTTAAGTTTTACTCGGTTTCGCGCATATATATATATATATATATATATATATATATATATATATATATATATATATATATATATATATGTATATATATATATTTGCAAAGCAAGTCGAATGACATCTATTAGAACTACTCAAATTTCCAGATACCACCCTATTTACTAAAGGGTGTCTCTACCACACCTCAAGAGATGGATATACATAAGCGAAGGCGGATCTAGAATTTAACCGTTATGGATCAACTTTTAAGGTTTTTTACATTGAAATTATTATATTTTTAAAGTTAAGAGTTCATATCTACTATTATTGCAATTTTAGTGAAACTTTACACATAAATTTTGTAATACAACATACGCAACTGGATGATTATAAAAAATTGATTGTTGAGTAACTTGTCCACCACTTGCACTTCCTCTCAGAAATAAGTAAAGCTTTAATATATTGTGTTTATGCTTATATTGAGATACTAAAATCAAAATTCTACACAAATACTGGAACTGCATCTGAAAGTTTTTATCTAAAAATGCAAATAAGTCAACCAATCTGATCATGGAACTTCTCTCGGTCAATTCTTTTACTGTGGTCTCATGGGTGGAAAGAGGATTGGTTCCTGAGAAGAAAGAAAATATTTGAGTAAGAATTGACAGCTATTCACATTTTCTTGAATATAAACTTGTCATTTAACGTACCTTGACATTTTGTGAATCTGTTAGCAACATTGTAAGTCTATCCATACTCTAAAGCAGTAATATAGGATTCATCCAAAACCATTGCTTCGTCGTCTCCTGATGTTCGATCCTGGGATAATGAAACAACAGTGTTAGTTAAGTAGGAAAAAGAACCTCATGTTGCTCTTTCTTGATTTCTTCTGGTGGTATAAACTTAACAATTCATATGCATTGTTGCTACTATCCTACAATTTGGTAATAGCACAAATATACCTTTAATTGCTCAGTGAAACGTCGTCTCTGTTCTACAGGATCATTTAGTTCAGTGTAGGCATCGCATAGCTGGAGAAAAGTGAGACAGGATCAGCTTATAGAGTTAGTTAAAATAGCAGTACTAAATGCAAGATCATGATTAAAACAACGAGTAGCATTTGCATCAACCAAAAAAAAAGCTACATATTACCTCTATCTTGTTTACAAATAAGTTGAAACGCTCAGTCAAACCAGGCGCTGATCTGTGCGATTTTGCCAGTGGACTCATGATCTCAGGATGATTGATAATAAAAGTTGGATTTATGCAGCTTACTTCAATAAAATGACCAACTAGCTGTGGAACAATCACACAGGTATTAGTATGTCAACAAGATATTAGATTCTGAAAAATATAACTTCAATCACACATAGAGTTGTCATTCAACGCGGAAAAGAAAATATAAAAATGACAACAACATTGTTTGGCAAGGCAGGAAAATGACCTTATCGAGCAATCGTGCTGTGGTATGAGGTGGAGGACACTTGACATCAAACTTTTCACATACATCTAGCAAGTACTTATTAGCAGCTTCACTGGAAAAATCTCTAGGTATACTGATGTTAGCCACTCTCTCCAACTCTGACAGTATATCAATCTTTCTGCAATTAAAAAAGAAAAGAAACTCCAAATATTAAGTGAATGCTACTACTACTTTTTGGGATGGTGAAAATTTACAACATTAATCACTTTTGTACTAACCTGAATGGAGGAGTGAAGTCAATTTCTATTGGTTCATTATCCGAGCCATTAGCATGGTATCGTATTTTATGGCTTCCGTTTAGTTCCTTCACCATACCTAAGAGCAGCATGCAAAAAATAAAATTAGTTTGTGTATAAGTGAAATGTGTAACTGCAGCTGGATTTAGCAAGTTGAGAAGCTTGCCTGATAATAGTTGCTCTGTCAAATCCATCAAATCATTGTAATTAGCATAAGCCATATAAAATTGTGAATTCAGGACAATGAGTTTGATCAATTCCCTCATTCCTGAATACCTTTCCGATCTCATAAACACGATTAAATCCACCAACAACCAACATCTTAAGATAAAGCTCAGGGGAAACACGCATGTGTACGTTTGTGTCCAATTCATTATAGTAAGTAGTAAATGGTCTCGCGGAAGCTCCTCCAGCAGTCAAATTCATATTAGGAGTCTCCACCTAAGGCAGAATAGAAAGCTGAGTGAGAAAAGAACAGTTTTCTCCAAAGAATAAAGTAAGATATCAAAGGGCTATTTGTAGGAGTATTAAACCTCGAGAAACTCAAGATCATCGAGGAAACGCTTGATATATTTAATGATTCTGGTGCGAGTCCTGAATACATTTTGAACTTCTGGATTTATCATGAGGTCTAAGTACCTTTGACGATACCGTGTTTCCTGAAAATCACAAAGTAACACAATTAGCCTACCACAATTTAGATGCAGGAAACCAGATTAACCAAATATGGGTACTCCAGTACAATTAAGAAGTGCTTTTACCTAACTATTTTCATTTTTATCTGGTTTACATTTTACATTTTACATTTAAGAAACCAGATTCTTGATATGATCATACCTGGTCAGTTAACACATATGAAGCAGGATTTCTTGCATCTCCTGGAGTCCAAGTACCGTTAGTTGTTGTTCCTTGGGAACTCTGGAAATAAACAATGCTTTTGAGTTTCGTATTAAGAATCGTTGATGTTAATATACTGGACATACAAAAGATAGGTTTCCTTATGGGTGGTTCACCTGTGTTCGAGTTTCATCTGCGACAGCCAAACGCCTTGGTAGCATGTGTAGGCAAGGGGCTTTCACTTCCAAAGATCTTGGAAAGATACTTAGCTCTCCTCTCTTACTCTTCCCTGCAGCAGAAGTATGACACTTTAATGCCTTGGAAATTTTCATAAAAACTAATCATTCTTCAATACTACTACTTGAAAAAAGAATGCCATTACTGGCATAATTTTAAGCTATAAAAAATTGGATTGGATTTGCGAAACTTGTTTGTGAATATTCTTTCAGGTGGTGAAAGATAACCATCTTCTTAGTTTTCTTGATTTAATGGATTTTAAAGGACTAACCAGGATATCCACAGATAGCAATGATGTCGCCTCGCTTGACTCCAGAGTGATAGGTAGAAAATGCAACAGTATCCGTATCTGAATCCCTACTCAACAAATAATATTATGAGTCAGAAAATGAAATGCAGTTCAAATAATGGACCAAAAGAATTCGCTATGCCATTTACGTTAAGCAGCCAAGGCAAGATACTCTTAATATCCTGATAGCATAATTTCATCACTCATTGAGCTCAACTCAAATAATTCAATACCTTGCATCAGCCATTACTTGTACTCTCGCCCCGTCATCAAGCAGTTCATAGAAATAGAGCTTTGACGATGATGCTCGCTTGGTAATTACTCTCCCTACACGGATTTGAATAAAAAGTTATTGAAGTTCAAATCTAATTAATGTTTAAAAGGAAATCAGATTTTAAGAACCTGCTAAGGAGATTTCAATGGCCTCAAGTTTCTCTCCAGCACTTAAATAAGCATACTTGCTGATAAATTGACGGATAGAGATTATGTTGCGAGGTGCTTCTGAATACAGATTTATTCCAGATTCTCTCAACGATTCAAGGCTCTTCAACCTGTTAGCCCGATATTGCTGCCACAAAAGAACAGTTTTAACCATTTATCACACTGTGAAAGCTCATGCTCATCACAGAATTTTTCGGGTTGTAAAATCAACAAGGAATGAAACTGCCACAGACAACAACAAAATGGCAGAGGGACTTACTGTAGGATCCAAACTATCACTCTCAGACATATTGTGATGCTGCAATTGTCTTTTGGCCACTGACGCAGCCTGTAAAAATCCAATTGAGACAAAAACTCATCAACTTGAATAATGTATACTTTCACTTGCACGCATGCAAAAAAGATAAATATGTTTAGCTACAGAATTTCCCTTTTCTGCATCAGTTTTTGAGACCTATACTTTTTTTATCTTTTATTACTATAGTATTCGAGCTAGCTTGCGTGCGCAACTCCAAATACCACGAGATACCTGCTACCTTTCACCGGCACAGGTACCGATTTTTAGGACCTATACTTATAGGGTAGTAAAATAAGCTGGATCAAGACTACTCTAACTCTACTTACTCTTGAGTGTGTCCATCTTAACATCAGTTTTTTTTTTCTTTCTATGGAAGAAATTTTGGAGTACCATGAAAAACCAAGATTTTATATCATTATGATTGATAAACCAGTTACTCAAGCTCCACTCAGAACAAAACATAAACAAAATACACTGTAAAAAAGTTTTACTCCCTCTATCCAAAAATACATGTCACTTTTCGTTTCTCGAGATTCAAACTATATGAACTTTGACCAATATTTTAACAAGTATTTTTTTTTAACTATATTGATATTAGAGTAATAGCAAATTATAGTACTTTTCTTATAGTTTTTGAATATCTAAACTTTAATTTAAAATATTGAAATAACCAAGTCTAATTTAGTTTTAAAGATAAGTAAAGCTGACTCTCGAAAAGTGAAACAATACAAGTATTTTGGGACGGAGTGAGTACCTTCTTTTCCTGTTCCAGGTGTTCCTTCTCCTTTGTCTTCTTCTCTCTTAAGAGCACTGTTTCACCAAAGGGAAATATAACATAAGCGCAGCATATAGATTGGAAAAGAGAGCAGAGTTCTGTCTCTGTATAATTTAAGCTTACACTGTGGTTCTACTTTTATAGGGAAATATTAGGATTAACAACAATTACTAAATTGTAGAACATATATATAAAAGAAAAGTTTTATAAGTTCCTAAACTTAGGAACAAATACAAGATTCTCACTAACAAACCGATAATAGTCGGCGGAGGAGTCAGCATTTCAAGCTTATGGGTTCGAGATTTTAATTACTCCATCTGTTCCAGTTTATGTGAACCTATTTCCTTTTTGGTCCGTTCCAAAAAGAATGATCCTTTCTAAATTTGGTAACAATTTAGCTTAAACTTACAATTCTACCCTTAACGAGAAGCTTTTATAACTATACAAATACTCTGGGCCTCTTTTTAACTTGTTTAGGACCACAAATTCCAAAAGTTTCATTTTTTCTTAAACTTCGTGTCCAGTCAAGCAGGTTCACATAAATTGGAACGGAGGGAGTAATAATTTACGCATATTCAATAGATTTTTTTAAGACAAATACAAGATTCGAACCAAAGCTACTGGATTTGGCCGAACCCGCTCCCAGCACTCTAGCTCCGTCTAGCAACCCCACCGTTTTTATTTCTGAAATTCATATCAATTATATAAGGTATTGCAACTGTCAAAGCACATATGCATAAGCAAAAAATATTTACCTAACTTTCAATATTAAAAATAGACAACTGATTAAAAGACAGAATAGCTAAGACACCATACTTGTTGTTAAGTGGTTCTGTTGAAATAGAAGAATCCATTGGTGACGAGTGATGAAACTTTTCAAGAACAAGTATGGAAGAAAGGTTGACTATATGACTCAGCAACTTGATAATATTAGAGGGTTGATTATGCAATTACTTTCATAATTAAACAAGTTGATAATCTTTTAATAGAAAAAACGTCATTGTCCTTCTTATTTATACTAAAAATACACTACTTTTCCATATTATCATATATCATAGAAAAATAACAGAAGATTTGTATCAAAATTTGTTTCTTACCTCTTGCCTTAACTTTCTTTAGCGCTAGTCTGCCTTTAGTGATGGAAAAATAAAACGTTAACCCTTAACGAATTTATAAGATTTAAGTACTTGTCCGTCAAGTAATCGCATGAAGACCGATTTACTTAATTTAATTACTTTTCCAGACAAAGTAATTTACTAATACTCGTTCTCCTTGGTTGACAAGAAATTAATGTCCGTTATTCTTTTAATGATACCCCACTAGTCTCTACGTGCACGATATGCGTGTACTCTGTAAAGTTATCTTCCTGTGACCTATAGTTCATGAGTTCGAGCCATAAAATAATATTAGGGTAAGCTGCCTACATCTCACCCTATAGTTCATGGGTTCGAGCCATGAAATAATATTAGGGTAAGCTGCCTACATCTCACCCCTTTGAGGTACGGTCCTTCTCCGAACCCTGTGTAAACGAGATACTTCATGGCTGACCTTTTTTAGTTGTAAAATAGAAGTATAAGAGCTTCGTGAATATTGATCCTATATAACTAAATCATAAAGAAAGACGTCATAGAAGTCCTCAATCATTGGTTAATAATTCAACATAATAATTAAGTAAAAAACTATAAAATTTTACAATAAAATACGTGAAACCGATAATTTGAACATGTAAATCTTATCAAATATTGATCATAATAATAAAACGTTCATGCTCATCCAGTAATCCTTCCAAAGAATCAACAAAAATTAAAGAGGAAAAGCAAACCAAAGCCAATCCCACAAAAAGAAGAACGAGAAAAAAAATTATAGCCATAGAAATACCTGAAGAATATCGTTTATGAAGACAGTTGAAAAGATTGGGTAGAGGTTAACTTACCAGAGAGAAGTTCCTGTTATAGATGTTATTCCCTAACTCAAGTACCGATTATTAGTTTTGCATAATTAGGAATGACTTAAATTTAGGACGGCATAAATTACACTAATCAATATTTCATATATGGTAAATTTCATATATTTATTTTGTATAATTTTTGAAGGTTTTAACTTATAGATTTATTGCAAATCTAATTTTGTCTTGAATGATTAAATTAACTCTAAAAAATAAAATAAGGAAATAGACAGAAACTTGGGCATCTGTGTTCATAAAGTCACCTAAAAGGAAATAAAGCTCTTTTATTTATTTATTTATTTATTATTCTCACTGCATTATAAGGTGTTCCATAAATCACTATACAACACATACATAATTTAAATAAGGAATAAGGAATAATTGAATAAAGAAAATTTTAGTTGATTATAGTTAATTAGTCCATATAAGGAAAGAATTTATATAAGGTAAATTTTTTAATGGATTTTAAATTTCTAACCGTTAAGATTTTTTACATAATTCTAAGCAAACAAAAGACGAAATAAGTGAAAGGAAAACAAGAGATGAAATAAACTTAGTTTAAAAAGAGAAAAAAATAAAATAAAATAAAAAACACAATTTGAAGCGAGCGCTCTACCATCTGAGCTATATCCCCGTGCTTAATTTTGAACTTTTCATCGTTTGCCGTTTGGCAGTTCTTTTACGAGAAAGTTTTATGAAAAAAAAAAAATGTTTTGATCAGTTAAGCCTCTACATTATCACTATACAGTACTAATTAAACACCAAAAATAATTCGTAAAGCAACACCATTCGATTTACGTAACATAAAATTAGGAGTGTTCAGAAAAACTTGAAAAATCAAATCGAATAGAAAATTTGACTCAAAGACGATGTCGAACGATATTTTTTCTAAACTTTTATCTGATCTGTTTTGGTACTAAATTTAAAAGTTATTATCATTTATTTTGTTTTGATATTAAACAAGGAGAACCTAAGTGACAAATGTATTATGTATACCCATTTTGCAAAATTAATGTATATAACTCAACTTTTTTTTATTTTTCTTTAAATTGCCTAGACATATTCATGATGTTTGCTTCGTATATATGCTACCTACGCTTAACATGGCTTATCTAAGAGGTGCCCTTTTTGTTCTGGTTGATTGTTCTTTCTTGTTTTTTATCTTATACGTAGAGGAAGGAAAAAGAGAATTACAGTACAATATAATTGAAATTACGCCAAAATGAGAGAGTATGGACGCTGTGATCATTTTACAATTACACAAAATATTATGTAAATATATTATGCTCCTTTATCAGTTGCAGAGAGGATAAGTTGGATTGGTGTATGGTAATAAAACTAAGCATGTGGGTGAATGTCAAGAATGTGCTAGATGTTGCTTACCAAGTCAACATATCAAGTGTTCACTAAACGGTTGACAATGAGTTATTAGAAAATGACTTGGGATATCCTCGACGCATATTAGAAGAAATTAATTTGAAGGATATATAACATCCACAACAACGAGGAGAATCAACTTATGAAAAGAAACAAGCGAAGAAGAAAAATGCATGGATGAAGAAGAGTTAAGCGAGGAGGAATGGCATGTAGGTTTTTTCAAGCTCTCTTGTTTATATTATTTTATATTTTTATATTAACGTATATTTTTAAATGGAAGGTGATAATGATCCCATGATAGTATTACTCCTCTTTTCCTTCCGCTCTACAGATGCATTCTTCCTCGCACCTATCTTTTCCACCATCATTCTACTCTATGCCTCCCTCAGCAACCCTAATATGGCCTCGGCCACCCAGTTTTATGGTTATCACGGTCCACCCAAGGTTATAGTCGTTGCGTTTTTCTTTAAAGAGTGTGAATGGGAAATGGAAGAGGCACCTTTTGGATTGCACCTCTTCATCTCACCCTTCCTTAGTCTATAAATTTAGAGGCTTGGCCTCATTTATCAAAGATGGAAAAATCTGAAAATTTCTCCCCTCTTTTCTATATTGTTGCATTATTTTCAAATAAACATAAGTGTCAAGTGTGATTTGCTCCGTCTATTGAGTTTGCTGAAATTCTGTAATTTCGATTGCCAGTATTACAGAATAGTTATTTTGTTCTATCCTGGGAGGAATTAATCCAAAAACCTTGGGCAACAGTGAGGGGATTAAATTCCTTAAGGACACACAAGCAACTTGTGAGCTCGGAATTATTTTTTCTGTTTTGTTTATTAAACTAATGTTTCTCTGCTTCTCTGATTTTCTGATTTCGAACACAGATTACCAACAATCTTAAGAAATTTGAATTTATTCTCTGTGTTCGTCTTAATACTGTTTGTTGGAGACTAAACGAGAAAGGAAAATTGGAGGTTACAGTAATCGATAGACCAAGACTTAGAAAGAAAATTGCGACATTGACTGGTTGTCTGGCGGATGTTGGATATCAATTTAAGAAGAACAAATGGCTTCCCTGTTGGCCATAAGGTTTGCCAATCACTGCTTCTAGAGAAGATGTCTACATTTGCGGCAATTCTTGCCCTCAACAGAAAATGTGCAATAAAGGTGAAGTGCTGGACCATTTCCTTATGTCGATTACGATTAAGAGGTATAAATTAATACTCCTTTTGTGAAGCAACGAGAAAGAGCTTTTCTTAAATGTCGTTACAAGTACTATGGCCAAAGTCAGTTTGTGGTGACTCAAGATCGCCTATATATGCTGATGATTTAAATGGGACTGATTGAGAAAGGGAAAGGAAGTGAATTTGTGTTGTGGCGTTGTCTAGTGAAACTGTGAAAGTTGGATATCGATGTCGAAGATCCAGTAAATCACCACCAGTAGCAACAATATAAAACCATAAGGCTACACCAAGGAGAATGATGAATCATTGTTGTGGCCACGACGCATTAATGTTGCGGTTCATGAGGTTACTTTAAGCGTGATCACCAGGCGTAGATTAAACAAATTCTACGCCTCAATACATCACTCTAATCTGTGCAGGATCAATTGAGGCCAATGTGAAAACTGTTAGCCGTTATTACATTAAGTTTCATGGTGTTTCTATTGAAATCCTCAAGTTCGTTGAGAGTAAGTAACCGAACACTGCTATAAAACGTCAGGCAGATAGAATCTGATCCATAATTCCATAATGGAAAATTAAGTTGGATAAGAGACTTTGGTCCTTTACTTTCTTCTGTTTTCTAACGGCTTCAAACGTGAAAGGCTGGATACTTTCTTAAATTGAGTCCAATTGTTGGATAGAAAAGGAAGGAAAAATACAACTAGTGGTCTCAACGAATGAGATATCGAGTTGGAACCTTGCACCTGCTGTTGATTATAAAATGTTGGTTATTCTATTTAATTCACACATTGCATCGTTTGGTAAATTCCAAAGGAATTGTAAGAGGAGCATTTCTCGCGGTACATGAATCAAGTCTTTGTGGGATAACTTCATGTCTTCATCAGAAATTAAAGCGATATCTATGCCTGGTTATGCGTTCTTTACTTTACTCATCTTTATTGATTTTCTATCCTTTGTGATTTATGAAATTTTGTGTCTATAAATTTAGGATAGATGTTCATAATATGATGATCTCAAATATATATTGTGTCTTGCATGCACATTAATTAGGAATAACTAAGGTTATATTAGTTATTTCTTTTGGTATATAACTTTGGTAGCATGCTTGAAATTATGTGAAAAAATTATTTCAAGGTTGTAAGATATGAGTTAGTCTTACACCTAATACTTGAAAATATTCTCGAGATCATAATATATGTAAAGATGAACATATATGTGTTTGATTAGAGAAAAAGATCAAACTGTTTAAAGTGTTATAATGGCTTAGTTGGAAAACCATTTGAAAGGGAATTAAATTCTTGTGATTTTATACCTCTGGTTTTGGAGACTCTTTCTGATTTTCTATCCTGCTCGGAGAATAAAATCGGCGTGATTTTCTACTCGTTCGTTGACATTAAAGTCTTAGTGACTTTCTACTCGTTTTGGAGATTAAAATCTTAGTGATTTTCTACTCTAATTTATTGTTCAGTTTGAAGATTAAAAACTTCATCGTTTATTAAATTTGATTGTGTCACATATTACTCGGTTTGAAGATTAAAAACTTCACCGTTTATTAGATCCGGTATCAGATATTACTCGGTTAGAAGATTAAAAACTTCACCGTTTATTAATTCTGATTGTGTCAGATTGGTTGAAGATTAAAAACTTCACTATTTATTCTGGCTCTGTCGTGACACAAACAACAGTTCTTGTGGTTGGATCAACAACGTACTAGGGGCGTCGAATATGAATCTCTTTTTGAAGAAATATATTTGGAATATGAAATTATTGACCAAACGACCGCCCCTGAGTTACCGCAATCTAATGGAATTGCGGAAAGAAAGAATAGAACGTCAAAGGAGATGATGAATGCCTAGTTGATAAAGTTCTGGTTTACCCAAAACCGAATATTCAATCGAGTTCCATATGAAAAATGGAAGGAAGGAAGCCCAACTTAAAATATTTTAAGGTGTGGGGGTGCTTAGATAAAGTGCAAGTTCCTAAACCCAAAAGGGTAAAGATCGGCTTGATTGTGTTTTCATAGGATATGCAACAAATAGTAGAAAATTCCGACATTCATATTAATGCGGTAATCGAATAAGATAATGCTGAATTCTTTGAGAATATTTCGTATAAAAAGGAATGTGAGTTGTCTAGTGAATATCTAAGCAAACTCGGGAAGAAGCAAAGGAAAGTACGTTGAATTAGGAAAATTCAAGACGTAGTAAACGTCAAAGGATAACTACTTCCTTTGTACCGGATTTTCTGACATTCTTGTTGGAAAATGAGCCTCAAATGTTTAAAGAAACATTGTCTTCCTCGGAAGCACAATATTGGAAAGAGACATTCAATAGTGAGATAGAATCCATATCAAGTAATCATACTTGGGAATTAGTTGATCTTCCTCCATGAAATAAACCTTTGCGTTCTAAGTGGATTTTCAAAAGGGAAATGAAAGCTGATGGTACTATTGAAAAATATAAGGTAAGATTAGTTGTCAAATGATTTAGACAACGAGAAGGTATTGATGATTATTTTGATACATACTCGCCGGTAACGAGGATTACATCTACTCGGATGTTAATAGCGTTAGCCGCTATGTATGGCCTTGAAATCCATTAGATGGACGTAAAGACAACCTTCTTAAATGGAGATTTGGAGGAAGAAATTTATATGGAACAACCTAAAGGGTTTGTGGTTCCTGAAAAAGAAAAAAAAAAGGTGTATCGACTTGTTAAGTCACTTTACGGACTAAAACAAGCACCCAACAATGGCATGTGAAATTTGACTAGAAAATATTGTCAAATGATTTCAAACTAGTGTATTTACATTAAGAATACTCTAGATTATGTTGTCATTGTTTATTTATATATGGATTATATGTTGATAGAAAAGGCACATGAAACATGTGAAATGTGGGGGCATTTAGCTTATGCATAACAAAAGCTAATATTAGACGTGATGTATATATTATCTAGAAGAATTAGATGATATGATTCTTCAAACCCCACGAATCCTTAGGATATTGATATGATAGTCGGTGAATTCATTACTTGTTCAGTCTTACTGATGAAACTACAAATTCAAAAGTTGTTTACGTGCTTTTTCAGAAATGATTTGTTCTTTCTTGAACATTTATAATGTTTAGCTCTTCTATGAAAGGGTGTCACCTGGAAGGCAGTGACTTTTCATGAAAAATGCGTTTACATGTTTTGTATAAACATGACCGTTCATGAACAAATGTATTAATACGTTGGTCTATAATGAGGTGAACCAACCGATGAACATTACCAAAATCCATTCCAAGTTGGATTTGTTTTATAAATGAAGATGCTATAATTTGCATATCATATAGACGTATGAATAAATAGCATACAAATGCTTGAAAATGGCGGAATGATTGCGAAATGTGTTATATATTAAAAGGTTGTGGCCACAACTGATGCCAATCATTCTTGTTGTTGTTATAATATATTATTACTACATTAAGTATAGTCAATAATCTGATTTGCAATAGAATGTCGAGACGTATTAGTCTACGACATAAAGAAGTTCGCATTGAACTGTTAGGATAATAAAATGAGTTTTGGGGTATTTAAAATATATCCATGTATTGCACTATAATAACTATCTTGCGGGTATTGAAGGGTATAGTGATGCAAATTGAATCACCGGATAAACCTAAACTAAATCCACAAGCGGACATATTTTTACAATCAGTGGAGGAGCAGTGTCTTGGAAATCGTCCAAACAAACGTGCATTGCTGCTCTACAATGAAGGCTGAGTTTATAGCCTTAGACAAGGCTGGTGAAGAAGCTGGATGGCTCCTATATGCATACACTACAATGGTCAAGCGGCAATAGGAAGGGCTGGGAGCATTATGTATTACGAAAAATCTTGTCATATACGACGAAGACATAAAACCGTTAGGCAACTATTCTTTAGGGGAATTATCATAATTGACTATGTAAAGTCAAGCGATGTGTGTCGGATCCACTTATAAAAGGCCTAACTAAAGAGGTAGTTGAAAGATCATCGAGGGGAATGTGACTATGGCCGAGTCATTGTGGCGGTAACTCTACCTAGAAGACTGGAGATCCCAAGATCTAGGTTCAAGGAGCTCAAACAAAGTCACTAATGACGGTTCAACATTGTCAAATAAAATTTCTTTTTGGTATATTCTCGTGATAAGACAATGTTCAGTACCAAGGATAAAGCGTTAAGGCTTTTTAATGGTTTCTAAGTTTGATACAGGGTATATCAAATAGTGTATCTACGGGATAACACGTTTAGGAATCACCTATGTAAGTGTGAAGTGTAAGAGCTTCAAGGAGAATTCTGTAAGGCCAGTTCTCTACGCACTTATGAACCAGGTGGTGTTCATGGCTGAAACGAACACAACAATGAGAACCAAAGACGGTTAAGGGTTGATTGTGTGACGTATGGTTGTCTAGGTATACACCAAAGCTCGACGGTTCAAAGATATCAATTCTACCGATTGACCGAGTATATCCGACATAAGTTCACTACGGAAAGTTCAAAGGGAAACCTACTTATCCAGATGCGATTAATCCTTACTTGTGAATCACACAGCATTTTCATGCATGTTTTTTCACATATGTCCATTCCCCATTCATGTGGGGGATTGTTGCATTTTTCTTTAAGGGGTGTGAATGGGAAATGGAAGAGGCACCTTTTGGATTGCACCTCTTCATCTCACCTTTCCTTAGTCTATAAATTTAGAGGCTTGGCCTTTTTTTTCAAAGATGAAAAAATCTGAAAATTTCTCCCCTCTTTTCTATATTGTTGCATTATTTTCAAATAAACATAAGTGTCAAGTGTGATTTGCTCCGTCTGCTGAGTTCGCTGAAATTCTGTAATTTCGATTGCCAGTATTACAGAATAGTTATTCCGTTCTATCCTGGGAGGAATTAATCCAAAACCTTGGGCAACAGTGAGGATATTAAATTCCTTAAGGACACACAAGCAACTTGTGGGCTTGGAATTATTTTTTCTGTTTTGTTTATTAAACTAATGTTTCTCCGCTTCTCCGATTTTCTGATTTCGAACACAGATTACCAACAATAGTTGAATGCTTCATCTAGTCCTGCATATCCTTTATGCCTACACCGGTTTAGAGTGCAACATAGGGATATAGTTCGATGCGTCCATCATTTAGTCTAATTTCATCCCGTCCATTTGGCGCAACCGCTTTTATCAGTCAATCCGTCTTCACATCGTGTATCTCCCAGCATTTTAGGATTTCGGCTTCGAGACAGTAGCTATGAGCCTGAGGGTTTTCCATTTACGCATGCTTCTAATACATAAGTTCATGAGGGATGATGTGAAGGTAGTGCAGTATGATCATTAATAGAGGATCATCATCATGCCTAAGGAGACCGAATAAGATTTCTTTGTATTGTATCTTCTTCTTTTTTTAATTCTTGGATTGACATTTTCAAATATTTTTATTATTGTATTGCAGGTTCAGACCATGTGCACAGATAAAATCTGAGATCTATTCACACGCACTCAGATTATTACGCATAGTGGCGGACGCATGTGGTGGCAAGCGGGTTCAAATGAACCCGCTTCACCAAAAAATAATACTGTGTATATGTATAAATTATGATTAAAGCTGTGTAAATTTTGTATAAATATTTTATTTGAACCAACTTGACAACTACAATTTTACGACTAAAGTTATGTATTTCTAAGATTGAACCCGCTCGCAGAAAATCCTGGGTCCGCCACTGATTACACATTCAATCGATGAATTATGCAATTGGGGAAGATCGTAAAGAGAGAAAGTAGAGAGAAGGAAGAGGAATTCTCATTACTGTGTTAACTAACTCTCGGAATACACGATATTAACCAACATAACCACTTTCAGTATTAGTTAGTGGAGGAGCATCGTATAATTACTAAACTACCCCTCACTTAGTACCGTAAACTACCCCTCACTCAATACTCCCCCTCAAGTTGGTGGGTGAAAGATATCGAACACGCCAAGCTTGCATAAGAGAAGTTGGTGCTGAGCAGCAGGTAATCCTTTGGTTAATAAGTCTGCAAGCTGAGAGGAGGGAACATGCTAAGGAAAAATAAGCCCAGACTTGATCTTTTCTCGCACAAAATGACAATCAAGTCCAATAAGCTCACACTAACCCGTCAATTTGGGATCCAAATTCGAGATTTTCCTTGGGAGGTATCGGGAAGGATTTGGAATGGAATAATATCGATTCATACATAAGAAAAGGTTGAACAATGGTTTTTTCGTGTTGTCAAAGATTTGAACAATGAAAATAGATGGCGAGTGCCTGATCGAATTGATCAGGTCATGAACGAAACTAGATCTTGTGGAATCATATTGAATATTTGACGATACATTCTGTACCTTGCTAAAAAACCGATCCTTGTTTACCAACCACACATTGTCTAACCAAATCCAATTCTCTCTCGATACGTTCCTCAAAAAATCCGATTGTGCTTTGTGCGCTCATGGAAAATAGGATTGCTAGCAATTTGGATAGCTGCCTTGTTATCGTAGAACAGGGACACAGGCTGAGAGACAGGGAGTCCTAACTCCTATAATAGACCAACTACCCGAGTAACTTAAGCTACTACTGCTGTCATGCTCCTGTATTCAACCTTTGCAGAGCTTCTTCTGAGAGTGTGTTGCCTCTTAGACTTCCATGAAATGAGAGCTTCCCCTAGTTTGACAACATACCCTGTGACTGACCTCCTTGTGTTAGGGTAGGTGGCCCAGTCTGAGTCACAATATGCAGACAAATTGGTGATAGGACCAGCATGTAGTAACACCCCTAAACCAGGAGAGCCTTTAAGGTATTATACCACTCTGAAGGTGGCCTCCAAGTGTGATTATTTAGGCCTCTGCATGAACTGGCTTAAACTCTGAACTGCGAAGCTAATTTCTGGCCTAGTGATGGTGAGATCCAAGAGCTTCCCAATCAATTGTTGATAGTCTGTGACATCTTCAAGCTCTAAATCATTAGTCTTTCCTATATGAACATTATAATCAACAGTGGTCAATTTTTTATTAAGTTTCAAAGGTGTCTTAGCAGGTTTACATCCACTCAAGCCAACTTGAGAAATAAGCTCCAGAGCATACTTTCTCTGGTTAAGTAATGTCCTCATTTTTTATCTCAACACTTCAATTCCAAGAAAGTACCTCAACTCACCAAGGTCTTTAACTTTAAATCGATTGTGCAGGGTCATTTTGGCATATTCTATTAGTGTTGGATGACTGCCTGTAATCAGCAAATAATCCACATAGACGAGGATGACAACTAAACCATCTCCTTGTATTTTGGTAAATAAAGAATGATAAAAAACACTTTGATTATATCCACTCTCTGTCAAAGCTTCAGTAAGATTGATATTCCATTGTCTGGAGGCTTTCCTGAGCCTATACAAAGACTCCAATTGTCAGAAGCCTACACACGTTGTTCTGCCCCTGTTTGGTAAAGCCTTTGGGCAAATCCATATAAACTTCTTCATATAAATCACCATGTAGAAAGGCATTATTGACGTCCATTTGATACAAAGGCCAACCTTTAGAAGTGGCTATGCTGATAACAAGTCCCACTATGACCATCTTGGCCACAGGTGAGAAAGTATCATGATTATCAAGCCCTTCCTTTTGATTGTATCCTTTGGCAACTAAACGAGCCCTGAATCTTTCTACTTCTCCATTTGCTTTGTATTTGATGTTGTACACCCACTCAGATCCAATGACTTACTTTCCTATAGGTAAATCAACCAGCTCCCAAGTGACATTGTCTTCGAGTGCCTGTATCTCCTGATGCATGGCTCCAACCCATCTGTTATCTTGAACTGCCTCCTTGAAAGAACTAGGTTCAATGCAAGCTGAAAAAGCCTTCAAGTAGGACTGGTACCTTGTTGTTAGGTTCCCATAGTATAAACCCTTGGACAAAGGATACAAGCAATGACCAGTAGTACTCTTTGTTGTCACATAATTTTTTAACCAAATGGAGATTCTTCCTCATTTTCTGGTATCATGGGCTATCTCCTGAACTTGTAGCTGTTGAGTGGAAGATTCTAGTGGTTGTGGTGACATCTGTGGTGACATTGATAGGTCACTCAAATTATCTTGTGGGGTGTCTGCTGCTGGTGTCAATGTTTCTGCTGAAACTGCATCAGTTGATGTAGTAGTTTGATTCTCATGAGCTTCTGGCAAAGTTTGAGTATGTGGCATTTGTTGTTGTTGAGTATCATCATTATCTTCTAGCTCTTCTAGCTGAGATGCTGATTCACCTTGAATATTATGTTGGGCTGGTTGTGGTGGAATTAGTTCCACCAACTCTCACTGTTTGAGAAATAATTCAGTAAAATCCAATTCAGCATTCTTGAATGGGAACACATCCTCCCTAAAGCTAACATTCCTTCTAACTAGAAAAGATCTTTCTTTCTAGATCATGAAGTTTGTAGCCCTTCTAAAATGTTGAGTACCCCCACCAACACCACTCGTGTTTGCTCTTGGACTAAACTTATCTTACTAGCATAACATAGACAACCAAATACCCTAAGGTGATCTATGTCAGGTGGTTTATTAAATAGGAGTTCATGAGGTGACTTCCCTTTCAAGACAGAAGTGAGCCATTTGTTAAGTAGATACACAACAATCTTTACATATTCTCCCCAAAACCTGTTAGGAATTGAACTTTAAAACTTCAATGTTCTAGCTACTTCCAGAATATGTCTATGCTTCCTCTCTAATACCCCATTCTGTTGAGATGTGTAGGGACAACTACTCTGGCGAACAATTTCTAAGAAAATAGTTCATTGCAGCTACAATTAAAGAACTCAGTACCATTATCAGACCTTAATGTTTTAACAGTCACACAAAATTAATTTTTAACCATTGAAAAGAAGTTCTTCAACAAAACTATTACTTCACTCTTTGATTGCAACAAGCATACCCAAGTGAACCTATTGCAATCATCCATCACTGTAACAAAGTAGTGTTTCCTGTCATATATAGGTATTCTATGAGGTCCCTATACATCTGCATGAACAAGCTGAAAATGCTAACAACTTTATGACTACTAGATGGAAACTTTAGCCTGCTTTGCTTAGCCAAGGGGCATACTTCACAGCTATGTTGTACTCTACTGTCCACTGAGTTTCTCAACTGATGGATATCCTGCATTGCCTTTATTGAAGGGTGTCGTAGTCTCATGTGCCAAAGATCTGAAATATTTGAACTTCTAGTAGCCATTGTTACTATAGGTGTTGATCTCCTCTGTAGAAGGTAAAGATCACATGATTCCTTACCAATCTCCATCACCTTCCTATTGTAAAAACCCTGCAGCACAATGAAGTCAGTGAAGAATATTGCACAGCAGCTCAGTTCCTTGGTCAGTTTTGAAACAGACAATAAGTTGAACTTAAAGTTAGGAACATGTAAAACATCCTTCAAAACTTGATTGTCTAGTATAGAGACACTTCCTATATGGACTATTTTGCATTTATTCCCTGTTGGTACTTGATAACTATGGATTTAGCCTATCTTATGCTCTCTTTTGCTTAGATTTTGGATAAAAAATGTGTAAAAGTATTCCCGAAAACTAACTTAATATGCTTGTCTGCAGGGTTTGGTCAAAATGAGGCAAGAAAGCCGAAATCAACTCATGAAGGAATTAAATTTGCACAAGTTCAAAGCTGAGATAAAAGCGCTGGTCGCGAAGGAAAGAGCGGCCGCGGAAGATCCACCGCTGAAGCTGCCACAATTACGCGGTCCGTGGAATTGAGATTCAGATAAGGTGTTTTGGGTGCAACAGAGACCGCTGACCGCGATGAAAAAGTGCGGCCGCAGAATACCTGACGCGGCCGCGGTGACATTTCCACTGAGAGCGTCGGTCAAAGTTCAGAGACCTTGCAATATGAGCTCAAATGAGGGACGCGGTCTGCGAATATTTTACGCGGTCGCGATAGAAGTCAAAGCTGACGCGGTAGATTTTACGCTGTCCACGAAACCTAGCCCAGTCCCAGTCCAAAATTGAAGAAACGAGGTCCGCGTTTATTTTTGCGCGGCCGTGAAAGTTCATGCGCTGAGGCGGCCAGAATTCCACTGACAGCAGAACCTTCGTAGGGGTAGTTTTGTCCAGTAATTTCAGCTGTGTATAAATAGATCTTTTTCACATTTTTAGGTCATCTTTTGTCTGTGGTGCTCGTGAGCAGCAGTATTTTTACTACTTAGAGTAATTTTAGAGCAGCTTTAGCTATTATTCTTAGATTTTATTCTTGTAATCAACTTTTATGGCTTATATTTTATCTCCATCTTTGATTTCTACCTTGATTATGAGTAGCTAAACCCATTATCTAGGGTTGTGACCCAACCCTAGTGTGGGTATTTAATGGGACTTCAATTTTAGGATATAATTGTTTATGGGTTAATGTTATTTAGCTTGATTCATGCTTTAATTGTAGAATCGGTGATTGCAAACACTGATTCATGCTTTTATGACTTAGACTCTTCTTGAGAAAGAGAGACTAAGTCTAGGAAATTCAGGCTAACAAGGAATTGGGGTGCATTCAAGAGATTGAAAGCCCCAATTAAAGGGTTAAACCTAGAGATAGTAATACCCGACTTGAGCCAATTTTGCTTGCATTGTTTGAACTCCCAATTGGGCTTGAGAAATCTAATTAGGGCAAAGTCACTCAAACTAACGAGAGGTATAGAGTGAGTAATTATGTGTAAAGGTTATATCATGACCCGAAATATAACAAGCTTGTCCTAAATTCTAGACCCCATTAGATACTCGCCTAGGAGTAAGTCACTTCCCTAGTGCTTTTTATCAATTGATAAAAATCCTACAAAAACATTGCACTTAGATTATTTTCAGCAATCAGTAGCATTAAAAGTAGAATAGCAACAAATCCAAGCATGGTTAGAAGTGCAATTAAAAGCAACGCGCGCAGCTAGATTGGATAAAAACCCAACTCCCAACCAATATTAGCTCCTTGTGAATATCGATCCCGACCTTTCGGGTAAAAGTTGCATCGACCACTCCTTGCCATTATATACTGGTGTAGGGTTGGAGTCGATCACCTTTTTGGCGCAGTTGCTGGGGAGCTAAACGGTTTTGGCTATCTATTTGACTAGTTGTGTGTCTTGTTTTTCTTTCCTTCTATTTTACTAACTTGTGTGAGTTAACTGATTCAGGTACAACATGGCAAATAATGATCCTATTGGAAATGTTCTCCCGGGGGAGGAGGTAGATGATAATGCTGAAGATGAGGTGCCTCAACATTCTAGACCCTCCCCCAGCTCCTCCACGAGTAGATCCTCGGGTACTTCCAAATGAAGGTTACGCAAGTGCAATTGTCCCACCCCGGATCCGGGCGGGCAATTTCCAGGGTACAAATGTTATGTTGACTTTATTGGAGCAAAGAGGGTACTTCACAGGCGTTGCCCATCAAAATGCATATTAACATCTAAAGGGTTTTGTGGATACCTGCTGGGGAAGCAAACAGACAAATGTGTCGGAGGATGAATTGAGACTGAGATTGTTCCCTTTTTCACTTATAGGGAAAGCTTTGGACTGGCTCGAAAGACTTCCCAACCATTCCATCACTACGTTGGATGAGTTGGCTGACAAGTTTATAGCCAAGTTTTTCTCGCCGGGTCATATGGCGACATTGAGAGATGAGATCCTGGCCTTCAAACAGGAACCAAATGAACTACTTCATGAGATCTGGGAAAGGTATCGGACGATGGTGAAAGAATATTCGAACAATGACATGACCGAAGCAATGATCCAACAAACATTCTACCGTGGCATCAACACTACCAATCAGTGTGTAGTGAACCAGCTAGCAGGGGGAAACTTTATGAACACACCTTATGCTGAGGCGTGTGATATACTTGATGAGATGGTAGATACTTTCTCGACGTGGCAAAGTCGAGCTAATGTGCCACAAGGTGATCCCAATGTCATTCACCTGCACAAAGAGCTCCATGACCACGACCAAGCCATAGCAGAGTTGACTACAACAATGAACCAGTTGGCCAAAGCTCAATTGCAGCAAGTTCAAGCGCCAAGACAAGTGAACGCCATGGAAGGGGTAAATATGATGGTCAATAAGAGGCGACAAAGAGGTCAACAAAGTCAAGGGAATCCGGATCAATATGAGCAGGGTAGTAGTGGTTTCAACCAAGATGATGGGTATGATGATCAAAGTGAAGAAGTTCAGTATGTGAACAACTACCAAGGACAACGGGCAATGCTCCGAATCAACAACAACAGTGGAGATCCCAAGGAAATTGGGGGAATCAAAACCAACAAGGAAATTGGAACAGTGGTAATAACAACAACCAAAACAACTAGGGGAACAACAATCAGAATTGGGGCAACCAGGGCAACTGGGGAGGAAACAACAACCAAGGGGGTTGGAATAACGGTAATCAAGGGAATTGGGGGCCGAGATTTCAAAGGCCTCCGATGTATCAACAACTAAACAACCCGCCTCTATTTCTGTCTCAAGGTCCTAGCTCGTCAAACAATGAGATGGGAAGGATTGAGTTGATGTTTGAGAAAATGATGAAGAAGAACGCCGACTCTGATGCCCAGTTGGCATCCCATAATACTTCTATCCGAAACTTGGAGGTTCAACTTGGCCAGATTTCGCAATCTTTGAACACTTGCCATAAGAGGGCGCTACCTAGTGACACGGTAGTAAACCCGAAGGGTGGGAACAATACCGGCCATGCAATGACGGTGATCACAATGAGCGGTAGAGGTGGTGAAGTTAGTACCTCCAAGCAAAAGGAAGTTGTGAGTGATGAGGTTGAAGTGCAAAATGATGATGATCCAATAGTTTATGAGCAAGTGAGTGAAGAGAATTTGACTGGTGAAGTTAGAATTGATATTCATGACAATGAGGAGGAGACTCAAAATGATGTGAACCCGTCTAGGGAACACGTGATAGACATACCGGAAACGGTAGTGCCCAAGGCTAAGGCTCCTTTGCCAAGGCCTCCTCCACCTTACCCTCAAAGACTTTCGAAGCTAAAGAATGAAAACCAATTCAAGAAGTTTATTGAGATGATGAAAAGCTTGTTTATCAATGTGCCCTTGGTGGAAGCTCTTGAGCAAATGCCGGGATATGCCAAGTTTATGAAAGACTTGGTGACTAAAAAGAGATCTATGGATTGTGAGACCATGGAAATGACTCATCAAGTGAGTGCAATATTGCACTCGATGGCTCCAAAGCTTGAAGATCCCGGAACATTTACCATTCCATGTACCATTGGGAGTGCGGATTTTGCAAAGGCCTTGTGTGATTTGGGAGCAAGTATAAATTTGATGCCTTACTCTGTATTCAAAACTTTGGGTATTGGTCAATTGAGAGCTACTTCAGTGAGATTGCAAATGGCGGATCGAACAACAAAGAGGCTGCTTGGGATTATTGATGATGTTCTTGTCCGAGTTGACAAGTTTATTTTTCCTGCGGACTTTGTGATTCTCGACTACGAAGTCGACTATGAGGTGCCTATAATATTGGGAAGGTCTTTCCTAGCAACAGGGAAGGCATTGGTTGATGTGGAAGCAGGGGAGCTCACCTTCTGGGTGGGTGACGAAAAATTTATCTTCCACGTTTGCAAATCGATGAGGCAAACGAATAGTACTGAAGTTTGTTCTTTTGTGGATCTTGTGACGGAGGTGATAGTTGATGACACGAGTGCCATGATCAATGTGGAGGATCCTTTGGAAGCTGTATTGTTGAACCATGATGTGACTGAGGATGGAGGCTTGGTAGAGTATATCAATGCCTTACAAGGAATGGGTTCTTACACATATGAACCCCAGAAACTTTCCTTGGATCTGGAGAACCGAAAGACTCCACCAACAAAGCCTTCAATCGAGGAACCTCTCGTATTGGAATTGAAGCCTTTGCCTTCACACCTCAGGTATGAATTCTTGGGCCATTGTTCAACTTTACATGTTATTCTTTCTTCGTGCTTAACTAATGTGCAGGTGGATGCCACCCTTGAGGTGCTTCAAAGAAGGAAGAAGGCAATTGGATGGACTCTAGCTGATATTCGAGGAATAAGCCCCGCCTTTTGCATGCACAAGATTATACTTGAGGATGATGCCAAACCCTCCGTGGAACATCAAAGGAGGTTGGACGAGGCTATGCAAGAGGTCGTCAAGAAGGAAGTTATCAAGTGGCTAGATGCAGGGGTTGTGTACCCCATCTCGGATAGTTCTTGGACTTCACCGGTACAATGTGTGCCGAAGAAGGGTGGTATGACTGTGGTCACAAATGAGCAAAATGAGTTGATCCCCACTAGGACTGTCACCGGATGGAGGTTATGCATGGACTACCGAAACCTGAATAAAGTGACCCGTAAAGATCATTTTCCATTGTCCTTTCTTGACCAAATGTTGGATAGACTTGCCGGGCGTGCCTACTACTGCTTTTTGGATGGGTACTCAGGTTACAATCAGATTTTGATTGCACCGGAGGACCAATAGAAAACCACCTTCATATGCTCGTATGGGACCTTTGCATTTTCACGGATGCCATTTGGTTTGTGTAATGCACCGGCTACCTTCCAGCCGTGTATGATGGCTATCTTTACGGATATGGTGGAGGACTTCTTGGAAGTGTTCATGGATGATTTTAGTGTTGTGGTTGATTCCTTTGAAGAATGCTTGAAGAATCTTGACAAGGTGCTGGCCATATGTGAAGAGACAAATCTTCTGCTTAACTGGGAAAAATGCCACTTTATGGTTGAGGAGGGCATTGTCCTCGGCCATAAGATCTCAAAGAACGTTATTGAGGTGGACAAGGCGAAGATTGAAGTGATTTTAAATCTTCCCCCTCCTACTTTCGTCAAGGGGGTTAGGAGCTTTCTTGGGCATGCGGGGTTCTACCGAAGGTTCATCAAGGACTTCTCAAAGGTGGTGAATCCCTTGTGAAAATTGTTGGAAAAGTATGCAAGGTTTGTGTTTATTGAAGAGTGCATGAAAGCTTTTGAGCTTCCCAAGTACAAACTGACAACCACTCCCATTATTACCGCACCCAATTGGAGCTTACCCTTTGAGCTTATGTGCGACGCAAAGTGATGTTGCGGTAGGAGCGATTTTGGGGCAAAGGGTGAACAAGATGTTTTATCCGGTGTATTATGCAAGAAAAACTATGAATGATGCCCAGGTTAATTATACGGTGACAGAAAAAGAGTTGCTAGCCATAGTATTCGCCATGGAAAAGTTTAGGCACTTATCTCATGGGTGCCAAAGTGATTGTTCATACTGATCACGCGGCACTTCATTACTTGATGGTAAATAAGGATTCTAAGGCTCGGTTGATGAGATGGGTTTTATTGCTTCAAGAGTTTGACCTTGAAATTGTTGATCGAAAAGGGTGTGAAAACCAAGTGGCGGACCACTTGTCCCGCTTGGACGAGGAAGGGAGGCCCCATGATGGCCTCGAAATTAATGACTCATTCTCGGATGAACAACTCCTCTCCGTATCTTTGAATAGTATGCCTTGGTTCGCCGATGTTGCTAATTTTCTTGTGACCGGCATTATCCTGTGTGAGATCTCTTCTAACCAAAGGAAAAATCTTAAACGGGATAGCTTGGATTACTACTGGGACGAGCCTTATCTTTTCAAGATTTGTAATGATGGTGTGATCCGGAGATGTGTTCCAGAAGAGGAGCAAATGAGTATTCTTGATGCTTTCCATTCCTCGCCCTACGGTGGTCATCATGGTGGGCGAGAACTACTTCAAAGGTTCTCAGCAGTGGTTTTTATTGGCCTACATTGTATAAAGATGCTAGTGAGCTTGTGAAGAGATGTGATGAGTGTCAGAGAGCTGGTGGAATTTCCAAAAAGGATGAAATGCCTCTCACCACTATTCTTGAGATTGACATTTTTGACGTGTGGGGCATTGACTTCATGGAACCTTTTGTAAGTTCATGTGGTAACACGTACATTCTGATTGCTGTTGATTATGTTTCCAAGTGGGTTGAAGCTGTAGCTTTGCCTAACAATGAGGCACAGAGTGTAGTGGCTTTCTTGAAGAAAAATATTTTTACAAGGTTTGGCACTCCTAGGGTGATTATCAGTGATGGGGGTTCTCATTTTTGCAACAAGACTTTTGATACTTTACTTTCCAAGTATGGTGTCAATCATAAAGTGTCAACCCCTTATCATCCCCAAGCTAGTGGGCAAGTTGAGGTCTCCACCAGGGAGATAAAGAACATATTGTCAGAAACTGTCAATGCAAATAGGACTGACTGGTCAAAGAAACTGGTTGATGCTTTGTGGGATTATATGACTGCGTACAAGACCCCAATTGGTATGTCTCCGTACCGGTTGGTATTTGGGAAAGCATACCACCTTCCGATTGAGTTAGAACATAAGGCCATGTGGGCGCTAAAGAAGTTAAATCTTGAGTGGGATGTTGCAGCAAATCTCCAGGTAGAGCAACTCAATGAACTAGATGAGTTCCGGTTTCATGCCTATTCTAGCCTGTCCTTGTATAAGGACAAGACGAAGTACTTACATGACAAATATGCAAGAAGCAACGAATTCAAGGAAGGTGATTTGGTTCTTTTATTCAACTCTCGGTTACGACTGTTTTCGGGATAGCTCAAGTCAAAATGGAGTGGCCCTTTTGAAGTGGTGCATGTAACTCCGTTTGGTGCTATTGATTTAAAAAAAAAAAAATGGTGAAATCTTCCGAGTTAATGGGCACTGAGTAAAGCACTATCTTGGCATGTTTGATGATAGCCACGTGGTGGAAATGATCCATTTCAAATGATGATGGTAACATGCATCGTGCTACGACGTTAAATCAGGCGCTTCTTGGGAGGCAACCCATGTGTTTTTCTTTCTTTTTGATTTTCTTCTTTGTGTAGGATTTGTTTTGGACTAACTGGTTGTGAGATTTGTGTAGGAATTTTTGATACAGTGCAGGACTAATACTGGAAAATCTAGCTAAGTATGCAATTGGACCGCTGACCGCGCTCAAAATTTTGCAGTCAGCGGAAGCTTTTCCACAGGGGCATAATTTTGTAGCGGACGCGGGCATGAAAAGTCAAAAATGTGACCTCCCTGAAGTGTCAACCGCATCCGCGGTGGATTTTTCGCGATCAGCGGACCTTGTTCCGCTACCGCATCCACTTTTCCGCTCACAGCAGTGTTATAGAACAGGCAGCTCTTCAAATCAGCCAAAAGCGCAGACCGCGATGGAATTCCGCGGCCGCGCCAGGTAGGTCGGTGTGGGCCCTCAGGGTTTTAGTATAAATAGGAGGGCCCTCCTCCTTTTACCCTTTTCGCACTTTTCACTCTCAAAAGAAATAGCCTACTCTTCATCTCCTCTAGTCTGCTCCCAATATCATAGCACTAATTTGAAGTTAGTTTCCAACGCACAACAAAGAACTGGTATGTTCAAATCATAGCATTGCTTTTATATTTTTACTTTTCTTTTCTCTTAGTTTTAACTTCTTCTTTTTAATTAGGGTTTGATTAATCCCCATAATCTAGGCATTGATGTTAAAATTTTATGTGGGTAGTTGTTATGTATGCCTAATAGGGGGTAGGGTTGCTCATTTTGGCACCTAATTGCCTAAGTTGTATGCTAGTGAAAACCCTAGGTTGACCGTTTCTCTTTTGAATTCCGCGGCCGCGGCTTTAATTCTACGGTCAGCGTTCATATAATGTTCTGAGTTAAGAACGGTTTGTTTTCCGCGGTCAGCGGTGGAAATTCCACGGTCAGCGGCCTGCTTTACGCGGCCGCGCTTCTTTTTAAGCGGACCGCGGTTTTTAAGCTCAGAGAATTGCCAAGTTGGGTCCGCGGTCGCATTCGTTTTTCTGCGTACAGCGGTGTTGCTTTCGCGGCCACGCCCAAAATTCTGCTCTCAGCGGTGGTCAAACTTCAGAGACTAGGTAGTCTGAACCCCAGTCTTCCGCGGCCGCGCCCCTTTTTCCGCTGTCAGCGGACCTTTGCTTTTAGACCACTGTTAATTTTTCATCTGTCTTCCTTTGTTGATTCTTTTAATAACAATAGTAATGAGCTTTCACTGATTGTGTATTCATACAATGGTCCGATCAAGAGGCGCAGGTGATAAACAAAAAGGGAGGGCTGAATCCTCCCGAGGTAGGGGAAAAGGAGGACAAGAAAGGACCAAGTTACCACTAGCGGTCCAGAAATCTATAGGGAAGCTACGGAAAACCATCAAAGCTGCGAACAAATCCGTATCCCGTTCTGAAGGAAGCGAGTATGTCCCTTCCCGGGAAGTTTCGGAAGGAGACTCAGTGCCAAGCCATTTCCCCACAGACTTTCCAGAGAAATTCCAGCTGCGGAATGAGCCCACACCCTCTTCTTCTACTGAGTCGCCTGATGGCTCAGAGGACAGTAGCGAGGCTTCAGCATCGGGTTCCCCACCTGCTACACCATCGGACCCTATTGATGTTGATGCTGAGATCCCGGATGATGGAAGGGGTGGTGACACTCAGACAGGGGGGTTGGAGATCAAGGAACCCTGTGGTGTGGCAACAACGTTTTATGAGTGAGAAAGCTTACCATAAGTTTTGGGAGTGGTGGCCCCAAAGGTCACTAACACCTGAGAGGGTGTTTATTAAGCGAGATATCTTACCCCACAACCCTAATGTCAAGAGGCAATTCGACGAGAGAGTGGGATGGAAGTTTTTCACCAATAACTTACCGGATGCCAATGAACACTTGGTCAAGGAATTCTACGCCAATGTCGCCCACATCAAAAAGGGCACATTTTTTACCAAAGTCCGCAACAAGAAGATTAAATTTGATGGCAAGACCTTAAATTACTATGTTTGGTTCAATGATGAGGATGAGTCCCTGTATCTGGAGAAGGTGGCTATGGATGAGTTAGCCCGCCCTTGGCTTGCATCGGTGATTGCTCTTCCTGGACTACTCCAGCTTGGCTGACACTTGGGGTCCCGGTCTACAGGAACACTCTGATCTTTGAAGCGAAGGGGTGGGAGACTTTTGTGTGCAGCCGGTTAGACCTACTAGGCATGACAGTGATATGCCGGTCTCCCGGGCTATTATTGTGGGGGCTATCATGGCGGGGTACCCGATCAACGTCAGGAATATTATGGCCAAGGTGATTACCAGAATGGTTGGCAAGGATGAGAGCTCATATCCTTTTCCAAACATCCTCACCATGTACCTGGAGGATCAGGAAGTAGAAGGAAGGGATTTTGACACCAATGTGAAACCAAAGAGGCCATTTTCATGGTACAACCTTCAGGGTCCGGACAACCCCAAGTCCAAGGTCAAAGCCACCACTTCTACTGGCCAGTATGAAAAGCCAGGGGTGGTGGCCACTGGTTCTGAGCCTTCCATTGCCGTGCCACATCCTCCCTCCGGACCATCTACTTCTATGCCTTCTTCAGTGCCTTCTTCATCACCATACCCTCTGACTGCACTGAGGGTTAATCAGACTCTTTCCAGCATCAACAACTGGATGCAGGCAGCTACATCTAAGTTGTCTGTTCTATCCAGCACAGTGGCAGCTCAGTCAGTTCCAGCACAGCCTCAGGTGCCTGCTTCAGTGAAGGAATCACTAAAGGAGCTTCTAGACAACCAGAAGAAGCTCCTGGATAACCAGAAGCTTATCATGGATGCTTTGGATGCACAAGGTAAAGCAATCAAGAACCTGGGCAAACAAACGAAGAAGCTGAAAAAGACTCGGGCCTCAAAGAAGTCAGTCAAGCTGCTGAGAAAGGAGGTTGAGAAGATTGCATCAGCTGGAGACCATCCCACTGGACTTACTCTTGGAGGAGCAAGTTCCCGCAGCTCAGGCACCAGAGCAGGAGGCTGACAGAGAACGGGTGAGAAGAGGAGTGATTCCCCAGATTGAGGATTTGGAGATTGAGCTGGAGGACGCCGAGGGAGGTGACTCAGGCTAGCCACAGGACCCAGCCAGTGACCCCATGCAGACAGAGGCATCACAGGGAGTTTTGTTTACTCTCAACCTTTCCCTTATTCTAGTTTTGCTGATAACATTGAGGACAATGCTACTTTTTATTTGGGGGGGGGGGGGGTGTGTGGCCTTATTTTGATGATGATTTAGATATTTTGGATATTTGGTTTGTAATAACCTTGATACTGTTTTCCATTATTCTCGTACTTTTTACTTTGGTATGTATATAAAGTTACTTTTCCATGTATATATTCATTCCCCTTTTATGTATATTCGTCTCAATCCCCTATTGTACATATTCAGTTTACTTTTTGTAGTTTACTTTATAACTTCTTTTGGAATTTTCCTTAATAGAGTAGCTTCTTATTTTATTTAGTAGTTTCTTTTTCAATTTGCAGCTTCTTCCTTTTACAAGTTTTCGTGATCAATAAGCCTTTGGTTTTTTTAATGCCACGATTCTTTCCAAAGGTTGAATTTGTGTGAACTGGGTGGCTCTTCCCGATGATGGATGGCGTGACAACCTTTTTAAGGGTTTGAGTCCGTTTTTCTTTATGTTTTTGTGTAAATAGTAGTAATGAATAAAAGTGACTCAGGCAAAGCTTCACTTGGGCCTAGCACATTTACCTTTGACCTTATGATTAGAAACAAATTGATTTGCAAGGAATGGTGCTAGTTGTGACCTTTAGACTTTTGTGTTGACTAAACAATCATCAAGTGGTTTCTCGGAGCCATTTGTGTTTCTCAATCTTAGCTAGGGTTGTTGTGGGACCTCGACTCTGTTCTCTTTAGCAATCCAATAGCTTGTGAGGTGAGGTATTGATTTGGAAGTCCAAGTCCCGTGCCAATAAGTCTAGAACTTGCCCCAAATATTTGTCTAGGCGAAATTCTAAGTGTAGCTCGACTTGAGAAATGAATATAGGCTCTCCTTGATCCAACTTGAAACATTGAAAGCATCCATAGCCACCCAAATATGATATCCCTAGTCAACCCCGTTGAGTCGAAGCCTTGTTCTTTCAATAACCATGATACACACCTTTATCTATTCTATAATAACCCTCTCTTGACACCCAATCTTTCCTTAGCACAAATGGCAAAAGCATAAGTTTGGGGGGAGAGACGAGGAATGTGAAAGTGATAAAAGGTACAAAATGAAGAAAAGGAAAGGCAAAAAGAAAAGAAAAGCCAAAAAAAAGAAGTCAAAAAGAAAGTGAATAGTATAGAAAAATAAAGGGATTCAATGGAAGCAATGATGAAAGGCTTGGAATAAGTAGAAAAGGAGAAAATGATTATCATGAACAAGAAAGAGTGACAGTGTGTCTCTCTAGTCCCCTAAGGAAGAAGAAAATGACTCAAAGAGTCAAGAAAGTGTGACCCGAAATGAGAAAACTGAAGTGCTTAAGGAAAGATGAGACCTTCATAGACCGATATATCCTACCTTGAACCAAAAGCCTTCATTACATTCCTGTAAAAGCCCTATACAACTTCAAGTTGAGTGAGCTTACATTAGTGGTGATTTACATAAGGGGCAAGCTTATGGTACTTAGAGCCGGCTTGTGACCTTCCTTTGAGAGAGATGAGCGTACTTTTTCACAATCCTTGTTCTAAGTGCTACAATCTAAAGTGAGGTTTGCTTATGGAGAGTAGAGGAGTAAGAGTTTGGGTTCCACAATGACCTATGTAGTAGAAAGAGTTTCCTTGATGAGTTAAGTCAACTCTTGATGCTTTTGTGTCGCACTAAGGCTATCGTACTAAAATGATTGTGTGTTGTTAATAATGCATTTGAGTTGAGGGTAATTGTTAGTCCCAATTGATGCTTGATGAAGTCACCTTAGGACAGCTGAAATGTTCCTTTCTTTTATCTTGTGGAGGTGGGAATTACTTTGTTTGCTTGAGGACAAGCAAAAGCTTAAGTTTGGGGGAGTTGATAACTATGAATTTTAGCCTATCTTATGCTCTCTTTTGCTTAGGTTTTGGATCAAAATGTGTAAAAGTATTCCCGAAAACTGACTTAATGTGCTTATCTGCAGGGTTTGGTCAAAATGATGCAAGAAAGCCAAAATCAACTCATGAAGGAGTTAAATTTGCACAAGTTCAAAGCTAAGATAAAAGCGCTGACCGCGAAGGAAAAGAGTGGCCGCGGAAGATCCACGGCTAAAGCGGCCACAATTACGCGGTCCGTGGAATTAAAATTCAGAGAAGGTGTTTTGGGTGCAACAGAGACCACTGACCGTGATGAAAAAGTGCAGCCGCAGAAAACCTGACGCGGCCGCGGTGACATTTCCGCTGAGAGCGTCGGTCAAAGTTCAAAGACCTTGCAATATGAGCTCAAATGAGGGACACGGTCTGCGAACATTTTACGCGGACGCGATAGAAGCCAACGCTAACACGGTAGATTTTACGTTGTTCGCAAAACCTAGACCAGTCCCAGTCCAAAATTGAAGAAACGCAGTCCGCGCTTGTTTTTGCGCGGCCGCGAAAGTTCATGCGCTGAGGCGGCCAGTATTCCGCTGACACCAGAACCTCCGTAGGGGTAGTTTTGTCCAGTAATTTCAGTTGTGTATAAATAGATCTTTTTTACATTTTTAGGTCATCTTTTGTCTGAGGATATCACGAGCAGCCGTTTGTTTACTACTTAGAGTAATTTTAGAGAAGCTTTAGCTATTATTCTTAGATTTTATTCTTGTAATCAACTTTTATGGCTTATATTTTATCTCCATCTTTGATTTCTACCTTGATTATGAGTAGCTAAACCTAATAGCTAGGGTTGTGACCCAACCCTAGTGTGGGTATTTAATGGGTCTTCAATTTTAGTGTTTAATTGTTTATGGGTTAATGATATTTAGCTTGATTCATGCTTTAATTGTAGAATCAATGGTTGCAAACACTGATTCATGCTTTTATGACTTAGACTCTTCTAGACAAAGAGAGACTAAGTCTAGGAAATGCAGGCTAACAAGGAATTGGGGTGCATTCAAGAGATTGATAGTCCCAATTAAAGGGTTAAACTTAGAGATAGTAATACCTGACTTGAGCCAATTTTGCTTGCATTGTTTGAACACCCAATTGGGCTTGAGAAAGCCAATTAGGGCAAAGTCACTCAAACTACCGAGAGGTATAGAGTGAGTAATTATGTGTAAAGGTTATATAATAACCCGAAATATAACAAGCTTGTCCTAAATTCTAGACCCCATTAGATACTCGCCTAGGAGTAAGTCACTTCCCTAGTGCTTTTTATCAATTGAGAAAAATCCTACAAAAACATTGCACTTAGATTATTTTTAGCAATCAGTAGCATTAAAAGTAGAATAGCAACAAATCCAAGCATGGTTAGAAGTGCAATTAAAACCAACACCCGTAGCTAGATTGGATAGAAACCCAACTCCCAACCAATATTATCTCCTTGTAGATATCGATCCCGACCTTTCGGGTAAAAGCTGCATCGACCACTCCTTGCCATTATATAGTGGTGTAGGGTTGGAGCCGATCAGTACTTACACTCCACTATTATCTAGTAAGCTACAATCCTTAATGTCATTCATGATCTCCTTATGAAAAGTAATGTGATGTGAAGCACCGGAGTCTGATATCCACTCACAAAAGGCATTTGATAATAATGCAGTTATACCTGCCATAACCGAGTAACAGTCACATATGCCTTGTTTGTTCAGAAAACTTAACAATTGCTTGTATTAATCTTCTGTGAAGAAATTCCTTTGTGTGAGCTAAGTGTCTGATGAATTTCCTGCCTTAGTAACAACATCATTAGCATAGGATTTGACACCTTGTACTTGCACTTTCTTCTTACGTTTGAAATCTGCGGGGGTACCCTATGATCTTATAGCAGTTTTCTTTTAGATGACCTTTGTAGCCGCAAAACTCACAAATCAACCCTGGTTTCTTGGCCTTGAATCCCTGAGTGAATGTCTGATTTTTTCCATATAGCATGGTCAAATGCTCACTATTAGATTCCCCTGTTCCAAGAGTTCGTTGGCTTTCTTCTTGTATGACCAAGGCATATGCTTGATTAACTGTCAACACTGGTGTCTTGAGTAACACTTGGCTCCTCACATGGCCATAGCTTTTATTTAAGCTAACCAAAAACGGTAAGAGTCTCAAATTTCTAATTTATTCGATGAAAGATCTCGTTTCCTCACAATCACACCTTGGCCCTACCACTAACAAGTCCATTTCATCCCAAAGATCCTTCATCTTGGAGTAGTAAGCAATGACTAAATCTGTACCTTGAGTCAACGATCCTATCATCTTCCACAGACGATATGTTTGAGTCAAATTTTATTTGTCAAATCGTTCCTTAAACTCACTCCAAATTTTTTCCGCATTTCAGGCATAAATGATGCTAGGTTGCAACTCCACTGTCACTGTCTTTCCTATCCATGATAGCACCATAGCATTGCATCTTTCCCGTTGATTTGCTAATTCGCCTTTGAATGAACCTTTTACACAGGTTCCCTCTATGAACACTAATTTATTTTTCACAGTGTCATTAGAATAGCTAGACTCCACATACCATACTTTTTTGGACTAGTGAGTTTTATGTCGATCAATGCCACACCAGGTATGTCTGATTCCCTCAAGTACAAAGGATGATTGTGGTCAATTCGAGGAATTTATGCTTCTTCCATGGCCGCCCAATCTCAACAATGGCTTCCTACTGAAATGATAATATTTTGCTCCTAAATCCCGATCGATCGCTCTGATACCATGATAGAATCTGAGATATATTCATCTGAACTCAGATTATTACAGATGCAATGGATGAACTATGCAATTGAGGAAGATCATTGATAGAAGGAAGATGAATTCTCATTACTGTGTTAACTAACTCTAGGAATAGACATTATTAACTAATATAACCACTTCCGGTATTAGTTAGTGGAGGAGCACAATGAAATTACTAAACTACCCCTTAGTTAGTACACTAAATGATACAATCTAGATATCCATCGAGCGTTGGAGGCTACTGTCATAACTTGATGGCTACATATATAATTTCGCCTACAAGTAAAGACTATACTACATTTGGTGGCTAAATTTGTAATATTTAGCTCCCTAGTATAAATAGCCCTTAAGGCTCTCATTTTAGGGTTAGCTTATTTTGATATTGTGAATGAAAACTCATTGAGAGTGTTTAGGATGAATTCCTCCTATGTTGGTTGATTACTTGTTAAGGTGAACTTGCAAGGGGATTGCTTTCCCTTGAGGGTTGTTCCTATAGTTTTGGGTCAATTAAGTCTTAAATTGATTGGCTATTTGTTTATTTCAAATGTTCATTCAATTTCCTTGGTTGGTTCTTTTCTAAATCTCTATCTTTTTATCATTTTATTTGTGTTCTTGTTATTTTGCTTCGGCGTTCGTATCATCTTGGTATCAGGGCCTAGACTAAGAATTGTTCCATCAATTCTTTCTTATTGCCGCTATTTTTTTAATCCAAAACAAAAAAATATAAAATTAGAAAAAATATTCCTTTATTCTTGGCCAAATCTGCAGTGGGATTTATTATTGTTCAGAGACTTTATCGACTTTTGGTGCCTGATTCTGAAATGTTACTTGAATCTAAGAAGTATTTGTGGTTGTGGTTTGGATTTGAGTTGTTATTTGTTGAAAATTTTCGGATCTAGAAAGTTGGAGATATTTTCTGAGAATTTTTTAAATTTGTTGCGAATCTGGAGATTAGAAAATCGTTTATATTGTTGCAGGAGCCTAAAAATTGAAGAAACAAACTGACTTGGAGGGATTTGAGTGGTCAAAAAATCGGATCCACCATTGTTAAGCATTGAAGATTTGAGGTTTGAATCAAAAGGTAAAAATCCTTGGTTGAAATCGAATGGGTAGTTAGGACTAGTGTTCATAACATCATTGTGAAGCTAATACTAAGGTTTGGATTCAATTGAGTGGAAACTTGAAGAAGAAACTCCATTGTTGAAGCTTAAGCTTCAAAACTTGAACATGGGTTTTGTTAATTTGGTAGTTGTTTGAAGAAATTGTTGCTTGAGGTTTGTTAATGGAGTTGTAGGGAACTTGTATCTCAAATTTGGTGAGGTTTGGTGAAGATTTGAGGTGTTTTTGATTGAATTTGTGATTGAAAAATGAAGAACTTGAGGAAGAATGCTGAAATTTCGAATTTTGTAGGAATAGTCACATCTTGCAGCACAATTTTGAAATTAGCCACTTTTGTCCAGTAACCCATTTCTGCCCAATTTCAAAAATAGCCTTTTCAGCTTGTTTCTTTTTCTTTCTTTCTTTTCTTACTTATTATAGCTAGTTTACTTAAGTATTAGTTCATACTTAGTGATAAACTATTTTTTTGTGCGTACTTTATTTTATTTCATGCTAATTTTATTTGTGCTTTTATCTTTAGTCTCGTTGTTAATTTCTTGTTTCTATTGTCCGTTTGTTACTTTAGCTTCTTTGTTGAGTCACATAAACTCCATTCTTTCCCCGAAGTTGGAAGTTCCACTTGAAAGTGCCTTGATTGAGTTTGATATCAACTTTGGATATTCATCCAAGAGTGAAAAAAGGCTTGAGTGGTGGGATTCTTAGAGAGTGTGTGCCTAAAGCCAAGTGCATTAGAGTGATACACGAGCGGTAAAATTTGAGTGAAATATTTGAGGGATACACAAAGGGAGTGAATTGGAGAGGTCCTTTTATTTTATTTTTTTTAACTTGTTTTCTTTGTTTGTAGGTACTATGTCTTTGAATATTGGAGGTATTTTAACTCCAAAGGAGGGAGTCTCTAATGAGACTATTTTGGAGGCTTTACAAGCTTTGATTATGAAAGTTGACAACATGGAAAGTATGGTCAAGTCTCATGATAACCTTCTTAACCAATGGCAATGCTTGTCACCTAATACTAACCAAGGAGTGGAAACTAGTGCAACACTCCATAAAATAGTACTACTCCTACCACACCACACATTGCAAGGCTAATTAATCAACCACAAGTTGATAACAATCAAGTACCAAGACAAGGTTCACTTCCACAAGGTAGACAAGCAAGAGTTGAGCATCAACAAAAACCTCTTAGTCCACAACAACCGCAAAATGACTTTTATGATGATTTGGACTATGACGAGCAATATGATAAACCGGTTAGAGTCCAACCTAGAAGGAATGGACAAGGAGGCTTTCGAGGGAGAGGTGGAAGGTATAGTAGGAACTATCAAGGTAGAAACTTGATTGATGGTTATGATTATGGTTATGATGGAAATATTGGTAATGAAGAACATGGTAGAAGATGGGGAGATGAAGAAGACCAAGGTCTTAATAACATCAAGACTTCATTTCCTACTTTCAATGGAAGTAGTGACTCTGAGGAATTTTTAGATGGGAAATACAAATGGAAAGAATGTTTGAGCTTAACAATGTATCCGATACAAAGAGGTTCAAGCATGCCATTTCTAAACTTATTGGTTATGCTTCTTCTTGGTGGGAGAAAGAGAAACGGGACAGAAATAGAAATGGAGATATTGCCATTGACTCTTGGGGGTTTCTTAGAGTGGTTATGAGAGCAAGATTTGTGCCCGAAGAGTATGTGAATGACTTGCTTACCAAATTTTACAATATGAAGCAAGAAAATAAGAATGTGGAGGCTTACTTTGAAGAGTTGGAAACTACTAGGGTTAAAGCCAATCTTGATGATAATGGAAGACTCATTATCTCTAGATTTTTGGCGGGGCTTAAGCATGAAATTTCTAGCCAATTGACGTTGCACAAATTTGTTACTATACATGAGGCACTCCAAGGGGCTATCAAGGTTAAAAATAAACTCCAAGAATAAAGGCAACACAAAGAGAGAAAATTCAAAAATTACAACACTTCATGGAGCAAAAACAAGAAAACTTGACAATCTCTTTCAAATGAAAACAAGCCAAAAGTTGACTCCAAGTGTCAAAGTGACAAAGGCAAACCAAATGCGGAGGCTAAGGAGGGAGGTAACAATTCTAAACTTCATTTGCAAAATCCTAACTCTAATAGGTGCTACAAATGTCAAGGATATGGTCATAAAATGAGTGCATGTCCTAATAGAAGAACCATAATCCTTATGGAAGAAGCTTATGAAAGGAAAGAAAGTAGAGAATCATGTGAAGAAGAGGAGGTCGAATGTGATGATAAAGTAGAATATGACACCCCTAATTTACCTTTGCATGTTGTTAGGAGAGTGTTGAGTGTGCAAGTGATGGAAGATATGAACCAAAGAGAGAACTTATTCCCTGGAAGGTGTAAGATTAAAGATCAAATATTTCTACGGTTAAAAAGAAGGTAGCCCTTCTTTATATTATTTTTTAATGATGATTCCGTTTCATTTTCATATGATCTTAAATCTTATCTAAGAGAAAATAAAATAATAAAATTCATTATTAAAAATTTTGGCCCTCATAAATTTTGGGGCCTAAGAACAAATCTTTACTAACCGCCACTTGAACCAACCCTGAATAGTTTATTAGTTGCTTCAATTATTGAAATGTGTACGACAAGTAAATAAATCTATTAAAAATTATTCATTTAGTTCAGTCCCAATATATCACCCCACTCAGTGAAAAAATATATGTTGGAGATGCGGGGTATGATCCCGTACCTCTCGCATGTGTATACGGTAGAAATCGGGGCTACCCAATTTCCTTCTTTGGCCTAGATAGGAATGCCACGTCAATGAGTTGGGGCGTCGAGTCCGGACCGAGGTCAACATCGATTGCGGCCAGAAAGAGGCAGACTTCGAGTGGCATCGGCATAGCTTGATAACAGAAAAGGCGAGATATCCACGATTGGTCTAAGATCGTGGCGTGAATCTCAAAACAGATCAATCTACATCGGTTAATTAGATGTTAATATGGTTTCCTACTATAATTAGAAGTGTACCTTATTTAGGACTCCTCTATTATATAAAGAGGGGTTCCATTCATTTGTAGACTCTCTCACACTCATACAGAGCAAGGCAATATAATATTTCCTTCTTCTGCTCATCAGCTTATTGCTCTTTAATTATTTTTCTTCAATTATTGTTCTTTAACTGTTCCCGCTTCATCGTTTTCGAGGGTTCATCAAGCTCGAGGATACTGTCCACATGTCAGTTTGTTCTATATTCTTATCGATTTCATCACTTATCTCTAAATTAACAAATTGGTATTGAGCGAAATTACGTATCCTTAAAACCACATTACAAGTTTAATTGTTACTCGATTTTTAGGATAAACAGTTTGAAGCCCACCGTGGGGCCAAGGAGAATAGTGATTGCTTGATATTTTAGCCTTCATAACACACACCTCTTTCATGCTTGTTCTTGTGAGTATTTTTTGGTTTCAGGAATCAGCATGTTAAACTCTCAAGCAGTACCTACTCACACTGACACCGGCCTTGGCCTTCACGGCGAAAAAGAGCATGTAGTCGCCCCGGGAAACGGAATACCTCCGATCAATCCCGACGCACCACAGGTCGTGGATCCGGTTGATGTCAATTCTCATGTCGCCATTCGTGGAGATTTAGGCGCCGACCCTGAAAATAGCGTCCGTAGAGACACTCGAGCAGCTGATCGGAACACGCAAAATGGTGAAGAAGGTGGAGTTAGCCTTCGCATGATATTTGACATGCTACAAACTCAGCAGGCTGCAATAGCACAACTCCAGAATCGGGCACCAAGTAGAATTGAACTCGATACATCGCAGGAAGTTGTACATAGGGTCGAACCAGTACAGGAGAAATTGAACGATAGTGGATCATCGGGGACTTATCCCGCCATCATGGAGATGCTCGAGGAGCTCACTAAAAAGATTGAATCAGGTGAAAAGAAAATCGAGGCCAATGACAAAAAGGTAGAGACGTACAATTCACGGGTTGACCAAATACCGGGGGCACCCCCGATCCTAAAGGGTTTGGATTTGAAAAAGTTTGTGCAGAAGCCTTTTCCTCAAAGTGCGGCTCCGAAGCCCATTCTTAAGAAGTTTCGTATGCCGAACATACCTAAGTACAACGGGACCACTGATCCTAATGAACACATCACTTTGTACACATGCAGAATAAAGGTAAATGACTTGGAAGATGATGAGATCAAGTCCATTTTATTGAAAAATTTGGGGAAACTTTATCAAAGGGGGCAATGATATGGTACCACAACTTGCCGCCCAACTCCATCGATTCTTTTGCCATGCTCGCTGATTCATTCGTAAAGGCGCACGCCGGAGCAATAAAGGTCGCGACCAGGAAATCGGACCTTTTCAAAGTGAGACAGAAGGACAATGAAATGCTAAGGGAGTTCGTATCTCAATTTTAGATGGAACACATGGATCTACCCCCGGTTACTGATGATTGGGTTGTCCAAGCCTTCACTTAAGCTCTGAACGAGCGAAGTTCGGTAGCGTCACGCCAACTAAAGCAAAATTTGATCGAATATCTAGCGGTTACCTGGGCCGATGTGCATAATCAGTACCAATCGAGATCAGGGTCGAGGATGATTAGTTGGGAGTTCCATCCGGTTCCGTTTACCCAAACAGGTTTGAAGGCAAGATTCAGAGGGACATCGATAGAGAGCTCCGATCGAACAGAGATCGATACCAACCTTTAACGCATATCGTAGGAACAACGGATTAGGACGTAATCCCGTTCGTAATGATCGAAGGAATGATGGAGGTCAAAATTCTCGAGGTCTTATGAGTAAGAGTGGCTTCGATAAACATGTCGAGCCTAAGGAAGAGCCACGGTTTTCAAAGTACAACTTCAGCGTCGATGCTTCAGGTATTGTGTTAGCCATTGGGCGGATCAAGGACACTAGATGGCCCAGACCCCTGCAAACCGATCTAGCTCAAAGGAATCCGAATCAAATGTTCAAGTACGATGGAACCCATGGTCATAGAACCGAGGACTGCAGACAATTAAGGGAAGAGGTATCTCGTTTATTCAACGAAGGTCATCTTCGAGAATTCTTGAGTGACCGAGCAAAAAATCACTTCTGAGACAGGGATGCGAACAGGAAGAACAAACAAGAGAAACCGCAGCACGTGATTCATATGATCGTCGGTGGGGTCGATATCCCTTAGGGTCCGGCATTTAAACGCACCAAAGTCATGATCACAAGGGAGAAACGTACCCGGGATTACTTACCAGAAGATACCTTATCCTTCAACGATGAGGATGCAGAAGGGATCGAACAGCCTCACAACGACGCATTGGTAATTTCTATCCTTATGAATAAAATTCAAGTTAAACGTGTGTTGGTTGATCCAGGTAGCTCGGCGAATATTATTCGATCGACGTTCGTGGAGAAACTCGGCCTTCAGGATCAGATCGTACCTACAGCCCGAGTACTCAACGTTTTAACATGGCGAGTGAAACCACCAAAGGGGAAATCATGTTGCCAGTAAACGTGGCTAGAACTATCCATAAAGTGAAGTTCCACGTGATCGAAGGAGATATGAGGTATAATGCACTGCTCGGAAGACCTTGGATCCATAATATAAGGGCGGTACCTTGAACGCTTCACCAAGTCTTGAAATTTCCAACACCGAAAAGAGTCAAAACGGTGTACGGCGAGCAACCAACAACCAAAGAGATGTTTGCAATCGATGAGGTGATACACGTGTCAACCCTAACATCATCAAAGGGACCAGAATCAAAGGAAAAATAGAAGGTCAAATAGCAACCACAGTTTTCGGCTTTGACCAGATCGGAACAGCAGGAAATTATCGAGGACGATGATTGCATGATACCTCGAACATTCGTAATCCCTGATGATTCCAATGCCACGAAGTCAATGGTCAAAGAGCTGGAACAAGTCATACTGATTGAGCACCTGCCCGATCGAAAGGTATACCTGTGCACGGGGTTAACTCCCGAGCTCAGGGAAAAACTCATGAAATTCCTTATTAAAAATATGGATTGTTTTGCTTGGTCCCACCTTGACATGACAGGGATCCCACCGAAGATCACGATACATCGACTGATCCTGGACCCAAAATTCAGACCGGTGAAACAAAAGAGAAGGCCCCAATCCGAAGTAAAGCACGCATTCATAAAGGACGAGGTAACTAAACTTCTCAAAATAGGGTCCATTCAGGAAGTGAAGTATCCCGAATGGTTAGCCAATGTAGTCGTAGTTCCTAAAAAGGGGAACAAACTTAGGATGTGTATAGATTATAAGGATTTAAACAAGGTATGTCCAAAAGATTCTTTTCCACTGCCTAACATCGATCGCATGATCGACGCCACGGCCGGCCACGAGATCCTTAGTTTTCTCGATGCTTATTCCGAGAACAACCAAATTCAAATGAACTCGGAAGACCAAGAAAAGACTTCATTTATCACCAAGTAAGGAACATATTGTTATAATGTAATGCCCTTCGGGATAAAAAAATGCAGGAGCTACCTACCAACACTTAGTAAATAAAATGTTTAAAGAACAGATAGGTAAGACAATAGAAGTATATATTGATGACATGCTAGTTAAATCCCTGCGCGTAGAGGACCATTCGACACATTTGCAGGAAACATTTGTGTTACTGAGAAAATACAACATGAAGCTCAACCCCGAAAAATGCATTTTCGGAGTCGGTTCGGGCAAGTTCCTTGGCTTTATGGTGTCAAATCGGGGGATCAAGATCAACCCCGATAAAATCAAGGCCATCAAAGACATCACTGTCGTGGACAACGTTAAAGCCGTGCAAAGGCTAACAGGGCGGATAGCCGCTCTAGGCCGATTCATATCAAGATCGTCGGGTCGGAGTCATAGATTCTTCTCTCTACTCAAAAAGAAGAACGATTTCACCCGGACCCCGGAATGCCAACAGGCGTTAGAAGAATTAAAGTGATACCTCTCGAGCCCACCATTGCTTCATACTCCAAAGGCAGATGAAAAAATCTACTTGTACTTGGCAGTCTCGGAGATCGCGGTAAGTGGTGTCTTGGTTCAAGAAGATCAAGGTACGCAATTCCCTGTTTATTATGTAAGTCAAACTCTAGGAGAAGCAGAAACTAGATATCTGCACTTAGAGAAACTGGCACATGCACTAGTAAGAACCTCTAGAAAGCTAAAACCGTATTTTCAATGTCACCCCAACCACGTACCCGCTTCGAAATGTTTTGCATAAGCCCGAACTATCGGGACGATTAGCCAAATGGGCCGTCAAACTCAGTGGTTACGATATCGAATATCTATCCTGAACAACCATCAAGTCTCAAATTTTAGCAGATTTCATAGCCGATTGCGCGCCAACCCTCGTACCCGAAGTCGAGAAGGAACTCTTGTTAAAATCAGGTACATCATCGGGGGTGTGGACCCTTTTTACAGACGACACTTCGAATGTGAAGGGGTCCAGGCTGGGCATCGTTTTGACGCCGCCCACGGGCAACACTATTAGACAATCTATCAAAACCTTTAAGTTGACTAACAATGAGGCCGAGTATGAGGCCATGATTGCAGGTCTCGAGCTGGCTAAAAGTTTGGGAGCTGAGGTCATCGAGACCAAGTGTGATTCACAGCTCGTGGTTAACCAGGTCAATAAAACCTTCAAAGTCCGAGAAGATCGAATTCAAAGGTACTTGGATAAATTGCAGGTAACCTTATAGCGGTTCAAAGAATGGACCCTACAACATGTACCTCGAGAACAGAATAGTGAGGCTGACGCCCTTTTAAACTTAGGGTCATCAGTCGAAGATGATGAAATTAGCTCGGGGACTGTCGTGTAGCTTTCAAAGTTGGTGGTCGAAGAAGGCCATGCTGAGATAAACTCCACAAGCTTAACTTAGGATTGGAGGAATAAATACATCGAGTACTTGAAAAACGGAAAGCTCCCATCGGACCCCAAAGAATCGAGGGCCCTACGAACTAAAGCTGCTCGATTCACATTGGCTGAAGACGGAACATTATACAGAAGGACGTTCGACGGACCATTGGCAGTATGTTTGGGACCAGGGGACACCGACTATGTTCTAGGAGAAGTCCATGAAGGCACTTGCGGGAACCATTCCGGTGCCGAATCACTAGTTCATAAAGTCATCAGAGCAGGATACTATTGGGACAGTATGGAAAAAAATACTAAGGAGTTCGTTCGAAAATGTGACAAATGCCAAAGGCATGTGCCGATGATCCACCAACCCGGAGAGCAACTTCATTCAGTCTTATCCCCGTGGCCATTTATGAAATGGGGGATGGACATCGTAGGTCCTCTGCCATCAGCCCCAGGTAAATCCAAGTTCATTTTATTTATGAATGACTATTTCTCTAAATGGATTGAAGCACAGGCTTTCGAGAAAGTCGGAGAGAAGGAAGTTATAGACTTCATCTGGGATCACATCATATGCCAATTCGGGATACCTGCAGAGATAGTATGCGATAATGGAAAGCAATTCATCGGCAGCAAAGTAACAAAGTTCCTCGAGGAACACAAAATAAAAAGGATATTGTCAACACCATATCACCCTAGTGGGAACAGACAGGCCGAATCAACAAACAAGACTGTCATTCAGAATCTAAAGAAGAGATTAAATGACGCTAAGGGAAAATGGAGAGAGGTCTTACCTAAAGTTCTTTGGGCATATCGAACGACGTCAAAAACTAGCATAGGGGCAACGCCATTTTCCCTAGTGTATGGCACCGAGGTTCTGATCCCGGTCGAAGTCGGGGAGCCTAGCGTCAGGTTTCGATATACAACGGAAGAGTCGAATCACGAGGCTATGAACACAAGTCTCGAACTGTTAGATGAAAAATGGGAAGTCGCCCTCGTTAGAATGGCAGCACAAAAGCAACGCATCGAAAGATACTACAACCGAAGAGCCAATCTTTGCCACTTTCGAATTGGGGACTTAGTTCTGAGAAAAGTCACTCTCAATATCCGAGACCCAAATGAAGGAAAACTCGGACCAAATTGGGAAGGGCCATATCAGGTCCTCGAGGTCATCGGAAAGGGATCTTACAAACTCGACACGATAGAAGGCGAACAATTGGAATGTATCGCTCCTCAAACGATATTATTTCTAAGGTACGACTTTCTCCCTTTTCATTTATATTCGATACTAACTTGTTGCAGGTGTTCGATCGAAGGTGTCGAGAAGCTTTTCAACATGAAGACCTTAGGTTTTAAAGCACGCATTGCACTCTTTTTCCTTAGATCGATTTTTACCCCAAATGGGTTTTTTCGACGAGGTTTTTAACGAGGCAACAATAATATGTGCTACTTGGGGACAATTCAACAGTATCCGAGGCTTCTCTGCAATCAACCTCGAATACTAGGGGGCATCATTCTCGGAAGTTATGTTTTCAAAGGAGATGCTTCGTACCAACAGGGTCTCGATAGGAAAATTTTGTAAAGGGTCAAACGGTCAAACGAACCGTGCCCATGTAGATTGCCCGATCCCTAATGACAAAACATGTACGCATGAATGATATATATTGAAAGAAGTATTTTTTCCTTATCAGGTGTTCCTTGCCTTAGTGATATTTCTACTTAACAATTTCATACTTACGAAAATCGGCTCAAGAGCCAATCGCAACTAAAACTCGAGCAATTAACCCTGTACTCGGGGACTGCCGTCGAAAATCAACATGTTCGAACTGTCAAAAGACCTCAAAGAGGCGCCCCTCAATTTATTGGCCAAGGCCATCACTCTCGGGGACTAACACTTCGAACAAGTTCGACGTGTTGTTGGGAAAGTAAGACCAAGAGTCACACCCAAAGGCTACAACCAAACTAACGCGGCTCGGAGATGTTAGAACCTCACAATAAAAACAAGCCTTCGAATTCTCTGAAAACCGGTTAAAAAAGGCTACCCTCAGCAAAATAATCAAAGGGCTTCGATAAAATCAGCCCTCGAAAAACCTTAAGAGGTATCGAATTATTCAAATACGAACTTGTTCTAAGGCACAAAAATCAAAGGGGTTTCGATCGACATTAAACCTCAAAAAACCCNTCGCTGAAGAGAATGAAATTAAAAAAAAAAAAAAAAATATATATATATATATATATATATATATATATATATATATATATATATATATACACACACATGCTAAGGCATAAGAAAATTTTACTAAGTCTTTGAGCCAAAAGAGGGAAAAAATAGCCATCCTTTAGAGGCCATATCAACCCAATTCAAAGAGCCTAAGGGTCAACACACTTTGAGTTCGAGAACATGTTCTCACTCGATTCGAACCTAAGGGTCCCTCTATCTCGAATATGAATAAGAACCTACTCGACTACAGATCGAGGTTCCTAAGGGTCTTTTTTCTCCAAATTCAGATTTCACTCGAATCCGACTATAAAAGCATTATTATTGTGGCTTCGATCAAGTCCTTTAAAACCAAAACCTCGAACATGTTGTTGAAACATAAAAATATGCTAAAATTGTACAAGGCACGAAACGTGTTTGAAGACAAAATTTGAGGAGGCACTCGAAAGAGAAATTTCTTTCTATATATGGGCAAAAATATGTACGAGGGACCGACAAGGGGCTTACAAAAGAGAAAAGGAAAAATAAAATTCTAACTATGCCCGGGGCTGATTTCTCCCTCGGGGGGAGCTTCCCTTTTGGGCCCCTCACCGTTATCAAACCCGTCCTGGCTGCCTTCATCATCATCGTCGTCATCGGAGGAGACAAGCAACCTGGCATCGATTTAAAGCACCTTAGCTTGAGCTATCTCCTTGGAGAGGTCAAAACCTCGAGCATGGATTTCCTGGAGGGTCTCCCTCCGAGATTGGCACTTGGCCAGATCATTACTCCACCGCGCTCGATCGGCAGCCTCCCTCAGCTGAGTTTGGGCAGCCTCGGCATCAGCCAGGTACACGGCTATGGACTTGTCAGCCAAGGCCTTCGCCTTTTCAACCTCCGCCTTGGCCTCATCAAGCTCGGCCTCGAACTCTTCGATCCTTTTGGCTTGGGATGAGCTCTTCTCTTTAGTACTCCGAAGTTGAACTTCGACTGATGACAGTCGCACTAAGGCAGCCTCCTTCTCCGTAGCTAGTTGGTCCATGTTCTCTTTCCACCGATTGCAGTCCGCTTTAACTTGATCGACTCCCCCCCGGAGCAGCTCGATCCTTTCAATTTTTGCTGCAACTGAGACATCGAGGTGTTAGCCTCCACTCTTGGGTCAAGCCCATATGTTCTCAAAAGAACATTTACCTATTCATTCAGCTCGGCCTCATCCGTACGAGCTTGGTCCAAGTCTGCTCAAAGATCCCTGAGCTCTTCATCCTTTTGACCACAAAGGAGCTTCAAAGCATTCCTCTCCTCTGAGGTCTTCTGGAGCTCGACCTTGCATTGGCTCTGGTCAGCCCGAGACTTGGTAAAAGCCTATATAAAAAGAAAGATATGAGTTAGGTTAAAGGGAGAAGAAGGAAAAGAAAATTACAACAATGGGGATTAACACTTACTCGAGATAAAAGGCGTTGGGCCTCTCCAAAGAGGGAAGACGCATCATTGAGATCAGCGGCATCATCGACCCCGGTAAAACAATCCCGAAAGAGATCCTCTTCACTGGGGATTCCGCCTATGTCAGGGGTCTGTAGAGTCCAAGCGTCCCTTATAGCCTCCTCGAAAAAGGCCGGTAGAGAAGGAGTGTGGCCTACTGTCACAACCCTGAGCGAATCGGTCGGGGCTTTCTGTTCAACCCTGGGGGTCTCAGAACCGGCCCCCTCCGGTATGTTCGTTGATGGCCGAGGGATAACCTCAACCTCAGGCGATTCGGGGGCTTTTCCCGAATCTTTCTTCGAGGCCTCCTCATCACGAGGCCGGGTCTCGACAATCGCCTCTGGCTTGGAAGGCTTGACGGCCTCGATCGGCTTCCTTGCTCGAACCACCAGCGCCGAGTCATCGCCCTCATCTTCCTCTTCTTCTTCTTCCCCCAATTGGTGGATCGACTCTATAGTTAGAGGGATGATATTTCTCCTGCATCTTCAAGCTGGAACCTTTTTAGGTTGGGGGTCCTCAGACTCCGAGACCCTTTTCCTTTTGTTATCTTTCCCCGACTTTGGAATCGGGTGCTCGACCTCTTCCCTAGGTGGGGCCGGCCTCATTTCAGCAACGTCCCCGAGGCCTGCATCAAAGGTAATCAAGTATAAGTAAAAAGGAACGTTTCAGAAAAAGGCATCGAAAGCATACAGGATAAACTTACCATGATTCTTGGCCTCCCATCTGCCCCTTGCCAAGTCACGCCAGCAGCGCTTGGCATGGGAAAAAGTCGAGGCCAACTTCCGAACCCAGTCTTCGAGGTTGGGTACTGCATAAGGCATCCAAGCAACCGCTGCATAGTAGATGAATACATTACATAAAGCGAAAAATGAAGTACGAAGACTAATGGGTAACACGTTACTTACGATCGGGGTTCCACTTCTTGGGGAATGGCAGTTTCTCCTCTAGGATGAGGTCGCAGGTTCTTACCCATACGAACCGGCTCATCCAACCCCGGTCCTTGTTCTCATCGGCGCTCGTGAACAAGGCTTTCATTGCTCGGCGTTAGAGCTTGATCAACCCCCGAAAAAGTTGAGGTCGATATAACCACATGAGGTGGCTGAGAGTGAACTCTAACCCTTCGGCCTTGTTAGAAAAGAAGCGGAGCATGATCACTATATGCCAGAGCAAGGGATGAACCTGGCCGATGGTGACCTGGTACCTCTTGCAAAAGTCAACGATAACTGGGTCATGAGGATCCAATGTGAAGGGGTAAGTGTAGCTTAGAAACCCCTCAACGTGGGTGGTAATACTCTCTTCGGGAGCTAGATTTGTATCACGACCTCAACCCCCCAGTTACAGTCTCTCTTCACATCCTCGAGATGGCTCGCCGTTATCGAGCAGATATATCTCGACACATGTTCACATCGGCCAGAGACCGACGGAGGGTTCTCGACTTTGAAGTCGGATGTTAAGACACAAGGGTCGGGAACATACTTATGAGGGAGAGGTTCCACTAGTGTTTTGTCACCGTCGGCCGGGAAGAAGAGGATGAAGCTTTCTCCTTTTGAGAGACAGTCTTGGAGGTTTTCGCCATAAATTTAGGTAGAAAGAAGTGGAAAGAGGTGAATTTGGTATTTTTGGTACTGACAAAGTTGACTCAACGGGTGGTGAAAGAGAAGAGATGGAGAGAGTAAGAAACTTAGAAAACTTGGTGGAGGTAAAATTTTGATTCAACCAAAGAGCCTGTATTTATAGATTCACGGCGACGGTTCGGTGGTGCTAGTGGCCGACCATCCACCGGCAAGCATTAATGGTTTGGGGAACTGAATCGATGGGACATTTCGGTCACCTCGATCGCTGACGTCACGGGGATGACATCATCATCAGGGTCTCCAAAATATTGAAGCTCAAGTCGTTTCTTGTCGTTTTACTCTAAGAAATGAGAGGACTATCTGTATACGGTAAAATTGGGGCTACCCGATTTCATTCTTTGGCCTAGATAGGAATGTCACGTCAAATAGCTAGGACGTCGATTCCGGACCGAGGTCGACATCGATTGCGGCTAGAAAGAGGCAGACTTCGAGTGGCATCGGCATAGCTTGATAATAGAAAAGGCGAGATATCCGCGATTGATCGAGGATCGTGGCGTGAATCTCGGAACAGATCAATCTACAGTGGTTAATTAGATGTTAATATAATTTCCTACTATAATTAGAAATGTACCTTATTTAGTACTCCTCTATTATATAAAAAGGGGTCCCATTCATTTGTAGACTCTCTCACATTCATACAGATCAAGGCAATATAATATTTCTTCCTTCTGCTCATCCTTACTGCTCTTTAATTATTATTCTTTAATTATTGTTCTTTAATTGTTCCCGCTTCATCGTTCTCGAGGGTTCATCAAGCTTGAGGATACTGTCCACACGTCGGTTTGTTCTATATTATTATTGATTTCATCACTTATCTCTAAATTAACAAATTGGTATTGAGCGAAATTACGTATCCTTAAAATCACATTACAAGTTTAATTGTTACTCGATTTTTAGGGTAAAAAACATGCTAAGCGAGCGCTCTACCATCCGAGCTACATCCCCATATATGGAAAAGAGGGACAACTATATTGCCGGTTTGCCTACTTTTCTTTCATTTTCTATTTGTTTTTTTTGTTTTTTTTAAACCTTTGTTTCATTCTCATTGTCTTCATTTCCGGGACAAGGTGGGAGTGGCCTCAGTGGTGGACAAGCGGAGGGAATTTGAGATGGTTTGAACATGTAAAAAGGAGATGCACAAATGCCCAAGTGAGTGTTGTCTTGCTTTTCTAGTAGCTTGGAGCATCTTATCTGCTTCTTCTTCCATCCAAGTTTTATTTAGTATTATTCTCGCTTTTTCTTATTATCCATGCATTTTTATATTCTCTGATACTCTCAAAACCTTCATGATTAGCTATTGCATGGGAGTTTATCACCTTTCTAGCTCCACTGATATCCTTAAATGATTGACCTTCTCTAATTCCTATGTTCTCCAACTCATAAGTCACATCCCTCCTTTGTTTTTGGCTAAAAGCTTCAAGTTCTTCAGAGTTATAACCACATGAATTCGAATTATCAAAGCTATATTCACCAATACTTCTTTCTCGGTCAGCGTGAGATGGTCGACCAATTTAATGCAAATACTTCCTCGGTTGAGTGTCATCGTGTGAGGGTAGAGAGAGTTGCGAAATTTATCAAATTTCAGGATATTGAAAAGGAAGAGTTTATGGAAAAGAGGGAGAATTTAATGAGAACTTATGAATATAGGATAGCTGCATTGAGAAGCAAATATTGGAAGAGGAGGTTGAACTTGAATAACTTTGACCTCGAATTGGCTAAGCTCATCGAGAAATACTGCCCTAAGCAATCTGAACAACAGGTCAATGACAATGGCTCCATGTGACACAAACACCGTAGTAGCTTTAAATTTCTAATTAACTTGGGATGCTGAACAAACATTAATATCCTGGTCTGATCATGTGTTCTGATGATGTTAAAGAAATGATATCTGTGAAAACTAGTACCTTTGAACTAAAAAAGAAAAAAAGATTTAAACATCAGTAAAATATCAGATCAAGACAAATAAACTTATGGATGAGCTACTCTAATAGTGAGTTGCCCAACTACTATAATAATCGAGGATGAAAAAATAATAGACATGGAAACAAATCTGTCAACTCTTTCTCTTGATACTCTATCTGAAATATCATGGACGGATGTCGACATAAAAATTAAAGGACGATGTAAGGTATACTTCCTAGAAGCTTAAAAAAAACAGAAGCTTTTTGTTTCTCAGAATACAACTGTAGGAGAGCAATGGAGAAAAGAGAAATGCACTATTGATCAGCCGCGTCTTCTTTTTATCACTCTCGTCTATGAAAATAACTGTAGGTTTTTTTTTCCGACTGAAAATATATACTTCGTAGGCATAGAGAAATATTTTGAAGGCACGTGAAGCTTCTTTTTAAGGTTCAAAAGACTTGCAACAAACGCTTCCTTCAACCTACAGAAAGTGTTTGGTGCAAGTGTTTTAGACTTTATAAAGAAATATCATGTGCTTCGAAATATTTCCCTATGCTTAGGAAAACATCGGGAAAACATATTTCTCTCTATGCTTTCTAAGCATAATGAAATATTTCAAAGGCACATGGTGTTTCTTTATAAAGTTCAAAAGACTTACAACAAACACTCCCTGCAGATGGAAGGAAGTGTTTGTTGCAAGTCTTTTGAACCTTATAAAGAAGATTCATGTGCCTTCAAAATATTTCTCTATGCCTAGGAAGTATATATTTTCAGCCGGAAAAAAAACCCTACATTTATTTTCTTAGACGAGAGTGAAAAAAAAAAGACAGGAGTGGTCAATGATGCATTTCTCTTCTCTCTATCGCTCTCCTGCAGTTGTATTCTGAGAAACAAAAAGCTTCTGCTTTTTTTGAGCTTATAGGAAGTATACCTTACATCGTCCTTTAAATTTTATGTCGACATCCGTCCCTAAGATTTCAGTCAGAGTATCTGCATTTATTTTCTTAGACGAGAGTGGAAAAAAAAGACAGGAGTGGTCAATGATGCATTTCTCTTCTCTCCATTGCTCTCCTGCAGTTGTATTCTGAGAAACAAAAAGCGTCTGCTTTTTTTGAGCTTCTAGGAAGTATACCTTGCATCGTCCTTTAAATTTTATGTCCACATCCGTCCTTGAGATTTCAGACAGAGTATCAAGAGGGAGAGTTGACAGAGTTGTCTCAATGTCTGCTATTTTTTCATCCTCGGGTATTAGAGTAGTTGATAACTCACTATTAGAGTAGCTCACCCATGAGTTTATTTTTTTTAATCTGATATTTTACTGGTGTTTAAATATTTTTTTCTTTTTTTTTAGTTCAATATTAGTTCTCACGGATATCATTTCTTTAACATCATCAGAATACATGGTTAGACCAGGAGACAAAAGTTTGTTCAACATCCCAAGTTAATTAGAAACCTAAAGCTACTACGGTGTTTGGGTCACATGGAGCCATTGCTATTGACCTGTTGTTCAGATTGCTTTGGTTAGCACTTCTCGATAAGCTTAGCCAATTCGAGGTCAAATTTCTTCCCAAGTTTAACCTCCTCTTCTAGTATTTGTGTCTCAATGCAGCCATCCTATCTTCATGATTTCTCGTCAGATTCTTGCTCTCTTCTACAAATTTTTTCATTTCCTTGTCCTGAAATTTGATAAATTTCGCAACTCTCTCTACCCTGACACGATGATCCTCAAGTGAGGAAGTATTTATATTAAATTGTTAGACCATCTCACACTGCTCCTGTTGTACCTTTTTAAATTTGTCTTCCTCAGCGGTCCTGGCATCGTGAATTATTTTGATAGGATCCTTGAAAAACTGCTCTTGGTATTCCATCTCTTCCTTGATCTGTTCATGGTGCATTTTTGTTTTCTTTCAATGTCCGGCGGTGCTTTTCACTCACCAAAGAGAGACTCTTCAAGAGCTTTCTCCCGCGTCTAGTGTTTAGCAGCTTTGTTCTTGAACCATACTAGTTGTTGATTATCCTCTATCGTCTGTTTCGCTAGATTTCAAACAGCTTCCTGGTATGGCTTCATCTCGAACTTCAATCACGAATTCTCAGGTGAATGCTGGTTAAAGTTGTCTATGTCTTTTTTCTTTGCCATGTGACCATAAAGCAGCTGTCCTCCCCCTCCTTCCCTCCCCCCCTCCCCCCGAATAAAATCGAACTGTGAGGCTCCGGATGATGTAAATACTACTTGGGAGTTTTTGAAGAATTTGGATGGGTAGTGGAATTTATTACATTTTAGTTTTAAATTCTTATTCTTTCTTGTTGAATTCTTTTCTAGGGTGAAAGAATTGAAAATTGTCGAGGAATCATGTCAGTTAAAGTTCCGCAGAAGGTTGTAATTTACTGCATAATTTTGAAGTGGTTGAGCTGGAGTTATTTTCATTAACATAATAATGACATTTTATGTCTTGTGTTGCACAATTTTTAGGCGATAAAGGACATTTATTCTGATAGCAATGTGGCAGATACCATCGAGGAGATATTTCGCAATGGCACGCAAGAAAAATATCTGGAGCTTCTCAGTGCAATAAATTGGTTCAGTACTGAGGTATTAGTATATTCTTCAGATAGTTAGTTTTCTTGCTTAATAGATGGAATAATACATTGTTCAATTCATATTCCTTACAATTGATAAATTTGTATTGCAGACGATTGAGTCTTTCTTTGATATTTTGGGTGCGAATTTCGCAGATTCCTATTTCTACAGCATCTTACATGTCGTATGTGACTCCAATTTTCTTCATATATTTTCCTTAGACATCTACGTCATCCATGTAATGCAATTTCCTTTCTTTTGTTCTAGATTAGTAAGATATGAAGCTACCTGCCAAAGGAAATAAATTTCCAACAACAACGCAAGCATAAGGAAAACCACAAAAAGGTAAAGGAAAATTTACTAAGGCTAGGATAACAATGCTAAAGCATGAGTATAATGCCCAGTTGTTTTTTTTCATTAAAATCTTTCTTCCAGTACTGGTTAAGAATCACTACTTTGGAGCATCTGCTGACCTGAGAAAGAGGAAAATTTACATCTTTGATTCCATTGATCAATATGTGGAAGATTATATCATTTATATGCTTCTACGAATTGTTTCTGTGGACAGTTTCATGTAAATTTATTTTTCTTCTACTCATAATTATGTTTCCTAACTTAATGGGTTTTCTTTTCCTCATTAATATAGTAATCTTAAAAGACATTAAGTCTTCAACTTCACATAGTAATATAATTATTTATAGTTGTAAAGGCTAACAAGTTAATAAGATATAAGTCATGTGTTTGCAATATATTACCTTGGATGTTATTGAGAGAAACATTATTTATTAATATAGAAATTTGAATAAGCTAGTAATCTAATCTTATTCTAAAATATTTCTACGGTTAAAAAGAAGGTAGCCTTTCTTTATCTATTTTTTTAATGATGATTCCGTATTTTTTTCATATTATCTTATATATATATATATATATATATATATATATATATATATATATATATATATATATTGGTTATCTTTAGTCCTTGTGAGAATTGGATTCTTATTTAGGCTTCCCCTTTGATGTAATTTTTCTAAAAGATATTGCAAATAAATTTAGGAGTTGATCCCTATTGTTCCATAAACCATACTCCTACTTGACTTACCTGCACTTTTAGATGCCTGTTTTACTAGGACTTTGCAAATAAATCCATAGTAAGTTCATTTGTCAATCGTCATCCTGCTTATCAAAGACTTCCATCTCCTGTAAACTAACGAGCTGTCTCTTTATATGATATAAAAAGAAAATGACATATTTTTATATTCGAAAATAATTTAATTTTAAACTTTTCATTTTGCCTATTTTATCCTTAATGAAAAGCTTTTACAACCATCTAAACTTTTAGGACTACAAGTTATAAACGTCCTTTTTTCTAAACTCCGAGACCTAGGGAATATGTTTTTTCGTTTTTCATCAATACACTAGGATTAGTTAACTAAAAACATAAACCAAAATAAGACATTGTGAATCACTAGGAGTTTGGACTTGGATATCTGCTTAAAAAAACTGGTTGATCGATGGCAAAAATACTTGAAGAAGGAATTACAAATGAATTGGTTTGTGACATAATTAAAACAACCAACCTTATCAAGTCTAGCCGTAACTAATTAAGGAAAGCATCAAGAGTAGCAACAATAACAAACAACCACATACCCAGTATAATCTGATAAGTGGAGTCTGGAGATAATGTATATGCAAACTTTACGCCTACTTCATGAATAGAACTTGGGCTCAAGGAAACTATTTCATAATGGTTTTGAAAAAGAAAACTAAGCATCATGGGTAAATGAAAAATAAAATACTTACAATCCGCACACAACGTCCAAGTAAATTTTTTCTCTAATTTTTGGGCGATGGTGAAGAGCTACCAAACTTGGCACGTAAGGAATTAAAAATGTTGACAGCAGGCAAATCATTTCACCCAACAACCTTCCCTTTGCAACATCGAAAAAACCCATCATACGATCATTCTCTTCAACCATCAACATTTCGTTGGTAAAGCTCATGTAATACATATCATCTATGTCGTATAATTCAGGAGCTGTCACACTAAACTCTAATTTCCATGAATTTAAGCTTCCTAAATCATTAGTATACGCAACATATCCTTTAAACAAGACATTGCGATTGCGACATCGTCTTACTGTCATCAAACAAAGCCTCCCTCCAATGTCTAGTATACTTGCATTCTCTTTTTCGCTTTTTATTGGTACCACAATCATATCGAATTCTTCCTTAGCTACGTCGAATACAATGAGTTTTGTTGTATCGTGACACTTGACTTCATGAATACGTGGATTGACATGACGATTCTCAGCACACCAATATAATATAACACACCATTTACATATACCACTGAGCTTGTACTAGGGTAAATTGAATGATGAATATTCCATTTTAATGGCCTCCATAAATGGTCAATTCCAACCGTCAAAATCGAGAAATTAAAGATATCTGATTCTTGGACGTTAAATACAAATTTATGTTGTAAAACGACCAACTTATATTGATTTGACAATGCGCAAAATCCAAGCCCAGCTCTAGTAGATCCTGGTGGATACCAATTTGGTGTCATGACCCAAAATTCACTAAAGATCGTGATGGCGCCGGACATCACTGTCAGGCAAACCAACTCCATTTAACTAGCAAATTCTTGTCTTAATATTTTCAAAAAAAATTACTTCCGCTAACCATTTAAACAATGAATAATAAACTTCACTGAATCAATAATGATATCTTTACAAAATTTATTTACTGAATAATCCCGAAATCATCCCAAAGCTCGGTGTCACAAGTGCATGAGCAATTACTAGGAAATCTAATAAAGTACAATGACTGTCCGGAATACAAACTTGGACAGAGAGTAATTGTAATACACTGAAAGAGACTCTGCTGGCTGCGGGTCGTCTCGAGAGATGCAGCTCATCTAAGTCTCTGTATCATCCATGCTGCTAAGTCCAATAGGCCACTAGAGGTATATGTGCCTGTGCAACAAAAATGCAGAGCAAGTGTAGCATGATTACGAAAACAACGTGTACTCAGAAAGTATTCCGCCTAATCTCGAAGAAGTAGAGACGAGAGGTCGACTTCGACACTTACTAGTGGTCCAATAATGATACACCCATAATATAGTAAATCAAGGATTTTTATAAACATGGTTGTAACTCAATAGAATGAAGTAAGTAAACAATTCTTTTATTCATAGGGAAGTTTCCAAATTCGTTTTCATCATTTATACATTCTCAATCCGGGGAAAATAATATCCTCATTTGTAAATATCAAGGCAAGAATTACAAGCATGCGCAAGTCATGCCGAGGACGTACGACCCGATCCACCAATATTTAAAATTTACACTGCCAGAGGGACGAATGGCGCGAACCATAGATGCATCTATTACCCTGCTCGCGAATCATACATGCGACACGGTCAAATTTAAATAAACACTCCAAACAGTCAATCTAGAAATCATCGGGGAATCAATTATCCAATAAAAGAAAATCTCTCTTTTTAAAAGTCAAGAAACGATGTCTAATTTTTAGAAAATTCATTTATCCGTTCAATATGTTTTAAGCATTTTAAATTGACAACAAGATTGCAAATATTACAAGTAAATCATGCTTTTGGGTCATAGACTACCCGGACTTAAGCATAATAGTAGCTACGGACGGACTCTCGTCACCTCGTGCGTACATAGCCCCCCACAAATTAGAAGCACATATCCAATTAATTCACCTATGGGGACAATTCCCTCTTACAAGGTTAGAAAGGAGACTCACCTCGCTTCGAAGTTCCTTAATTGGCTTCCAAGCCCTCCAAAATGACTCAAAGCGATGCCAACGCTCCAAAACTAACAAACAATTTTGCAAATTCATTAATATATGCTCGAATACTTATTATAATCCAATTTATAACAATTTCTAACCCCGATCAAAAAGTTGACAAAATCGCCCTCGGGCCCATATGCCCGGATTCCAAATTTTTTTGAAGATAAAGTTTGCCCACAATCTCACGAACTCAAATATATAATTTACTCTCGATTCCATGTCCAAAATCGTGGTAAAAAATTGAAGAACACCAATTTTCTAGGTTTCTGTTCAAAACCCAATTTTCTACCAATTTTCATGCTAAAATCTATACATAATCATGTATTTAACTCAAGACTAGTATAAACCACTTACCTCAAGCTTGGTGGTGAAAATGGCTCCAAATCGGCTCCCATGGAGGAAAAATGGTGAAAATGAGCCAAACCCTCGCCTTTAAAAGAACATACTTCCCAGCCCGCTTCTCGCACTTGCGGTCACTTGACCGCTTCTGCGGTTCCGCAGGTGCAGTTCCAATTCCGCTTCTGCGGTCCTTTGCCAACCCCTCTACTTCGCACCTGCGCCTTCTCTTCCGCAGGTGGGGTCCCGCTTCTGCGGCGGGATGACCGCATCTGCGGTCCCAGCACTCCCAGCTAAAGTCGCATCTGCGACCCTCATGGTCGCTTCTGCGGCTCCGTACCTGCGGCCAAAAGCTCGCAGGTGCGGTTATACCAGATATCAGTTGCCTCAATTCTTCCTCAAATTCCAAAATTGATCCATTAATCATCTGCAATCCACCCGAGGCCCCCGGGAACCCAACCAATCATATCAACCAGTCCCAAAACATAATACGGACCTGCTCGAGGCGTCAAATCACATCAAACAACGTCGAAATCACGAATTACACCCCAATTTAAGCTTCATGAACTTTAGAACTTCAAACTTCTTCATTTGATGCCGAAACCTATCAAATCACCTCCGATTGACCTCAAATTTTGCACACAAGTCATATTTGACATCACGGACCTACTCTAACTTCCGGAATCCGAATCCGACCCCGATATCAAAAAGTACACTTCCGGTCAAACTTCTCAAAAACCTTCAAATTTCTAACTTTAGCCAAATGACTCCAAAATGACCTACGAACCTCCAAATTCACTTCTGATCGTGCCCTCAATACCAGAATCACCATACGGAGCTATTCCCAGACTTAGAATCCCAAACGGACATCGATAACACTGAAATGCACTTCAACCCAAACTTATGAAATTCTTCCAAAATGCTAACTTCCACAATAGGCGCTGAAACGCTCACGGGTCATCCAAAACCCGATCCAGACATACGCCCAAGTCCAAAATCACCATACGAACCTAACGGAACGTTCAAATCCCAATTCCGAGGTCGTTTACTCAAAAATCAGACCTTAGTAAATTCTTCCAACTTAAAGTTTCTGAAATGAGAATTTTCTTTCCAATTCAACTCCGAACTTCCCGAAATTCAATTCCGATCATGCGTACAAGTCATAATGCCTGAAGTGAAGCTGCTCATGGCCTCAAACTACTGAATGACGTGCTAGAGCTCAAAATAAGCGGTCGGGTCGTTACATTCTCTCCCACTTAAACATACATTCGTCCTCGAACATGCTGAGAACTGCACTAGAGCTATCCGAAATCACTATTTAACACCTTGAGCACCTACGCGTGCTACCACGGCTCAGTTTAGCACATTAACTTGATCAATCTGAAGATATTCTCTTTTATTCAAACAAATACGCTTAGAACATAGTTCCAACACCCGAAATTCTTTGCCAGGCCTGCTTCCAACATACGAATACCGTAACGATCACTACACGATGTACTAGAACATGACTGCATACCCTTGCTGAATTCTCACCATGCACCACATAATTCACGAACCATAATAACATTCTCTAATCATAATAACTGACATTTCCCGAATCTGATGCTCACAATGTACCTCATGACATATGCAAATCTTGTCCCAACTTTCGCGATACCGCCATGATGGAAGAGATGTGTAGAAATTCATAACTATCTGCTGAGTCAACCAAATCATTGAGTCCATACCCATGAAAAGAATCATTACCTCATTTTGAACCAAATAATGGTGTTTGCTCCTTAATATACTTAATATAATCCGACTGTACTGATCCTAGATCCAATAACCTTGTCTCACCCTATACGAACTGCTCAGGCAATAAGCCACCCAGACATGACCAAAAGTCTCACATGCTGCCACAATGTGCCAATAGGCTACAAACTCGAACGTGATACATAAGAGAAACGAACCCTGGAAGGGACTACTCAACTCACACAACTAATATGAACCTTCCTCAGAAAATGGGAAGCAAAACACACAAAAATTAAAATATAGGGGACTGAACTCAACTTCACATGGTTGCGGCGCACAACCCGATCCAAACAACATACAACTCACATAAGGAGATACACACCGAGCTACACTGATCATTACTTATAAAATACTGAATATCGGTCACAAGCACGCTAAGTGCATAATACCATTCCTGGGAGACATATAGCACCATAAGCTAACAAACTCAAGCACAACTGAGGTGCAACATATGATCTGAACTCAGAGCCATACTGCTCAAATAGTACCATCGCTACGCGGAACTTCAACACATAAGAAAATTATCAAGCCGTTCACGACTCGCATGGAACAATATAGCATTGCATGAAATAGCAGACGACGAAACAACATCCAACGCTCGAATACTCCTCCATAAGGAGTGCTATGCTTAACTGGACACATTTGGCCTGATATAAATCCCATATTCTTATTTAAATGCATCCACAGACCTCAAGTTGATTTTGATCGCACCGTACTAGGACAATAACCTCTCAAGGGTCCATAAGTACCCCTTCTTCCTATAACTCACAAGAATAACCATCATAACCGGAGTAAGCCTCCACCATCCATATTCCAATAAACCGAGTGCCCTCCAGGCATAAATTCTCAAATTAGCGACATTACGACAATCTCCATACTTGGTTCAAATTTCGAATCAACCAGGTGACTACATGTCACATTTATACAATCTCCTCGCGAGACACGCTCCCACGACCTTCTGCACCAGATAACCAGTTTGCACATCCATACCACCGGCCACACCAACGCTTAAAGCAAATCAAGATTCTATAACCAGGACGCAAAGCCTCTTTCACAAACACCAATCTCAAGTGACGCTGAAGATAATACCAGCTTGCTCTAAACATTCAAATCCCTTTTCCTGCTCATCCAAGCTCGTGACTTCCTTGCCAACCCCGAACCGCAACCTCGGTTCCTCACTTTAGATTTTTCATACCGCTCACCGTACCCCAACATGCCAATATGCGAAAGTATAAGAATTCCATCATAATTCCTGAACCACTAATAGGGTATACACATCATCATAAAGAAACCTTTCACTTAACTCATTCCAAGGGAACCACAGCAACACGCGAGTACTTCTCATAACCGCAGAACATTCAAATTCTCAAGTAGTGGTCTAAACCACCATAACCCTTCCGGGATCCACCTACACATAACAGGCCATAATACGTGAATACTTCAAAATATAATCAATTACGGTGGCAGTCGAGCCTCGCACGCACCACCACCACTATGCCGATTCAACCATGGCTGACCATTCTAACTTCTTCAAATTCATCCTTAACTTGCCTTAGAGATAATATTAGCTCAATTCCTTACATCACCAACCTAAATCCTCTCTCATCTTGAGAGACCCCATTCCATGAGATAACATTGTCTCCAAACTCGCGAATCGTTTCATACCCTCCTTGCACGCACATTCATATCTTTAACTGATGCACCCATTGTGATAATTCCTCCCGATGCTACACTGTAAGTCGAAAACATCATAAATCATTCCGAGCCTCTTATCATAATCTGCTACAAAAGCTTGATTCTTAACCATACTGTGGACTTGAATCCATAGGCACCGCATTTTTAACCTTTGAATTCACTACCGTTATTGAGAGTCAGCCACACTGGCACTGGTCCCGAATAATAAACTCCAAGGCTCTTCTGGCACATGAACACCCATCTCAATGAAGCAACCGACTTAATCACTTCTCTAGTAAATCAAATCCATACGAAACACAAATCCCGAGTCTTCCCAAAGGCTGAACAAGAGCCAATCAGGCCAACTATAGCATACCTTTACCAATCCCTTTGCTCAAACTACCACTTATGTTCCTTTCCCTTAACCGAAATAACTTACCAATACGTCGATAACCCAAAACCTCATAAGAAGATAACCATACAACCCAATCATAGGCGGTGGGACTCTCCCACTTAGCTTGAAGCCACCATTACACAACTCTAGAACCCAAACAAGATTCTTCCTTCATTGTTGACATGATCTGTGACGACCCGGCCCGTCGTCACGTGAGTTACCGCCCCGTTTTCCCCGTTTTCTGCTTCTTCATGCTTCATTATAAGAGTCTTGTGTGAACGAGTTGATTTGGATTGGTTTTAGAAGGAAATGAGACATTTAGTCTCTTTAAGGAAAGTTTATTTTGGAAAAGTCAACCGGACGTTGACTTATGAGTTAGAGGGCTCAGATGTGATTTCTGGTGATTCGGTTAGCTTCGGGGGATGATTTGTGACTTAGGAGTGTGATCGGAATTGATTTTTGGAGGTCCGGTGTAAATTAGGCTTGAATTGGTGAAGTTAGTATTTTGGCGAATTCTGGTTGATAGGTGAGATTTTCATTCGAGGGTCGAAATGGGATTCTGAGAGTTGCTGTAGCTTCATTAGGTGATTTGGGATATGTGCGCAAAATTTCAGGTCATTCGGAGGTGTTTTGGTCGGGTTTTTGATCGAATGCGTATTTCGGAAGTTTTAGAAGAACTTAGGCTTGAATCCGATGTAATTTGATGGTTTTGCTGTTGTTTGTGGTGTTTTGATGATTGGAGCAAGTTTGAATGGTGTTTTAGGATGGATTGGGACTTTTGGTTGAGGTCCCGGGGGCCGCGGGGTGATTTCGGATGGCCGTCGGGATGAAATTAGGACTTATGAGATGTCTGGTGTGCTTGGTTTCTGGTATTTCCGCATCTGCGGAAATGGAATCGCAGATGCGGTTTTGCAGGTGCGGGAGGAAGGTACGCAGGTGCGAGTTCTTGGAAGGTTGGCTTTTTCCGCAGGTGCAGGCTTGGGGCCGCATCTGCGATGCCGCAGGTGTGGTAGGTGAGTCGCAGAAGCGAATTGTCGTGGCCTTGGTATTTTCGCAGAAGCGGACAGGTATCCGCAGAAGCGGGATCCGCAAATGTAGAGAAATGACCGCAGAAGCGGTCGTGGACTTAATGAAGATCCGCAGAAGCGGAGGTATAACCACAGAAGCGGTAGCCGCAAATGCGGTAAAGGAACTGCAGATGCGAAAATCACTGTTCAGAGAAGGGTTTTAAAGCTCATTTTGTTCCGTGAGCTTGAGTTCATTTCCACCATTTTTGATTGACCTTGAGAGCTCTTGGACGGAAATTGAAGGGGATTTCGTCTAGGTGTGATTGGAGGTGAGTTCCTTGACCTAAATAAGGTATTTAATGGTAGAATTAACGTGGAAATTTGTGGAAATTCATCAAAAGAGGGTAAAGCTAGGGCTTGGGAATTTGGTATTTCAAAGTGGAATTTGAGGGGCCAAATGGACTCCGATTTTGGTAATTTTGATATGTATAGACTCGTGGCGAGGTAAGGAATCCGGTGATGTTAATTTTCTGATTTTTCGAGAAGTGGGCCCGTGGCTCGGGATTCGCCAATTTCGTGAATTTCGATGTTTTTTGAGTCTTTTCGATTGGGTTATGTTCCCTTGGCCTATTGTAACGTATTCGTCGTGGTTTTGGCCAGATTCGACGCGCGAGGAGGTTGATTTGCGAGGAAAGGGCATAACGAGCTAGGATAGGGCATAACGAGCTAGGATTTTGGCCGGCTTGAGGTGAGTAATGATAGTAAATGATATCCTGAGGGTTTGAAACCCCGGATTTGCACAACATAGTGCGATATTGAGGTGAAACACGCGCTTAATGGCGAGCGCGGGGTTGTTTACTACTGGGGATCGTGACTTGGTCGTTCACGTTTGATATTTTTCCGCGTATTTGACTGAGCCGTCCTGTTTATCATCATGATTTGGGCTTATTGCCATATTTTGGGCTTAATGCCGGCTACTTGAATCCTTCGTGGATTTTTATCACTGTTTCCTCTCTATTTTGATATACCACTTGAACTCAGTCCTGTTGATTATACTGTTTTTACAAACTCAGCTGCTTTAATTGAACTTCGAGGCTTAAATGATATTTTCACTGTTGTTTGGGCTGAGCACTACTATTTTATTGATGCCTGAGAGGCTTATAATGTTTTTCTGGACTGAGTGAGGCCGAGGGCCATATGTGAGGAGGCTTTCAGGCCTCGAGTGTTATGTGAGAAGGCTTTCAGGCCTTGAGTGTGATGTGAGGAGGCTTTCAGGCCTCGAGTGTGATGTGAGAAGGCTTTCAGGCCTTGTGTTGATATAGCGCTTGGGCCGTAAGGGGCCCCTCCAGAGTCTGCACACCCACAGTGAGCGCGGGTACCCATGTGATTTGAGAGTGAGCCCGAGAGGCTGATACTATGCTGTGTGATTGAGATTGAGCCCGAGGGGCTGTTAATGTATTGAGCGATTGATACTGGGCCCGAGGGGCAGTTTTACTATTCACTATTCATTTACTGTTTTACCTGATTTACCTGTCTTTAAGAAAATGAGACTTCATTTGACTTTTTACTGTTTAAACTGATTTACTGCCTGATATAGCATTGTCTTGTGCACTTATGTGTTTTCATGCCTTCAGTTATTATTTATTATTATTACTCACTGGGTTGGAGTACTCACATTACTCCCTGCACCATGTGTGCAGATTCAGGCATAGCAGAGTCCGCTCCTGAGCACTGATATTCTTCACAGGCAGGCAGCGAGTTGGAGCTTCGAGGTAGCTGTTGACGTCCACAGCCCCTTGACTCCCCTATTTTATGTTATTTCAGTTCCTTCAGACTATTGTATCAGATATTCTATTTCTTAGACTTATAGTAACTCTGTAGTAGCTCATGACTTGTGACACCCCGGTTTGGGCTGTGTCGGGATGGTTTCCTTTGCTATTGTCGATGTTCTCGCTTTTACAACTGTTTATACGCGTTGTGGATCTATTAATGCTAAGAAATTGTTAAAAGAGGTGTTTCCGAGTGTTCTGGCTAGCCTTGTCTTCACGAGAGGTGCCATCACGACCGGGGTTTGGGAATTGGGCCGTGACAAGTTGGTATCAGAGCCTAGGTTACTAGGTCTCACGAGTCATGAGCTGGTTTAGTGGAGTCTCGCGGATCGGTACGGAGACGTCTGTACTTATCCTCGAGAGGCTGCAGAACCTTTTGGGAAACTTCACATTCTTGGAATTCTTGTCGTGCAACCTGTTTGATTCGAGTACTAAACCTCTCTTTATACTATTCTCTCACATATGGTGAGGACACGAGCTACCGGACGTGGCGGACGACCCCTAGTTCCACCCACTGAGACCACCAGAGGCCGTGGACGCGGTCGTGGTTGTGGCAGAGGCAGAGCAGTAGGGGCAGCACCTGTTGATCCACCAGTTGCCCCAGCTCAGGATCAGGCTCCAGCAGCACCAGTTCAGGCACCAGCTGTGCCCATCGTGATCCCTGGCCTTCAGGAGACCTTGGCTCAGATTTTGACAGTTTGCACTGAACTGGCTCAGGTCGTTTCAGCCACCACAGCAGCAGCTACTTCGCAGGCTGGGGGAGGCAATCAGACCCCCGCTGCTCGCACACCTAAGCAGGTAGTGCAAGGATTACAGACTCCAGAGGCACCTCCAGCTCAGCCAGTTGCACCAGTGCAGGAGTTCAGGGTTCCAGCTATGCCTGAGGATGAGCAGCGTTGTCTTGAGAGGTTTGGTAGACTCCAGCCTCCGACATTTAGTGGTGCTGAGGGCGAGGATGCCCAAGGTTTTCTTGACAAGTGTTAGTGCATGCTCCATACAGCGGAGTCCTTGAGTCTAGTGGTGTAGCTTTTACTACTTTTCAGTTTACTGGGGCTGCCTTCACTTGGTGGGAGGCGTATGAGAGGCGTAGGCCGACCGGTGCAGCACCTTTGACTTGGTAGGAGTTCTCCACTCTCTTTTTGGAGAAGTATGTACCGAAGTCCCGCAGAGAGGAGCTGCGTAGGCAGTTTGAGTAGCTACGGCAGGGAGATAAGACTGTGTCCCAGTATGAGATGAGGTTTTCAGAGTTGGCTCGTCATGCCGTCTGGATGGTTCCGTCAGATCGTGAGCGGATCAGGAGATTTGTTGATGGCCTTAACTACCATCTCCGTGTTCTTATGACTAGAGAAAGAGTATTGGCTGCTTCATTCGAGGAGGTGGTTGATATAGCTCGAGAGATTGAGGCGGTTCGCCGTCAGGATCGAGAGGAGAGGGAGGCCAAGAGGCCTCGAGGTTCTGGCAGTTACAGTGGCGCTCCTTCGAGGGGCCAGTTCCAGCAGGGTCAGGGTCGTTCTTTTAGGCCCGCTCAGTCGGCCCGTCCCGAGTATCGTGGAGCATCTTCAGGTCGTGGTTATTAGGGTTCTCAGCAGATTCAGCCTTCACTCAGCGCTCATCCAGCACAGAGTTCATCTCGTGCCCCGTCTGCTCAGGGTTCTTCCAGGCCGAGTGCGTCAGCTAGTCACTCCGGCGCGAGGGGTTCCCTTCAGTCCCATTCTCTGGCACCTGGGAGTTGTTATGAGTGCGGAGAGTTTGGACATATGTGGAGGCAGTGTCCTCGTCGTTGCTAGCTCATCTCAGCAGAGGGGTCAGCCCTCGTCTTCTGGTCCGGTTTCTTCAGCACCCGCCCTGCCAGCTAGGGGTGAGGGTCAGGCAGCCAGGGGTCGCCCCAGAGGTGGAGGTCGATCGGGCGGTGGTCAGGCTCGCTTTTATGCCCTTCAAGGCAGGACAGATGCCATTGCTTCGGATGCTGTCATTACAGGTATTATTTCAGTCTGCCACAGAGATGCCTCAGTCTTATTTGATCCCGGTTCCACCTATTCTTATGTGTCCTCATATTTTGCTCATCATTTGGGTACGTCCCGAGGGTGTCTTGCTTTACCTGTTCATGTACCTACCCCGGTGGGCGATACTGTTGTTGTAGACCATGTATACCGGTCATGTTTGGTTACTATTGGGGGTCTGGAGACTCGAGTTGACCTGTTGCTATTGAGCATGGTGGATTTTGATGTTATTTTGGGCATGGACTGGTTATCTCCGTGTCACGCTATTCTAGATTGTCATGCTAAAACAGTCACTTTGGCTATACCGAGTGTACCGAGGATCGAGTGGCATGGTGTGACTGATCATGTTTCTAGTAGGGTGATTTCATTCCTAAAGGCCCAGCGTATGGTTGGGAAGGGTTGTCTTTCATATTTGGCATTCGTGAGAGATGTTGGAGCCGAGACTCCTAGCATTGATTCTGTTCCAATTGTGAGGGAGTTTCCCAATATTTTCCCTGCAGACCTGCCGGGCATGCCCTCGGACAGGGATATTGATTTCGGTATTGACCTGGTGCCGGGCACTCAGCCCATTTCCATTCTGCCATATCGTATGGCACCAGCGGAGTTGAAAGAATTGAAGGATCAGCTTCAGGAACTCCTAGATAAGGGGTTCATTCGGCCTAGTGTGTCACCATGGGGTGCACCGGTTCTGTTTGTGAAGAAGAAGGATGGCACCATGAGAATGTGCATTGACTACAGGCAATTGAACAAAGTAACAGTGAAGAACAAGTATCCCCTGCCTCACATTGATGATTTATTTGACCAGCTTCAGGGAGCGAGGGTGTTCTCCAAGATTGATCTCCGTTCGGGCTATCACCAGTTGAAGATCAGGGATTCAGATATTATGAAGACTGCTTTCAGGACTAGATATGGGCACTATGAGTTTCTTGTTATGTCTTTTGGGCTGACCAATACCCCAGCAGCGTTCATGCATTTGATGAATAGAGTATTTCGGCCTTATCTGGATTCGTTCGTTATTGTTTTTATTGATGATATCCTGGTGTACTCGCGTAGTCAGGAGGAGCACGCGCAGCATTTGCGAGTTGTATTGCAGAGATTGAGGGAGGAGAAGCTTTATGCAAAGTTCTCCAAGTGTGAGTTTTGGCTCAGTTCAGTGGCTTTCTTGGGGCACGTGGTGTCCAGCGAGGGTATTCAGGTCGACCCGAAGAAGATAGAGGCGGTTCAGAGTTTGTCCAGACCGACCTCAGCCACAGAGATCCGTAGTTTCCTTGGTTTGGCAGGGTATTATCGCCGGTTTGTTCAGGGATTTTCCTCTATTGCATCGCCCTTGACCAAGTTGACTCAGAAGGGTGCTCCATTTGTATGGTCGGACGAGTGCGAGGAGAGCTTTCAGAAGCTCAAGACAGCTTTGACCACAGCTCCAGTATTGGTTTTGCCAATAGCTTCAGGTTCTTATACTGTATATTGTGATGCTTCGAGAGTTGGGATTGGATGTGTATTGATGCAGGAGGGTAGAGTTATTGCTTATGCTTCTCGTCAGTTGAAGCCCCACGAGAAGAACTACCCTGTACATGATTTGGAGTTGGCTGCTATAGTTCATGCTTTGAAGATTTGGAGGCACTACTTGTATGGCGTATCTTGTGAGGTATTCACTGATCATCGCAGTCTTCAGCATTTGTTCAAGCAAAAGGATCTTAATTTGAGGCAGCGGAGGTGGCTAGAGTTACTTAAGGATTATGATATTACCATTCTGTATCACCCGGGAAGGCCAATGTAGTGGCCAATGCTCTGAGCCCAAAGGCAGTTAGTATGGGGAGTTTGGCATATATTCCAGTTGGGGAGAGACCCTTTGCAGTTGATGTTCAGGCCTTGGCCAATCGGTTGGTGAGACTAGATATTTCGGAGCCTAGTCGGGTGTTGGCTTGTGTGGTTTCTCGGTCTTCCTTATATGATCGCATCAGAGAGCGCCAGTATGATGATTCGCATTAGCTTGTCCTCAAGGACAGGGTGCAACATGATGATGCCAGAGACGTGACCATCGGTGATGATGGCGTGTTGAGGATGCAGGGCCGAATTTGCGTGCCCAACGTGGATGGGCTTCGGGAGTTGATATTGGAGGAGGCCCATAGCTCGCGGTATTCCATTCATCCAGGTGGCGCGAAGATGTATCAGGATCTTAGACAACATTACTGGTGGAGAAGAATGAAGAAAGATATTGTGGGATTTGTGGCTCGGTGTCTCAATTGTCAACAGGTGAAATATGAGCATCAGAGACCTGGTGGATTGCTTCAGCAGATGGATATTCCCGAGTGGAAGTGGGAGAGGATTACTATGGACTTTGTTGTTGGACTTCCTCGGACTTTGAGGAAATTTGATGCTATTTGGGTGATTGTTGATCGGCTGACCAAGTCCGCGCACTTCATTCCAGTATGTACTACCTATTCTTCGGAGCGGCTGGCAGGGATCTTTATCCGGGAGATTGTTCGGTTGCATGGTGTTCCGGTTTCTATCATCTCAGATAGAGGTACTCAGTTTACTTTGCAGTTTTGGAGATCCGTGCAGAGAGAGTTGGGTACACAGGTGGAGTTGAGCACAGCGTTTCATCCTCAGATGGACGGACAGTCCGAGCGTACTATTCAGATATTGGAGGACATGTTGCGTGCCTGTGTTATTGATTTTGGAGGTTTTTGGGATGAGTTCTTGCCGCTTGCAGAGTTTGCCTACAACAACAGCTATTGGGGACAGATTTGGTTCAGGATGCCTTAGAGAAGGTGAAGCTGATTCAGGAGAGGCTTCGTACAGCGCAGTCGCGTCAGAAGAGTTATGCAGATCGGAAGGTCGAGATGTGTCTTATATGGTTGGGGAAAAGGTCTTGCTGAAGGTTTCGCCCATGAAGGGTGTTACGAGATTTGGGAAGAAAGGGAAGTTGAGTCCACGGTTCATTGGGCCTTTTGAGGTACTCAGGAGGATTGGGGAGGTGGCTTATATGCTTGCTTTACCACCCAGCTTGTCGGGCGTGCATCCGGTATTTCATGTTTCTATGCTCCGGAAGTATGTTGGGGACCCGTCCCATGTATTGGGCTTCAGCACGGTTCGGCTGGATTATGATTTGACCTATGATGTGGAGCCAATGGCTATTTTGGGTTCGTCAGGTTCGAAAGTTTGAGATCAAAGGATATAGCTTCGATGAAAGTGCAGTGGAGAGGTCGGCCCGTGGAGGAGGCTACCAGGGAGACCGAGCGGNGGTCTTATAAATTTGAACATGCCTTATTCGAGGTCTTACAAATGGGTTACTTGGCACAAGTATAATTCATGCCTGGCTTGAGGTCTTACAGATAGGTTACTTGGTACAAGTATAACTCATGCCTGGCTTGAGGTCTTATAGATTTGGTATTGCCTCATGGAGGTCTTACATTTTCTAGCATTTCCATGTGGAGGGCTTTCGGCTCGAGGTCACCCGCTTGGGGTCTTATGGCCTCGGGTTTTTGACAGCTTGATGGGGTGACCGTCGGCGATAGTCCCCGAGACGTCGAGAGTTTTTGGCTTTGGAGCCGTTCTTTGTACATAATGATGTTGCCTCATTGAGGGCTTACAAGCTCGAAGTTTCCGGCCCGGAGGTCTTACGGCTTCGAGTTTTTGATGTCAGTCCCCGAGTGTTCGGGGGATTTCTCGCTCTGGGGCCGTTTCTTGTAAAAATAGCAAACTTCTTTGAACCTCCTGTTGGTTGGTTCGAGCTTGGTGAGGCTAGGCTATTGGGGACAGAGATGGTTCAGGATGCCTTGGAGAAGGTGAAGCTGATTCAGGAGAGGCTTCGTACAGCTCAGTCGCGTCAGAAGAGATATGCGGACCGGAAGGTCCGAGATGTGTCTCATATGGTTGGTGAGAAGGTCTTGCTGAAGGTTTCGCCCATGAAGGGTGTTATGCGGTTTGGAAAGAAAGGGAAGCTGAGTCCGCGGTTTATTGGGCCTTTTGAGGTACTTAGGAGGATTGGAGAGGTGGCTTATGAGCTTGCCTTGCTACCCAGCTTATCGGGCGTGCATCCGGTATTTCATGTATCTATGCTCCGGAAGTATGTTGGGGACCCGTCCCATGTATTGGACTTTAGCACGGTTCAGTTGGATGATGATTTGACTTATGATGTAGATCCAGCAGCCATTTTGGATCGTCAGGTTCGGAAGTTGAGGTCAAAGGATATTGCTTCAGTGAAAGTGCAGTGGAGAGGTCGGCCCGTGGAGGAGGCTACCTGGGAGACCGAGCGGGAGATGCGGAACAGATATCCTCACCTGTTTGAGGCTTCAGGTATGTTTCTTGACCCGCTCGAGGACGAGCGTTTGTTTTAGTTGGGGAGGATGTGACGACCCGGCCCGTCATCACGTGAGTTACCGCCCCGTTTTCCCCATTTTCTGCTTCTTCATGCTTCATTATAAGAGTCTTGTGTGAACGAGTTGATTTGGATTGGTTTTAGAAGGAAATGAGACACTTAGTCTATTTAAGGGAAGTTTATTTTGGAAAAGTCAATCGGACATTGACTTATGAGATAGAGGGCTCGGATGTGATTTCTGGTGATTCGGTTAGTTTCGAGGGATGATTTGTGACTTAGGAGTGTGATCGGAATTGATTTTTGGAGGTTCGGTGTAGAATTAGGCTTGAATTGGTGAAGTTAGTATTTTGGCGAATTCCGGTTGATAGGTGAGATTTTCATTCGAGGGTCGAAATGTGATTCCGAGAGTTGTTGTAGCTTCATTAGGTGATTTGGGATGTGTGTGCAAAATTTCAGGTCATTCGGAGGTGTTTTGGTCGGGTTTTTGATCGAATGCGTATTTCGGAAGTTTTAGAAGAACTTAGGCTTGAATCCGATGTAATTTGATGGTTTTGGTGTTGTTTGTGGTGTTTTGATGATTGGAGCAAGTTTGAATGGTGTTTTAGGATGGATTGGCACTTTTAGTTGAGGTCCCGGGGGCCTCGGGGTGATTTCCGATGGCCATCGGGATGAAATTAGGACTTATGAGATTGCTGGTGTGCCTGGTTTCTGGTATTTCCGCATCTGCGGAAATAGAACCGCAGATGCGGTTGCGCAGGTGCGGGAGGAAGGTACGCATGTGCGAGTTCTTGGAAGGTTGGCTGTTTCCGCAGGTGCGGGCTTGGGGCCGCATCTGCTATGCCGCAGGTGCGGTAGGTGAGTCACAGAAGCGAATTGGCGTGGCCTTGGTATTTTCCGCAGAAGCGGACAGGTATCCGCAGAAGCGGGATCCGCAAATGTGGAGAAATGACCGCAGAAGCGGTCGTGGACTTAATGAAGATCCGCAAAAGCGGAGGTATAACCACAGAAGCGGTAGCCACAAATGCGGTAAAGAAACCGCAGATGCGAAAATCACTGTTCAGAGAAGGGTTTTAAAGCTCATTTTGTTCCGCGAGCTTGAGTTCATTTCCACCATTTTTAATCGACCTTGAGAGCCCTTGGACGGAAATTGAAGGGGATTTCGACTAGGTGTGATTGGAGGTGAGTTCCTTGACCTAAATACGTGATTTAATGGTAGAATTAACGTGGAAATTTGTGGAAATTCATCAAAAGAGGGTAAAGCTAGGGCTTGGGAATTTGGTATTTCAAAGTGGAATTTGAGGGGTCAAATGGACTTCGATTTTGGTAATTTTGATATGTATAGACTCGTGGCGAGGTAAGGAATCCGGTGATGTTAATTTTCTGATTTTTCGAGAAGTGGACCCGTGGCTCGGGTTTTGCCAATTTCGTGAATTTCGATGTTTTTCGAGTCTTTTCGATTGGGTTATATTCCCTTGGCCTATTGTAACGTATTCGTTGTGGTTTTGGCCAGATTCGACGCGCGAGGAGGTTGATTTGCAAGGCAAGGGCATAGCGAGCTAGGATTTTGGCCGGCTTGAGGTGAGTAATGATAGTAAATGATATCCTGAGGGTTTGAAACCCCGGATTTGCACAACGTAGTGCGATATTGAGGTGAAACACGCGATTAATGGCCAGCGCGGGGTTGTTTACTACTGGGGATCGTGACTTGGTCCGTCCCGTTTGATATTTTTCCGCGTATTTGACTGAGACGTCCTGTTTATCATCATGATTTGGGCTTATTGCCATATTTTGGGCTTAATGCCGGCTACTTGAATCCTTCGTGGATTTTTATCACTGTTTCCTCACTATTTTGATATACCACTTGAACTCAGTCATGTTGATTATACTGTTTTTACAAACTCAGCTGCTTTAATTGAACTTCGAGGCTTAAATGATATTTCCACTGTTGTTTGGGCTGAGCACTACTATTTTATTGATTCCTGAGAGGCTTATGATGTTTTTCTGGACTGAGTGAGGCCGAGGGCCATATGTGAGGAGGCTTTCAGGCCTCGAGTGTTATGTGAGAATTTCAGGCCTTGAGTGTGATGTGAGGAGGCTTTCAGGCCTTATGTTGATATAGCGCTTGGGCAGTAAGGGGCCCCTCCGGAGTCTGCACACCCACAGTGAGCGCGGGTACCCATGTGATTTGAGAGTGAGCCCGAGGGGCTGATACTATGCTGTGTGACTGAGATTGAGCCTGAGGGGCTGTTACTGTACTGAGCGATTGATACTGGGCCCGAGGGGCAGTTTTACTATTCACTATTCATTTACTGTTTTACCTGATTTGCATGTCTTTAAGAAAATGAGACTTCATTTGACTTTTTACTGTTTTACTGTTTAAAGTGATTTACTGCCTGATATCGCATTGTCTTGTGCACTTATGTGTTTTCATGCTTTCAGTTATAATTTATTATTATTACTCACTGGGTCGGAGTACTCACATTACTCCCTGCTAAGGCTGTATGGTGGGCCGGTCTGGGACCGGGACCGGACCGGACCTGGTGGGCCGATCCCTGATGGTGTAGAAAGCCCGTGGCGGGCTGGTCTCTTGCGTGAGGCCCACGAGACCGGGACCGCTAAGCCCGGGACCGGCAGGCGGTCCTGGGCCGGTTCAACCGGGCCTAACGGTCCTAACGGGCTCCAACGACTCTTTTCTAAAAAAAAAATTTTTTTTTTTTTAAAAAGACCAATGGTCAGATTTTAAAATCTAGCCGTTGGCCTTTAATTTTCAACCATTTGGAACTTTAAAAAATAGCCATTTGGCCCCCAAACTTTATTTTAACCCCAAACTTTATATAATTACACTTTTTTTCCAATTCTCAACTATAAATACCCCCTCATTCTTTCATTTTTACTCACCAATTCATCAATCTCTCTCAATCTATATCTAATTTCTCTTCTATAATTGCTTATTTTATTATTGCAATTTCGTGAAAAATTGTGAAGTTGGTGAATTGAAGTATTCAAGTCTTCAAGTCTTCAACGATTTTCAATTTTCAAGAAGTTGTTCGGCAATTCGGTAAACTCGTTCCAACTCTTAAGTTTTAAGAATATATTTTTGTGTGTTTAGTTTGCATAATTGTAATTAATATGGCATTTTCTTTGAAAAAAATGTTTGGTGGTAAGGGAAAAGCTAAAATTGGTGAAAGTAGTCTCCAACCTACTACCCTTCCCCCGGCTCCCCGACCCAGACCTATTACCCGTCCTGCTGCTCCTATTATTCTTGATAGTGATAACCCTTGTTTTCAATTTTCCGTTAGTGAATTTTGCCATAATGTTGCACAAGGTGAACAATTAAATGAAGAAGTTATGAATGCTCTTTATCCTAATCAAACTATCTTAGAAAATGATGAGGAAAATGAGGATGTAGATGAAACCCAACCGGATTTAGATGATTCACCTACTAGTCCTGTTAATAACCCAACTGATGCCCCGCCCGACCCACCTGTAGAAACCCCTACTTTTAATAGACAACCTTCTAAACGCCTAGAAACATCATTAGTTTGGAATTTTTTTACTCAAGTAAGAGAACAAAATAAGGCTAGGTGTAAAACTTGTGGGAAATTGTTGGCGCATAAATATACTGGAGACCGTAGCGGTACGGGTAGTTTGGCTAGGCACATACAAACATACCCTAGAGATAAAGTAAAATATTTACAAATGAAAGCGCAGCAAGAGGGGACAAGTGTAGATACTGCGGTTAACCCTAGTACAGGTTCAAATCTAGTTCAACCAGGAATTAACACTGTGACCGGTGGTATTTTATATTACGATCCTAATAAAGATCGTGAAGAATTAGCAAAGATGGTTACCGTTATGTGCTTACCATATACTTTTCCTTCTAACCCTAATTTTGTGCATTATATTAGAAAAGTCTTTAATCCTACTTATAAAGGTTGGCCTCGCGCAACAGTTAAGAGCGATATTTATAAATATAAACATGAATATGAACAATATTTGCGGTATTTATTTACTCATATAACTAATCGGATTTCTATTACTACTGATATTGGTAGAAGTAATAATGACTGTGATTATCTAACTGTTACAAGTCATTGGATAGACGAGGAGTGGATAATGCAAAAACGCATTATTGCGTATAGAATAATTAATTCACGTCACACAGGTAAGTTTATTGCTAACACTGTTGCAGATATTTGTAGATATTTTTGCATTAGAGATAAAATAATGGCAATTTCTATGGATAATGCTTCTAGTATCACTAGTGCTATAGGCATACTTACAACAACACTAAATCCTGCATTTAGTAATTGTTTCCATGTGAGATGTATTTGTCACATTTACCATTTAATCGTCAGTGATGGTATGAGAATTTTAAATTTAGAAATTGAAAAGGTTAGAATGGCTCTTAATTGGCTTTTTTATTCAAACCGTAGAAGTAGACTTAGAGAGTATTTTAAAAAATGTGATGAATTTGGCCTTAGAGAAAGAAAGGTTCCTAAACCTTGTCCAACTAGATGGAATTATATGTACGAAAGTTTAGTAGTTGCATATGAATATAGAAACCCAATTAATGCAACGTTTAATGCTCGTGTTGGTGGTGAGGATGATGATGAAATCCTTACAAATCAAGATTGGACGAATGTAAAAATTCTTATATATTTTTTAGAACATTTTCAATTTGCTACAAATGCATTTTCTGGACAATATTATCCTACTATTTCAAATTGTTTAGTTTATATTGCAGCACTATGTGATTTGTTTGTTGAATTTTTGGAGGGTGGGGAAATTTATAAACTTGCTATATATGCAATGAAAGAAAAGTTTAAAAAATAATTTTTCCCTATCCCCCCTATTTATGGTGTTGCTGCAATGTTAAATCCTACAATGAAATTAGGAGGTCCTCACTTTTGGTACTCAAATATTTATAAGGCTTTAGATCTTTCAGTTGAGGAATTTTCTACACTTGCAGAGGCAAAAGCCTCAATTAAAATAAATGCTCAAACAATTTATAATGCTTATCAACTTGCGTTAGATCATGCTAGGCCAAATGTTCCAACCCCTACTTCGTCTAGTTCACAATCATCTAAAAGAGCTGCGGGCCTAAAAGCATTTAAATCTTGGATGGAGTTTAGGGGTTCTCAAGGTGATAATTTTGATGAGACTTCACATCTACATGAGCTTCAAGTTTATTTGTCGCAGGGACTTGAAAAGGAGAATCCAGACGGCACCTTTGATCTTTTGGAATGGTGGAAGGCAAGGGAAAAACATTTTCCGGTTCTTGCAAGGATGGCTCGGGATATTTTATCTATTCAAGCTTCAACAGTTGCATCAGAGAGCGCTTTCAGTCAAGCAAGACTTCAAATAGGTGATCATAGAGCGTCTATGAGGGAGAGCTTGGAAAAATCAGTACTATTCAGAGATTGGATCCGCTCGGAAAGAAGAAACTTTGGACTTGCAGAATCACAACCGGAGATAGACGAAGCTTATAAGAAATGATAGCGGAACTTGCGGAGGATGCTGCTTTGCCCGGAAGCGGTGCTGAACAAGCTTCTTTTCCGCCACCACTAACGGAACCTCCTCCGAACCTTGAAGGATTTATGAGATTTGTTAGAGATTCAATGTAGGTTATGGTGTAACTTGTACTTTGGCATATCTTCTTTAGTTTTTTTTCCTTTTAATGGTGGTATTAGTACCTTGTTGTGCTCATTCCATTGGGGGGAAGAAGACTAAGAAAGATATGCCATTTTTGGTAATAAAAATTATGAGACATGCCTTGAATATCTCTTTGCAATATTTTTTGTCTTTAACTTGCAATTATTTATAAGCTATAATATATATACATAACATACAATATATACTGCAAGAAAATATATAAGGGAATATATATACATAACATACAATATATACTACAAGAAAATATATAAGGAATATATATACATAACATACTATATATACTACAAAGAAAATATATAAGGGAATATATATACATAACATACTATATATAGTATACTATACTAGTATACTATACTAGTATACTATATATATTATATTTACATGAAGAAGTAGTACTATATATACTACAAAACAAGATTTTTCAAAATGAGGGCCCCACCCCCAATGACCACCAACGGTCATATTAATTGCACAAATAGCCGTTTTTTTTCCAATTTACAAAACTAACCTTCTCTAACACTATAAGTACCCCCTCCCTCTTCTTCATTTCAATACTCAATACTCATTTCTCAATCTAAATTTCTCTCAATCTCTCAATCTCCAATTTTCAAGACTTCAAGTCTCAATCTCAATTTTCAAGTTAAATCATGCCTCGTTCGGAAAGAGTGCGCTTATTTGTTTCGCAATACTATGAAGTGCTTGAAGAAAATGAAGAAGGCCAAATATTAAAGTGCAAGAACTGTGGAAGAGTCTTAAATTTTCGTTCAGGGTGTACCACAGGCATTTTAAGGAGGCATATAAAGTATTGTGTTGAGGGTATTTATCCGCAAATTCGTCTTTAAGATTTTTCAACAATTTGTGTTATTTTAAAATTATTAGACGTATTTATGCTTCATGTTGTACTTTGTTATTAATTTATTATGCATGCCAATTTAGTTTTACTATTGATTTGTTATTTTACATTTTCGTCAAACACTTTAATAATTAGATTTCTACATTATATATACTACATATATTTATATAGCCATGCATAAGAGCAATTTATATATATACATACACATATGGTTTACAAGAAATTGCCTTAAATAAAAAATTTTAAAAAAAAAGCCCGAAAATAAAAAAGCCCATTAGGCCCGCTAAGCCCACGAGCCCGGCCCATTTAGCCCAGGACCATATGGGCTTAGGCCCGTCACGGGCTGGTCCTACCCGTTGAGCCCACGAAGCCCGGGACCGCGAAGCCCGAGACCGCCAGAGCCCGGGACCGCTAAGCCCAGGCCCGTTTAGCCCATTTAGGCCCGGGCCCGGCCCACCATATAGCCTTACTCCCTGCACCATGTGTGCAGATTCAGGCATAGCAGAGTCTGCTCCTGAGCACTGATATTCTTCACAGGCAGGCAGCGAGTTGGAGCTTCGAGGTAGCTCTTGACGTCTGCAGCCCCTTGACTCCCCTATTTTATGTTATTTCAGTTCCTTCAGACTATTGTATCAAATATTCTATTTCATAGACTAATAGTAACTCTGTAATAGCTCATGACTTGTGACACCCCGGTTTGGGCTGTGTCGGGATGGTTTCCTTTGCTATTGTCGCTGTTGTCGCTTTTACAACTGTTTATACGCGTTGTGGATCTATTAATGCTATGAATTGTTAAAAGAGGTGTTTCCGAGTGTTCTGGCTGGCCTTGTCTTCACGAGAGGCGCCATCACGGCCGGGGTTTGGGAATTGGGCCGTGACATGATCTAGCACAACCAACCCGCCAAATTCTTCGAAATCTTTCTATAAAACCCTTTATGAATACTCTGAATCATTAACCACATTCACCTGACCGATCTCTTTATCGTATAGCTAATAGGATCCTTCGCCGAAGCTTCGCCAACCTTGCGATCGCTGATCTGCTCACAGGAGACAACCCCAACTGTGGAAACTATGTGCCGACATCTTCCAACGTCGTTGCACGGGGTACTATCACTACGACATCAATAACCCATCCGGAGTCCGTACTCATTCACCAATTGTACTAGTCCATTCACTTCTTATGGACATCAACTAAATGTACGATAATATCTTCCTATTTGAAGTCATGTTGTATCCTTCTTCATATCAAGCAACTCCGTCCTGTCGTATCAAATCTCCCGCCATATAATAGCCGATATTTCAAATCAATTGTGTAAACCCAGTCACTGACCACCCTGAATCCCGATTCACTCTAGACTTTTTCTCTGGGTGTGTGGTCATCCTTCCACAGATCCCATTCGCTACTCTTCCACTCTCCCACTTTGGTCAAACTTACTCCTCTAAGCCATTGCTCGGCTCTTGTTTTTCCACACGAGGCTTTCTAGAAGTTTAATCACCACAAGACACTTCCCACATGTCATTCCTCGTCCTTTGCTGCCCGGTTGTTGCCTTAAATCAACATCTATCTCTGTAGCACTTGCATAACCAGATCGCTACTACTTTAAACCTTTCCGAAGATAATCTTTCTCGAGCCGTCAACATTAGAAATACCGATTCGGTCCTGAACCACCGCACACCGCAATCTCTGAAAGTCGTTCCCTGACACCATTTTACAATACCCTGCCTAAAGGCGAATTGAAGAAAAAACGTAACACCAGCAAACTTAACACATTCAACAAGGACAACGGCACCTCATCACAGATGAAAATTCCACCACGCTCACAAATACCAAGTCTCGTTACTCCATCAACCCAAATCTGAACATTCTTAGCCGAATTGCCTTTTCTCCGCCGGGAATATAATACCAAATCTCTGAATCATGCACTGAGTAAACCTCCCTTCAAGTCATTCACTGCCCCGACACGTAGGCAAGCATCCTACCATCACATCGATACTGCGCGACAACCATTTATAAGCATCATGGCAACTTGTGCCTAACCTCAGAGCTCTCAAAAGTATAGCTACTGAGCTGAAACAACAGAATATTCTTCCACGAGGTGACGACAATAGCCCAAATAACCACGCTGGGAGAAATATCCCACACCACATTCGTAGTACCGTTACAATTACTCACTCGCCGATCATGACTAGCGCTTCGCGTCGCATAAGATTGAGTGAAAAGGAAATGAAGGCATAAGCCTCAAAGGGAATCAAATCGCACGATGCGGAAATCAAGAAGGGAAGTGCTCCTAACAGTCCTGTAGCCTCTCGAAGATAAGTACAGACGTCTCTGTACCAATCCGCGAGACTCTACTAGACTTGCTCATGACTCGTGAGACCTAAGGGAACCTAAGTTCTCTGATACCATGTTGTCACGACCCAAAATCCACTAAGGGTCATGATGGCGCCGAACACCACTGTCAGGCAAGCCAACACCATTTAACTAGCAAATTCTTGTTTTAATATTTTCAAAAAAATCACTTCCGCTAACCATTTAAACAATGAATAATAAACTTCACTGAATAAATAATGATGTCTTTACAAAATTTATTTACTGAATAATCCCGAAATCATCCCAGAACCCGGTGTCACAAGTGCATGAGCAATTACTAGGAAATCTAATAAAGTAAATGACTGTCCAGAATACAAACTTGGACAGAGAGTAAATGTAATACATTGAAAGAGACTCTGCTGGCTGTGGGTCATCTCGAGAGATGCAGCTCACCTAAGTCTCTGTATCATCCATATTGCTACATCCAATAGGTCACTAGAGGTACATGTGCCTGTGCAACAAAAATGCACAGCCAATGTAGCATGAGTACGAAAACAACGTGTACTCAGTAAGTATCCCACCTAATCTCGAAGAAGTAGAGACGAGAGGTCGACTTCGAGACTTACTAGTGGTCCAATGATACACCCATAATATAGTAAATCAAGGATTTTTATTAACATGGTTGTAACTCAATAGAATGAAGCAAGTAAACAATTCTTTTATTCATAGGAAAGTTTCCAAATTCGTTTTCATCATTTATATATTTATTCTCAATCCGGGAAAACAATATCCTCATTTAGAAATATCAAGGCAAACAATACAAGCATGCGCAAATCATGCCGAGGATGTACGGCCCGATCCAACAATATTTAAAATGTGCACTGCCAGAGGGTCGAATGGCGCGAACCATAGATGCATCTATTATCCCGCTCGCGAATCATACATGCGACGCGGTCAAATTTAGATAAACACTCCAAACAGTCAATCAAGAAATCATCAGGGAATCAATTATCCAATAAAAGGAAATCTCTCTTTTTAAAAGTCAAGAAACGATGTCTAGTTTTAAGAAAATTCATTTACCCGTTCAATATGTTTTAAGTATTTCAAATTGACAACAAGATTGCAAATATTACAAGTAAAGCATGCTTTTGGGTCCTAGACTACCCGGACTTAAGCATAACAGTAGCTACGCACGGACTCTCGTCACCTCGTGCATACATAGACCCCACAAATAGAAGCACATATCCAATTAATTCATCTACGGGGACAATTCCCTCTTACAAGGTTAGAAAGGTGACTCACCTCGCTCCAAAGTTCCATAATTGGCTTCCAAGCCCTCCCGATGACTCAAAGAGATGCCCAATGCTCCAAAACTAACCAACAATTATGTAAATCTATTAATATATGCTCAAATACTTATTACAATCCAATTTATTACAATTTCTAACCCCGGTCGAAAAGTTGATAAAATCTCCCTCGGGCCCACATGCCCGGTTTCCAAATTTTTTTGAAGATAAAGTTTGCCCACAATCTCACGAACTCAAATATATAATTTACTCTCGATTCCATGTCCTAAATCGTGGTAAAAAATCCAAGAACACCAATTTTTTACGTTTCTCTTCAAAACCCAAATTTTTACCAATTTTCATGCTAAAATCTATAAATAATCATGTATTTAACTCAAGACTAGTATAAACCACTTACCTCAAGATTGGTGGTAAACATGGCACTTCCAAGTTGCTCCAAATCGGCTCCCATGGAGGAAAAATGGTGAAAATGAGCCAAACCCTCGCCTTTAAAAGAACACACTGCCCAGCCCGCTTCTCGCACCGTGGTCACTTGACCGCTTCTACAGTTCCACAGGTGCGGTTCCAATTCCTCTTCTGTGGTCCTCTGCCAGCCCCTCCACTTCGCACATGCACCTTCTCTTCCGTAGGTGCGGTCTCGCTTCTGCGGCGGGATGACCGCATCTGCGGTCCCAGCATTCCCAGCCAAAGTCGCATCTGCAACCCTCATGGCCGCTTCTACGGCTTCGTACCTGCGACCAAAAGCTCGCAGGTGCGGTTACACCAGATATCAGCTGCCTCAATTCTTCCTCAAATTACAAAATTGATTCGTTAACCATCCAGAATCAAACCGAGGCCCCCAGGACCCCAACCAATCATACCAACCAGTCCCAAAACATAATGCCGACCTGCTCGAGGCCTCAAATCACATCAAAGAACGTCGAAATCACGAATTACACCCCAATTCAAGCTTCATGAACTTTAGAACTTCAAACTTCTTCATTCGATGCCGAAACCTATATTCCGATTGACCTCAAATTTTACAGACAAGTCATATTCGATATCACGGACCTACTCCAACTTCCGGAATATGAATCCGACCCCCATATCAAAAAGTCCACTTCCGGTCAAACTTCTCAAAAACCTTCAAATTTCTAACCAAATGACTCCAAAATGACCTACGGACCTCCAAATCCACTTCCAATCGCGCCCCCAATACCAGAATCACCATACGGAGCTATTCCCAGACTCGGAATCCCAAACGGACGTCGATAACACTGAAATGCACTTCAACCCAAACTTATGAAATTCTTCCAAAATGCTAACTTCCACAATAGGCGCTGAAACGGCCACGGGTCATCCAAAACCCGATCCGGACATAAGCCCAAGTCTAAAATCATCATACGAACTTTCCGGGACCTTCAAATCCCAATTCCGGGGTTGTTTACTCAAAAATCAGACCTTAGTAAATTCTTCCAATTTAAAGCTTATGAAATGGGAATTTTCTTTCCAATTCAACTCCGAACTTTCCGAAATTCAATTCCGACCATGTGTACAAGTCATAATGCCTGAAGTGGCATCAAACTGCCGAACGACGCGCTAGAGCTCAAAACGACCGGTCGGGTCGTTACATTTTGATTTGCCGGTTTTATGACATATTCCAAAGTCTTAGGATTGCAGACATGATAACGACCATCACTAAAACTAGTCTATATCTATCTATATCTATATTTATATCTATACTATATCAAAAGCATGAAAGCCCTTAGTGAAATGTTGTTTGCCTTTTTTACCATTTAAAAATAGATTTTATATGGACAAAATTGTAATTTAAATTAATTTCATATTATTTAGGACCTTAAAATCAATTAAAATTTTAATTATTAATTTCTTTCTTTTTTTAAACATTTGTAGAGTCCTAATATTTAGGACATTCAAATCGATTAAGATTTACCTTATATAAATTCTTTTTCTAATTAAAGTATGTAACATATTTATTATTAGTAGTACCAAAATTAGAAAAAAGTCAAGGCTAAACATTAACCACCACTACTTATCAAATAAGACCCGTAAACGAGTTGTTGGGGATAAAGTTTTTGAAAATTAAATGTAATTTGTTTATGTCCCCCCCCCCCCCC
>NC_031994.1:79518562-79546846 GCF_001879085.1 Nicotiana attenuata
CAATATTTAATATCTTGATATCAACTAAAATTTTATTTATTAAATTTATCCTCTTTATTTGAACTAAGTCCTTATAATTAGGATTTTGATATCAATTAAAATTTCTCAATTAAACTTACATCTTAGTGGAATGTCGTTCGCCTTTTTTACTCTTTAAAAATAATTTCACATTGAATATAAGTGTAAATTAATATTCTTTTTAATATTTAAGTGAATTACATTAAAATTTTGGTATTAAATCTTTTCTTATTTGAACTATGTAGAAACTCCTAACATTTAAGTTATATAAATTTATTTCCTAAATTTCTAAACATTAAAGTTTACTATTGTAAACTACCATAACCACATTAGGATGGGTAAGACAATATCTTTAAATAAATTACATGCTTACGTTTAAATAATAATAATAATAATAATAATAATAATAATAATAATAATAATAATAATAATTCATAGTTAATATATAACATACTTTTAAAATTTTATTTACATATTGTAATATATGGCCATTAAATCACAAACCCAATTAAAATATTCGCCAAGGGAAACATAGATAAGATACTTAGACTTACATATTGAAATTAACAGTAAATTGTACTCTAATTTATAAGATCGTTTAAATTATAACTTTCTACAGATTTTTTAAATCTATGCTTACTTAAGTATTATAGGAAGTCATATAATATTTTTTTTTGTAATAAATGTGAATATTACCATAACAACCCAAATGCTTTACATCCTAAGAGCATCAAGTGTACTAGCTCTTCCACTACAAAATTCCATCGACTTTAGAAGGAAGAACTAAAAAAAATCAACAGAATACTACCTAACTACATAATCTTTGTATCAGCAATGGACATTGTTTAGCTCTTTTAGACTCTGCATATATACTTATTCTATCCACAAGCTCCTTCTTAATTTGCCCAACACAGAATTCCAAGTTCAAGTTATTTTGTCTAAAAATTCTCCAATTTCTCGCTTGCCAGGCATGGTATACAATTGCTCCTATGATTGTTGTTGCAACTTCCTTTCTGAATTGCTTCCAGTGCCTCCTTCTAATCCACTGTATCATCTCTGGTATTGCCATATCTGGTAGTCTGATGTCTGCCCAACTAGTCAGTGCATATATCATATTTTTCATCCAACAACAGTCCCCAAACAAATGCTGCTGTGTCTCCAATACTCCCAGATTACACATGCAACACTCAGCATCTCCTGCGATAGGGATGTGCAGTTGTAACAATCTTCCCTTTGTTTGCATTTTTGGTTGATATGCCAGCCACAATACAAATTTATGCCTTTGTAGCATCATCCTGTTCCATGCCAAATTCATTTCCTAACATCTTGACATATGCCCTAACATTACATTGTAACTGCTAGAGACAGAATAAGCTCCATTACTTGTCAACCTGTATGTATTTCCATTGTACCATTGTTTCATGATCTATTTTAAACCATTAATCTTCTTCCAATACCAACTACAATCAAAAGGTGGATTGTGATCCCAAATATTCCTGCACGACTTTATATACACACCATGTACCCATCTTACCCACAATACTTCCTTGTTTGTCACTAATTGCCATAGCAGTTTACCAACAGAAGCTATATTCCAATTTTTACACCCCTTAATATTTAGACCTCCATATTTCTTTAGTCTACATAGTACATCCCAAGCTACCAATGCCATCTTTCTATGCCCTTCTGTACTGCCCCATAGATACTCCCTGCATTTTCTGTCTACTGCTTTGATAACACTTTGAGGGAGTATAAAGAAAGCCCCCCAAAAATTGCATATTGCAAACAACACTGCATTAATAACTTACAGTCTACCTGCATATGATAACTGTTTTGCATAACCTGACTGAATATTTATTGTAATCTTCTCCACTAGCTGATGGCATTCTACTTTGCTCCATTTCTTTTATGTTAAAGGTAGCCCAGGTATTTTATAGGGTATGTACCCACTGAAAACCTGTATCTCGCAAAATAATCTGTTTAGCAGCCTCATCCATCCCTGCTAAGAAATATGTTTGATTTCTCCATATTAGCTACGAGTCCTGACACTTCACTGAAATGGTTCACTACTTCCATCATCCTGTGGGTAGGTTGAATGTTACCTTTGCAAAATAACATCAAATCATCTGCAAATATTAGGTGTGTCAGTTTAGTATTCTTGCGAATGGGGTGAAATTGAATATCTGGGAGCTCACTCATTTTATTGAACCCTCTAGATAGGTACTCCATAACAAGAACAAACAGTAATGGAGACATGGGATCTCCCTATATCAACCCTCTCTTTCCTTCAAAGTAACCATACCCTGCACCATTTACTTTTATTGTGAATATAATAGTTGTAAGACACACCATAATCAGTTGAATGGAAGGCATTGGAAAACCATAATCTTTAAGAACTTCCTCCAGAAATTTCCATCTAACTATATCATATGCTTTCTTTAGTTCAATCTTCATCAAGCATCTTGGAGAAGTCTTCTTGTTATAATGCCTCAATAGATCTTGGCATATAAGTACATTATAAATAAGTGATCTTCCTTCTATAAATGTTGCTTGATTGTCAGCTACAATCATATGAATGACTTTCCTCAGTCTCTTACAAATGATCTTAGAAATATATTTGTAGATAATATTGCAGCATAAAATAGGCCTGATTGGCTAGCCTGCAAGGGATTCTTCACTTTTGGTATAAGAGCTATACTAGTTGAGTTTATCTGAGTAAGTATTTGCCCATTATCAAGAAATTCCAACACTGCCTTGGTCACCTCCTCTCCAATAATTGACCAAAGATGCTTTATAAAATCCACTCCCATAGCCATCTGGACCTGGACTTTTAGTTTCATTTATACTGAACATAGCAGTGTTCACTTCTGGAGTTGCGTATGGTCTTACCAACTGCATTTGTTGAGTAATTAACAGTACTTTCCCATTCTTCATAAAACTCTGAAAGGCATGATTCCTGAACCTTCCCTTTGTTCCAACAGCTCTTGATAATACTCCACAAATATACCTGCTATCTCATCCTGGTTAGATTTCATGCATCCAACCTTATCAGCTAGTTGGATAATGGCCTCTTGCACCCTTCTGTGCTTTATCACTGAAAAAAATAATCTATTATTATCATCTTCCAACTTGATCCATGTAGCTTTGCTCCTCCGTTGGAGGAATACTTCTGCCAAATAAGATGATCTCTTGAATTTTTGAAACTTCTACAATTCTTCTACCTGCAACCCAACATCCAGTGGATTTCTATAAAGTTCTGCTTGAGTTGTAGCCAAAGCCATTCTGTCTGCATCAGCTTCTTCAATAATATTGCTGAAATATCGTCTATTTAGCACCTTTAGTTTTTTTTTTTAGCATTTTTAGTTTCCTAACCACTCCGAACATACTACATCCTACTACATTTTGTCCCCATCCCTCTTTAACTATATCTATAAAGTTTGGGTGAGTATCCCAAATATTACAGAATTTAAAAGCAGCTTTGACCCTCCTAGGTGAGTTAGTACTTGATAGCTTAAGTGGACAATGATCAATTATCCCCTCCTCTAGATAGTGAGCCATATATAATGGTATTGAATTGAGTCATGTTGTATTGATGAATACCTAGTAAATCTTTGATAAGATCATATTATCTCCATGCCTGTCATTCCAAGTATACCTGCTCCCACTAGTTGGTAATTCAACCAGCTCACATTGTTCTATAAACTGATGAAACTCTATTATTTCAGCTAGAGTTATAGGATTGCCTCCCACTCTATCTTCAGTATGCAGCACAGAGTTAAAGTCTCCCATAACTATCCATGGACCCCCATATTCTTGCTCATAGTGTCTAAATAGCTCCAGAGACTTCTTCTTTCTTCCTTCGTGTTATAAGCATAGACTATAGTCATCATAAAAGTAATTTGCAACCTATTGTGAGTCACCACACATATTACTGCTTGACTAGTCATAGTACTCAGAGTGATTTTAGAACATTATTGTCTCCATGCCAATTGAATTCTACCATTATAATGTTCCCTCAAATTTGTTATACTCCCCCATCCACCAAACAACTTACTAGCCACTTCGTCAATTTTCTCCGACTTTATTTTTGTTTCCAACATACCTATCAACCCTATCTCTTCTTTATTACAAAGGAGTTTCACCTCCTTTTGTTTGTTAGGGGCATTCATACCCCTAACATTCCAGCATAAAATGTTATCCATTACCCCTAGGAGGAGATGCTTTCCCTCCCACATTCCTCTCCACTTGACAGATATTACTACCAGTTACAACCGTATCGTTTATCTCCAACACCTGAAAGTTGTTATGTAACTCCTGTCTCCAACTCCCTTCCCCTATTGTACCTGTCTACAGTAGTTCTTGTAGCATTAATAGGTGTTATCCAACCTTCATTGTCCTGCCTATCCTGGATATTTTTCTTTCCAGCCTCAATTTTGTTCCCTTGCTTGTTTCTGATTTCTTCCCCTTCCTTGTTATCAGTTGATTGATGCAACTGATCTGTTACTACTTCATCCTTTTTCCCACTCACTTCCTCTGTTGCTTTAGGCTCTGCAGCTTGGTTCTTTTCTCTAAAAACTTTTACATCATGGCCATATTTCCCGCAGACTTTACACAAAGTTGGCTTCCAATCGTATGAACTTTCTGCTCCATTATTAACCCTCGTTCATTCTTAAAAAACACTTTATCTGGCAGTTTAGTATCCATCTGAACTTCAACTAGGAGGAGTGCAAAACTCAGCCCCATCTTCTTCTCTGTGTGACTGTCTACCATTAATGGTCGACCTATTAAACTTCCAATCTTGCTTAAACCTTTAGGACTCCAGTACTTGAAGTCCAGCCCAGGCAATTTAACCCATATAGGAACATTATACAATTCCTCTTTAGTGAATTCTACATGCCAAGCTATCATAATGACTAGCTTGTTATCAAAGTGGTATATACCACCTTGTAGTACCTCATTCTTCCCTATGATTGAATAAAATTGTACTATCACTATCCCATTTTTTAACATTGATACTTTATTTATGCCATGTTACCCCATAATCTACGAACATACGCATTAAGCACTGTGAATGGTGGGTGAGCTCCCAAAACATAGCACATTATTGTTGTTTTCTAATATTCAATTTCAGAACTTATGTCCTCAGTCTCAATTTTACAAATAGGTGCCTCGTCATGTATCTCGGGCTCTAAAAATTCAAGTTTAAAGCCAGCATTAGTTACCTTTGTTATATCAAAATTATCCCAAATGGATCCCCTAGCGTTCAATTTTTTAATGAAACTTTTGCTTCATCTGCCCACGGCAATTTCCCACTCCCAGCTCCAGAGTTCAACATCTTTGGCAATGTCATCGATGAACCTTCACCCAATTCCCTAACCATCGAACCTAAATGACTTACAATTAGCGAGATTTCACTTCCTAGCTCATCAATTTCCTTTTGCTCGATCAGATCATCCTTGCATGGTACTGCTCCATTGATTTCTTCCTCCTCAAGCTACTTTCCTGGATTTTGAACTACTTTTAACTTATCGTCCTTTTTCCTTTGCTAAAATGCAATGGTTTCTCGTGCCAAAATCGCCTTCTGCGAGAGATTCTGAGCTCTCTTCCCATGGTTGGCGCACGTTCTGCTAACATGCGATGAGAGAGAAAACCAGAGAGAAGGCGGTTTAGGAATATCAAAACCAGAGAGAAGGCGGTTTAGGAATATCATATAATGTTATTCATGTAATTTTTAAAATTTATCCCATGGATAAGGATTCACGCGCAACACGCGTACTCTAAAACTAGTTATTATAAAAGCAGGAATGTTTTAACAAAAGCATACATTTCAAAACATTTTTATCTCTACTGTTATAAGTAACTCACAAGCTGGATTTATCCTAGGAAGAAAACTTGCAGACAATGTTATCCTTGCACATGAATTGGTCAAAGCATATTCCGGAAAATACACCTCCCCCATATGCATGATTAAGATTGATCTACAGAAGGCTTATGATTATGTTGAGTGGCCTTATTTAAAACAAGTTATGGAAGAGCGGGGGTTCCCTCAATTGTTTACTTCTTGGGTTATGAAATGCATACAAACTGTGAATTACTCTATTGTAATAAATGGTGAGCACACAAGACCTTTCAGTGCTACTAAGGGACTCAGACAGGGAGTCCAATGTTACCTTTTCTATTTGCAGTGGTAATGGAGTATCTGAGCCGAAGTTTACAGGAGCTTAGGACTAACAAGGAGTTCAAATATCACCTAGATGCTCTAAATTAGGAATAACACATCTGTGTTTTGCTGATGATTTGTTGCTCTTTGCAAGAGGTGATACAGTATCAGTGAAGGCTATATATCAGAAATTTGCATAGTTCACTACAGTATCTGGATTGCAAGCAAATCAGACCATAAGTGCAGTGTATTTTGGGGGAGTCACAACAACAGAACAATAAAGGATCCTGCTGCAATTAGGCTTCAGTGGTGGTGATCTTCCTTTCAAATGTCTTGGAGTTCCTTTGTCTACAAAGAAGATGAGCATTATGCAATGGCAGCCCATAATAGATAAATGACAGCACGAACGCAAACTCTCTTATGCTGGAAGGGTTCAACTTGTGCAAAGTGTACTCTTTGGGATACAAGCATTCTGGGCATAATTGTTTATCATTCCTGCTAAGGTGATTAAAATTGTTGAAAGCATATGTCGATCAAACGGTCAGAAGACAATTTTATCACAAGAAAGGCTCCATTAGCTTGGGATAAGGTCTGTCAACCTAAAGCGGAGGGGAGGGGGGAGGGGGGCTAAATCTCACTAATATGCACCTTTGGAACAAGGCAGTCATAGTTAAGACATGCTGGGACCTAGCGTACAAACAAAATAAATTGTGGATCAGATGGATATGTACATATTATATTAAAGGCCCATTAGTTTCTAATGTATCAACTTTTATATTTATACTTTTAACCCTATGTATATAAAGTACTATTGAAATCCTAAATGGCTAAATCTCTAATTTCTATTTCTTAATTCTCAATTGATTACTGAACTAAAGTGTTTTCTGGTTTTACAAATTTGGTTAATATGTATATGAAAGTGTGTAGTCTTGGTATTGATCAAATGGGATGTATGTGTAATTGAGAATGCCCAGAATGTACATGTGTTATGCATCTTGCATGTATTTGGGGTGTGTAAACTATAAAGTGAAGGTGTGAGAATATAAGGATGAAAGGAATATTTGTTGGTTAATATGTGTATGACATTATGTGTAGTCTTGGTATTAATTGAATGATTGTTCAAATTTTTTTCGTTTGGTTGAGCCGATAAGCCGCCCAATAACCGCCCGATAATTGTTAATCTGATACCAATCTGCCCGTTCTCTTATTGGATGGCTAGCAGATTACTACATTTATAATCCGATAACCGTTAAGCCGAATCGTTAATTGTAATTATCCGCCCAATCCGCCCGATAAGCACCCCTAATGGCACCTATTGTCACAGGGGTATTTTATATCACTCGAATTCTGCCCGAGGTTCACCACTACGTGGCAGTCAATCCCAGCCTTGACTTCAGCCTTTCCGACACTTAGAATTATTTTAGGACGTTTGGGACTTAGAATAAACTTAGGCAGCAAGAAAAAGTAAAAGGCACACACGAATTTATAAGAATTTCTTCCCAAACAACAACGACAACAACATACCCAGTAAAATCCCACTAATGGGGTCTGGGGAGAGTAGAGTGTACGCAGACCTTACCCCTATCCCGAAGAGGGTAGAGAGGCTATTTTCGGGAGACTCTCGGCTCAACAGGAGAGACAATAATATCAAAAAAATAAATAAAATAAAAGGCATGTAACAACAAAAGATGCCAGAAAGAAAATAACAACAACGAATAAGAGAAAGGACAATAACACAAAACTATGCAAAACAATAATGTGAACACAACATAGACCGCTACAAACCTAAACAAAACTCTATCAGACTACCCGGTACAAAAAGGGAAGAACTCTCACTACCCCCTAACTCGACTACCCCCTAGCCTACCACCCTAATGCTCGACCTCCACATGTTCCTATCAAGAGCCATGTCCTCGGAAATCTGAAGCTGCCCCATGTCCTGCCTGATCACCTCGCCCAATACTTCTTAGGCTGCCCTCTGCCTCTTCTCATACCTGCCAAAGTCAACCGCTCACACCTCCTAACCAGTGCAGCTAGGCTTCTCCTCTGCGCGTGTCCGAACCATCTAAGATGCACTTCCCGCATCTTGTCGTCCACGGGAGCCACGCCCACCCTCTCCTGAATATCTTCATTCCAAATCTTATCTAGCCTAGTGTGCCCACACATCCATCTCAACATCCTCATTTGTGCTACTTTCATCTTCTAGATATGTGAATTCTTGACTGGCCAACACTCAGCTCCATACAACATGGCCGGTCTAACCACCGCTCTATAGAACTTACCTTTGAGTTACGGTGGCACATTCTTGTCATACAGGACTCCAGACGCTAACCTCCATTTCATCCACCCACCCTAATACGGTGCGTAACACCCCGTCGATCTCCCCATCTACCTGGATAATTGATCCTAAGTACTTAAAACTTTCTCTCTTGAGGATGACCTGTGAGTCAAACCTGACTTCCACATCCGCTTCCCCCGTCACGTCACTGAACTTACAGGAATTTCTTCCCAACTCGTATTAATATGTGAATACAAGAACACAACAAGCCAACCCTTTGGCCAAGAATAAAGAACACCCTAGTTCCCTGCCCCAAAATGATTTCCTACCCTTAGGAATACACTTAGACAAATTTGGCTAACAATTATGCCACAAGACTAAGCTCTGCCCATTTGGGACAGCCTTATGCACATATTTATAGTGCAAGCTGCCCAATTACACTTGGGAGCATTTTAGGCAATCAGTTGACAAGCCCCAACGGATGAGCAAACATAGGAAACATGGTAGAAACGTGTAGCACTAAGTCACAAAATCAGCCATGATCTAAAAACGTGACTCCAGTCAGCCTATGATCAGCCATGCTTGAATGGGGTAGTCGTAACCGCCCTGTCATGTGCACTGCATGTGCTTGTTTTGGCCAACTGTTGCACGCCCAAGACCGGCACTACGCCCAGCCTTGCCCTTTGACACTGCTCCCCCCCCCCCCCCGAAATGTCATGACCACAGCTTGCCGCATATTGACTTAACCGCCCACGCCCATTGCCAAGGCTGCCCGCCTATGCCAAGTTGCCCACAACTTGATCAAATCTGCCCACATTGATGTCATTGCATGTCCCGCATTGCCTTGCCTTGTTTTGCCATGTCTTGGCCCCTACTTTGACATATCTTTGCCTTGTCATTGTTATACCAACCCCCACGTCCATGTGAATCACGCCTTGCCTCAGCCAATATGCGTTTGTCAACTCTGCATAGTTCGTCATGCCAAGCTGCCCGTCATGATGTTGCCCCATTTTTCAGATTGTGTGCCAAGGCCATCATGAAAATTCTTGTCACAACCCACACCTGCCGAGGAACTTTGTCAAGTGGCTAACACCTATGACTGTAGGTGCCACTCCTTAGGATAAGTTCATTTCAGTGTGAAATACCTGTACATTTATGAAATTTTACACGAGTGATCGGGTGGCAAACCACCCTCTCTTCGCTACAAAGATCCGCCCTGGGCCAAATAATTATGGTTTACAATTCATTAAACTTAAAATTCTGAATTTGGTTGTGCATATTAGGATGATCTCTGATTGAATGTTTCAAATTGTAGTTTTAAAAAAGAAAAACCTTTTGGAAAAAAGCACTTTGACGGGCATTTTAGCACTAACTTTGATTACCCGAATCAATAAATCCAATAGAAACTCCGCCCAAACTCCTCCTACTCATAGCCTAATATTAATATTCTATTTATATATATAATCTTAAATAAAAAAATACATTTCACATTACAAAAGCACCCCCGAACGACACTGTACGCATCACCAATCGCAGTCCCACCCCTCCCCCTCCAACCTTCCTTCCTTCCTTCTCCACATAACTGTGAGCTCACTGAAGCATTTACATTTTGCTACTCTCCTATATGGTTTCACACTTCAATCATGTGAAACCCTAGCTAAGTTATAGCTCTACAGAAATGGGAATTGCTGCATATCTCCGGCAGCAGTAGCGACAAAAGACGTAAGATCATCCACGATCACCGCCGGAAAAAAAACACCGGTGCCGGAAAAACCAAAAACCAATCACCGTACTAACCGACGTAAAGAAATAGAATATCGAGGAAATATACTTAGTTGATAGAGAATTAGGAAGAGGTGAATTCGGAATAACCTACCTCTGTACCAATCGTAACAACAGTGAAATTTTGGCATGCAAGTCGATTTCGAAGCGAAAACTTAGAACAACTGTTGATATAGAGGATGTAAGGCGAGAAGTGGCGATAATGAAGCATTTACCGTTAGATTCCAGCATTATGAGATTTAAGGAAGCTTGTGAGGAGGAGATGCGGTGGATTTGTGTTTACCTCGAAAATACGAGTAACAATTAAATTTGATTTATGATTTTAAAGATACGTGATTTAGTTCAATACTAATTAATAACCAAGAAATCTGAAGTATAAATGAAAAGAACAAGTAAAATCAAACCAGAAAGTAGACCAGTCTCGACCACGAGCCAAAGTGACCTCGAGATGGATCAAGAATAATAAAGTTAAAGGACAATTCTGATGAACAATGAGCGAGAAAGTGAGAGAGTATATTCTTTGCAAATGATTAGATGATGTTTACAAATGTACCTAAATAAGGTACATTTCCATTTACAATAAAGAATCTTATTGGGACAGCTGTCTAACCGCCTAGTACGAGTTCGTACAAATCTATTTCGCGATTTGCGCCACGATTTTGGGGACATGGCATGAATCTTGCTCATTCCGTTACAGATCCATAACGGCATTATCTCGAGGCCAGTCATATTAGGCTTCGATGCTCCTCGAACACTTGGTTTTTCAAGCCTTGTATCGTGTCATCGAGCTCGAGCATGATCCATCGAGCTCGAACTTGGTCCATCTTGAACTCTGACTTAGGATGACCCCTCGAGCCTGGGAAATTGGTCATACCCAATTTTGACCGTATACAGATAGTCCCTGCGTTTCTTAGAGTAAGATGAAAAGAAACAATTTGAACCTCGACTTTCTGGAGTCTCTGCCGATGATGTATTCCCATGATGTAGGCGCTCGAAGTGACCAAAACATCCCATCGGTTCGCTTTCCCAAAACATTAAATGCAAGCCAGTAATGGTCGGCCACTAGCGCCCTCGAACCGTTGTCGCTCATCTATAAGTACGGGGATCCTTCTTTGAATTTAGAACTTTACTTCTTCGTTACATTCACTCTGATCCCCTTTCCTCTTCATCTCTTTCTCATCATCTGCTTCTACTGCCCTTTTTGTGCCAGAAAACGCTAAGTTCTCAAAATACATCACATTCTGCTACCGTCTGCATCTCTTAGCTTGAAATCATGGAAAAAACCTCTAAAACGGTTCCCCAAAAAGAAAAAGCTTCTTCCTCTTCCTCCCGTCCGGCCGGTGACAAAGCACCGGCCCATCACGAGATCGTTCCCATCGCCTGCGTTATAAAGAAAGACTTCGACGTAGAAAACCTCCCTGCAGTTCCTGGTCAATGTGAACATGCTTCGAGGTACATCTGTTCGATAACGGGGAAACACTTCTAGGCCGTGAAAAAGGATTGTGGTTAGGGGCATAAGGTCGTGGTATAGATCCCGACCCCCGACGAGGATGTCACCACCCATGTGGGGGGGGGGGGGTTTTGAGTGTTTACACTTACCCCTTCACACTGGGCCCTCTTGATCCGGTCGTGATTGATTTCTGCAAAAGATATCAAGTCCCCCTTGGCTAAATTCATCCCTCCTTTTAGCGCATAGTGATCATGCTCCGTTATTTCTCTAGCAAAGCTAAGGGACTGGAGTTTACCCTCAATCACCTTATCCAATTATATCGGCCTCAACTTCTTCGAGGTCTGATCAAGCTTTAACGCCGATCGAGCAAAGCCTTCTTTGCTAGCAATAACGAGGCTAAAGACCGAGGCTGGATGACCCGTTTCATCTGAATGAGGACCTCGGACATCATCCCAAAGGAAAAAATATCGTTCCCAAAGAAATGGAATCATGAGCGTAAGTGAAGTCTTTCCCTTAGTGTTTTCTTATGTCCTATTCCTTCGTTAAGTGATGCTTATATTCTTTTGCCAACTGAAGAGTGGATGCCCCACACGATCCCTGACCTCAAAGACTGGGTCTGGAAGCTAGCTGCGACCTCCTCGTATGACGAGCGCAAGTGGCGTGACTTATCGAGGGGCAAATGGGAAGCAAAAAATCATGGTGAGTGTTTCTTTGTAAGCCTTTTGACGCTTTCCTCTTTTACTGTAGCCATTGGTTTCCTCATGCTTGGTTCTAGATTTATGCAGGCCTCGGAGATTTTTTCGAGATGAAGCCGGCCCTTCCTGGAGAAGAAACCAAGTCTCCGGTTCCTAAATCGGGGAAGGATAACAAGAGGAAAAGGGCTTCGATGCCCGAAGATCCTCAAGACAAGAAAACCCCTGCTCGTAGGCTAAAGAAGAAGCTCATTCATGTGGAAGTAGATTCGGTCCAACAATTTCTGGATGATGGAGAAGATGAGGGTGAAGAATCGGCTTTATTGATCCGGACTAGGCAACCGGTCGAGGTCGCCAAGCCTCCCGAGTTGGAGACCTTACCTCGTGGTGAGGAAATTCCGAAGAAGGATTCAAGGGAAGTCCTCGAGTCCCCTGAAGTCGAGGTTATTCCTCCGCCTTCACAAGTACACCGAGGGAGGCAAGAGCTGAAAACATCGACACCAATCAGAGCGCCTCGAGTGAAGAGATCGGGGCCGTAACAATAGGTCACTCCCCTTCTCTACCATCTTACTTCGAGAAGGCAATAAAAGATGCTCGAGCCCTGTAAAAGCCCGCCCGAGCAAGGTCCTAGAAGAAGATCCTTTTCAGGATTGTTTCACTGGAGTGGATGATGCCGCCGACCTCAATTACGCATCCACCCTCTTCGAGGAAGCTCACCGTCTCTTTTCTCGGATAAATACTAACTTTTATTTGTTATAGTTTTTCTTTCCTCTCCCCATTTCTTGGCTGATATTCCTTCGTTTTATGCGCAGGACAATGTGAGGCCGAGCTCAGGAAGGCTTCGGATGAAGGGAAGGCCTTGAGGCTCCTTTGTAGCCAAAAGGAGGAGGAGCTTAAGGACCTTCGGGTTGATTTGGCCAAAACTCGAAAAAACGAGGCCGAGCTAGACAAGCAAGTAACCGTGATGTTGACAAATTATGGTCTTCTTGGCCTTATTGTGGAGGCTAACACTTCAATGTCTTAGCTGCAGCAAAAGTTAGAGGTGATCGGGCAGCTTCGGGGCGAGGTCGACCAGGTAAAGGCTGACTGCCAGTGGTGGAAGGAGAACATGGATTGACCTGCTGTTGATAAGGAGGCTGCTCAAGCCCAACTGGCCTCGGCTGAGACTCAGCTCCGGGTTATCAAAGTGAAAATTTTGGCCCAATCAAAGAAAATCGAGGAGCCCGAGACAAAACTCGCTGAAGTCGGGATCGAGGTTGCTGAGGCCAAGGCTGAAACTGAGAAGAGGACTGATAAAACCATCACCGTTTACTTAAGGGATGCCGAGGTTGTTCAAGCAGAGTTAAGGGAGGCCTTTGACCGGGAGAAGCGGGTCAGCGATTTGGCCAAGTGTCAAGCCAAAAAGGAGACCCTCGAAAAGATTCACGCTCGAGGTTTTGACCTCACCAATGAAATAGCCCAAGCAAACACTTGAGGTCAATGCCAAGTTCCTGGTCTCTTCCGATGATGAAGATTCTGTGAGTGGCTCCGAGGGTGAAGGAGATGAGGATGGAGTCCCCGAGGAGGAGGTTCCCGAGGATGTGGCCCCTAAGTAGATTAGGTTCCTTTGTTTTCTTTTTTGTGTAAGGCCCCTTGTGGGCATTGTAATACTTTATGTGAATATAATGAATTCCCTTTCTTTCCACTTTATCTTCGATTTGTATTGACTTCCGCATTGTCTTTATTTTGTGAAATTTTTTGATAACTTCAATGATCAAGCGAACATCGGCTCGGATTCCGAATATAACAACCCTTAGGTTTTTTAGTGATCAATGGGCGATCTTCGAACAAAATCTTTCTTAAGGTTTTTATTAATCCTCGAGCTATGCCCTGGTTAATTTGATGCAAGCTCGGGATGACGAGACTCTTGAGTCCGAGTTGAGTGAGAGCAAGTTCTCGAACCCTATATGTTTTGGCCCTTATGCTCTTTTATATCGGCCCTTAGGCTCTTTTAGGGTGGCCCTTAGGCTCTTTAAGTTGGGCCAATTCGGCCTCTAAAGCGGCTATAATTTTTCCCTCTTTTCGGCCAAAATACTTAGTGACAATTTTTCTCTGCCTTAGCATGTGTTTTTTGTACTGATTGGGTTTTTCGAAGGTTCGACCGACTGGAACCTTATTTATAATTTGTTTATGTAACGATAATCGAATAACTCTTGAGACTTTTTCAAAGGCTGATGTTATCGAAGCCTTTAAATAATTCGAGGGCTGATTTTATCGAAGCCCTTTGTCATTTGCTTTTGCCGTGGGTAACTTATTTAACCGGTTTTTCAAAGTGTTTGAAGGCCTTAAATTTTATGGTGGAAGTTGGACGTCTCCGAGCCATGTAATTTCGGCCGTAGCCTTTTTATATGACCGTAGTCTTTAGTATGGTCGTAGCCTTCGGGTATGTCTCTTGGACTTGTTTCCCGATAATATTTCGAACTTGTTCGAAAGGTTAGTCCCCGAGTATGATGGCTGTGAGCACGTGATTTTTGCCCCATATGAATTACTCCCAGAAATTCAAAACAAGATAATTTCTTTCAGTGTTTGCAATTTTATGGATTTTTGCATTTTTGTCTGTACATTTTAATTAATGAAAAATATAAAAATATACACTGCATTTGCATTTAGGGTTTAATTTTTTTTTTTTAGATTAATTGGTAGATTAGTGTTTTACAAAATTGGAAAATCACAAAAAATGATTTATTTTGGCATTGTTTAATTTTTAGCTTTGAATTTTGTTAGTTGTCTTTTAATTTGCTTTAATTAAGTATGTTAATCATCATTTAGGTTCAGTTGGTTTAATTAGGTCCTAGGATTAAATTCAGATTTGTATTTTTATTTTTGAAAAGAAAAAGGAAAGAAATAAATAAAAAAGGGGAATTAGGAGAAAAGGAATTAAAAAGAGAGAAGGTTTAAATTGGGCCAAATTTTGGTTTTAAACACCCAGCCCAATCGGACCCTGGCCAATCACCCTTGAACCAGGCCCAAACCCATCCATCTCCCCAGACCCCCGAAACGACACCGTTTCAGGCCGACTGGATCTGAGCCGTCGAGGTTAGTAAATCTAACGGCTCAGAAGTGATGATCTCCGGGTATTTAACTGTCCCTGATGCCCTACCCCTCCCCCCCCTCCCCGGAAACCCCCCCCATAACTGTCTCTCACAACTACGCCCTGAACCACCGTCTGCCGCCCGCTGGAAATCGCCTACGACGGCGGCCAGCGTTCAATCGCCGTGGAATTAACACCACAGCCCCGCCTTTGCCTCCTCACCTCAAATCACCACCCAGCTTCCTTCAAAACTTGCCCAAACTCCTCGAATCTTGATTTGCAGCCACGAACCCTAGTGTCGCCCTCATTTTCTCCGGTGCGGCGCCATCTCCAATCACTCTCAAATTAATACATCACAACCCCCGTGACCCCCTCACACCTAATCCATTGCTGATTTCCCTCGAATCTATCTAGAATTCCTCGAATCTTAAGTCCGAGGTCGAGCCCTAAAAGCCTGAAATCATTCTCCATCAAACCCAATGGCTTGCATGAGCATATGTCGCTGTTTTCTTTTGAGTTTTGAAGTTTGAGTCGACGAGAACTGATGTTGTTCAGTTGTGCTTGACAAAGAACAAATGTTCAACATTAGTCTCGTTAAATCAAGGTATCCGGTATGCTGTTGATTTCCGAATTGGTAAGTGTCCTCATCTTCTGTCCATTTTCATCTTCTTTTCCTCTCCTTTTCTTTAGTTAGTTTTTTTTTTACTCTGAAGACTCGACCATCTTTTGAATTCAAATTCTTTTCTGTTCGTTTCTTGTTCAAATCGTGAAAGCCTGTTCTTTGATTTTCTTGGTCCATTAAGTTTAGTTATTAGCTTGAATAAAATTCTGATCAAATCGTGAAAGCCTGTTCTTTGATTTTCTTGGTCCATTAAGTTTTGTTATTAGCTTGAATAAAATTCTGATTTCATCTTTTATTTAGTCGCTTAGTTTAATTAGGTTTATCTTGATAGCCTAGTTAATTTCCTGCCTATTTGTGTTATTTAATCAGTCAATTTGTTTAGGTTTAGTTTTGAAATTTTTTTTAAGTATTTTCTCTGTTTGGCATAGTTTACTGATTTGGTTCCATTATTGTTGTTTGGGCTTTGAAGCCATTATAGACTCCTCTTCAGGGGATTGGTTTAGTTTTTGGGTCAGATTTGAGCCCATGTCTAGTTGAGCCACTGGTTCAATTGGATCCATTTGGGACTTTGAAGTAAATAGCAAGGTTTAAGAGGGTAATTTTGAAAATTGGGGGTAAAGAGTCTTTGGTAACTGCCTGGGAAGCTTCTAGTGAGGGGCTGGAGTGAAATTTCAGATGTATAGTTATAAAACTTGGGTAGCAAGTCAATAATTGGGGGGTCACCTAAGCAAAAAACGAAAATTAAAAAGGGGTAGGGTGTAAAAAATGAAACAGAAGGCTGCCCTATTTGCCTTGCCTATAAAGGCATGTTTTCTTGCCTTGAAAGGAAGCCTTGAACATTCTGAAAAGGAGAGAGACCTGAGAAAAAAAAAATCTGAAAATAATAGCTAAAAATCCTTGAAAAACATTGTTTCATGAGTGCTTTCCTTTAATTTCCAAAGTTTTGAGTTCCCTTGATTCAATGGTTTGAAGCTGATTAGTTGGTAATGGAAAATAGATTTTGAGCTTCGTTTATGTTTGGGTTGCTATTTTGATTCGAGTTTGGATTTTGAAATCAAATCTGAGTTGTGTTGTTGCTGGTCCAATTTGCTGGTACTCTACTGACCCTCTACATTTTCCTTTTTCCAATTCAAATCTCCAGGTACTTTTGTCAATTCTGCAGATGTAACTCTCTATTGGAAGATGAAATAAAAGCTGAAGCATGAACATGGAACCCCCGTTTAACTTTAGTTATTCATGATATTTGTGCCTTCAATTCCATGAAATGTTGTAGAACTAATTAGATTCCTATGTTTGTACTTGCTTAAGGACTGTTAAAACAGTGCTGTAATGGATGTTTAAGCATGCCTGTTATTTTGCAGTCTTTCATACTCTTAATATGCGTTAATGTCATTCTAGTTAAGGCGAACAGATAAGTAACTGTACGATTGTATGGTTTGGAAGTCATGCTGCAAAGTTGCTGTAGCTAACCTTGAACGTGTAATTAGAGTGGGATTATGAAAATTGACATGTCGAATATAACAGATTTGTTGCTGGTCTGGACTTGATTTTGAGTCTGATCCTCTGTTTTTGAGCTTGGATACATCTGGGCTTTCAAGCTTATACTGGGATGGGTTTTGTGCATTGCATAACCAAATACATTTGTGCACAAAATTGGGATTGGGTCTGTTGATTTCAGGAACATTTTAGCTTAGTGATGGTCATGTTTATACATAAGTCCTCAAATGTTTAAGTGGTTATAGAGGTAATTGTAGTCTTAAAATCAGATTTGAAGGCCTGTGAGTTTGATACGGAGTTCTTGCGTGAATAAGGTCAATCGGTATATTTTGGGCCTTTCAAGTTAAGAAGCGGACTCGAGCTAAGGGTTTCTTCAATAACGGGGATCGCCTTGTTCGAGTTCGGACTTGAACTCGGGGCCCGAGCTCCTTAATTGGCAGTTTACTAATAATGTTAACTAATTAATTAAGGCCCTTTTAGAGATGATCTTGGTAGAACATCGTAGTTCATTTAGGTTGACCTTTAAATAAAAACGAGGTGCGCAACGCCAAATAAAAATACACAAAATTGTGTGGCCCTCTTTAATCACTCATTAAAATATTTAGAACTCGGGACGTGCCGTTTAGCGAATTTTCATGGCCTCCCACAAAGTTAATAACACGTTAGTCGCTTTAGGCGCGTTTCTTTAATAATCTTACCTTCCTAAACTCGGGTGTGCATTTCATGTGACCCAAATCCAAACCCCAAAATATTGAATGAAAATGTGTTGAGGATCCGGGTGTATTTCATGTGACGTGATCCAAAGACACGTTTTTTAAACGACGTTCACTTTCTTAAAATATTTTAATTAAAAGCGGTAAATAATTCTAAAAGGTGCAATAGGATAACATGTATTAAAATCAAACTTTAGCCAAATATAGCAGTCGAGCGACCGTGCTAGAACCACGGAACCCGGGAATGCCTAACACCTTCCCCCGGGTTAACAGAATTCCTTACTCGGATTTCTGGTTCGCGACTGTTAAACAGAGTCAAACCTTTTCCTCGATTCGGGATTCAAACCGGTGACTTGGGACACCATAAATCTCCCAAGTGGCGACTCTGATTTTTAACAAAATGAATCCCGTTTCGATTGTCCTTTAATTGGAAAAACTCCTTTATTATACCCTTCACGGGGGTGTAGAAAGAAAAAAGGAGGTGTGACAATGGCCTTGGCCTTTATATCGAGGGGATGCCTCTTCGAGGTCTTATGAATTCGAGTTTTCGATGACTCAGATGTGTTGATTGTTGATGATAGTCCCCGAGTATCCGAGGTGTATTTGCGTTCTGGCCCTTGAGCCTTTTCTCATAGAGTTATAAGTATGAAGCTCGTATAATAGTAGACTTCTTTGAGACACAAAGTGTTTTGATATAGAAAGAATGCTTCTTTGAATAATTGATACATGCATACATGTTTTGCCGCCGGGGCTTGGCTATTCTACATGGAAACAGTTCATCTGACTGTTTGGCCCATTACAGAGTTCTCCTATCGAGGCCCTCTTTATCGTGAAGTATTTTCCTCGAAAATATAACCTCCGAAGGTGATGCCCCCAGTATTCGAGGTTGATTGAAAAGAAGCCTTGGATACTGTTGAGTTCTCCTTAGGTAGCACATAGTTGTTGCCTCATTGAAAACCTTGCCGGTAAAACCCATTTGGCAAAAAATCCAATCTAAGGGACAAAGAGTGCAACGCGTGCTTTAAAACCTAAGGTCTTCATGTAAAAACGTGCCTTCAATATCTTCGATCGAACACCTGCAATGGGTTAGTTTCAAATTCAAATGGACGAAAGGAAAAAGTCATACCTTAGCAATAATATCATTTGAGTAGTAATATATTCCTATTGTTCAGCAGTTGTTCATCTTCCATCGTGCTAAGCTTGTAAGATCCTTTACCGATAACTCCGATGATTCAGTACGGTCTTTCCCAATTCGGGCCTAGTTTCCCTTCATTCGGGTCTCGAGTGTTGAAGGTAACTTTCCGTAGAACTAAGTCCCCAATTCCAAAATGTCGAAGGTTAGTCCTTATATTGTAGTATCTCTTGATTCTTTTTTTCTGCGCAGCTATCCGAACAAGTGCTGCCTCTCGTTTTTCATCTAATAGCTCGAGGCTAATATTCATAGCCTCGTGATTTGACTCCTCCGATGCATATTGAAACCTGGCGCTGGGTTCTCCGACCTCGACAGGGATTATGGCCTTAGAGCCGTATACTAAAGAGAACGTCGTGGCCCCCGTGCTGGACTTCAATGTCGTTCGATATTCCTAAAGGACCTCGGGTAGGATTTCTCTCCATTTTCCCTTCGCATCGTCCAGCCTTTTCTTTAGGTTTTGAATGATAGTTTTGTTTGTTGACTCGGCCTGTCCATTATGGCCGGGTGGTATGGTGTTGATAAGATCCTCTTTATTTTGTGTGCTTCGAGGAACCCCGTTACCTTGCTGCCGATGAATTGCTTTTCATTGTCACATCAATCTCGGCAGGTATCCCGAACCGGCATATGACGTGGTCCCAAATGAAGTCAATAACTTCCTTTTCTCTGACCTTCTCGAATGCTTGTGCTTCCACCCATTTAGAAAAATAATCAATCATAAAAAAAACAAATTTAGCTTTACCTGGGGCCGTTGGTAGAGGGCCGACTATGTCCATTCCCCATTTCACGAAAGCCCACGGGGATAGGACTGAGTGGAGTTGTTCTCCGGGCTGATGGATCATCGGTGCAAACCGTTGGCACTTATCGCATTTTTTGATAAACTCCTTAGTATCTTTTTCCATGATGTCCCAGTAATACCCTGCTCTAATAATTTTGCGAATCAAAGACTCGGCGCCGGAGTGATTCCCACAAGTACCTTCGTGGATTTCTCGTAGAACATAATCGGTGTCCCCCGGCCCTAAACATACCGCTAATGGTCCATCGAACGTCCTCCTGTACAATGTTCCATCTTCATCTAATGTGAACCTAGCAGCCTTGGTTCGTAGGGCCCTCGATGCTTTGTGGTCCAATGGGAGTTTTCCATTTTTCAAATAATCGATATACTTATTCCTCCAATCCTAAGTCAAACTTGTAGTATTTATCTCGGTATGACCCTCTTTAACCACAGACCTCGATAATTGGATGACAGTCCCCGATACGATATCATCTTCTTCAACCGAGGATCCCAAATTAGCATGTGCATCGGCCTCACTATTTTGTTCTCGAGGCACATGATCCAGAGTCCACTCCTTGAAGCGGTGCAAAGTTACCTGTAGCTTATCCAAGTACCGTTGCATCATATCCTCTCGAACTTCAAAACTTTTGTTTTGGTTTACCACCAACAGTGAATCGCACTTGGCTTCAATGACTTCTGCCCCCAAGCTCTTAGCTAGCTCGAGACCTGCAAACATGGCCTCATACTCGACCTCATTTTTAGTCAACCTATAAGTTTTGATAGATTGTCTAATGGTACTACCTGTAGGTGGCTTCAAGACAATGCCAAGCCCGAACCCTTTTGCATTCGAGGCACCATCCGCGAAAAGGGTCCATACCCCCGATGATGTACCCGATCTTAGCAGGAGTTCTTTCTCCACTTCGGGTACGAGGGTCGGCATAAAATCGTCCATGAAGTCATCTAGGATTTGAGACTTGATGGTCGTTCGGGGTTGATATTCGATATTGTACCTACTAAGTTTGACTGTCCATTTGGCCAACCGGCCCGATGGTTTGGGCTTATGCAAAACATTTCGCAGGGGGTAAGTGGTTAACACACATATGGGATGACACTGAAAATATGGCTTTAACTTTCTAGATGCGCTTATTAATGCAAGTGCTAATTTTTCTAAGTGAGGGTATCTAGTTTCAGCATCTCCTAGAGTTCGGCTTACATAATAAACGGGGAATTGTGTACCTTGCTCTTCTCGAACTAGTACCCCACTTAATGCTATCTCGGATACTACCAAATATAAGTAAAGCTTTTTATCTACCTTCGGGGTGTGAAGCAAAGGCAGGCTCGATAAGTATCGCTTCAATTCTTCTCAGGCTTGCTAACATTCTGGGGTCCATGCGAAATTTTGAGCAAGGAAAAGAACCTATGACTTCGATCTACTGATCTCGAAATGAAACGACCTAAGGTGGCTATTCTTCCTGTTAGCCTTTGCACGGCCTTTACACTATCCACGATCGTGATGTCCTCGATGGCCTTGATCTTGTCAGGGTTGATTTCGATACGCCGATTCGATACCATGATGCCGAGGAACTTACTGAGCTGACTCCGGAGGCACATTTTTCCGGGTTAAGCTTCATGTTGCACTTCCTAAAGATTTTGAATGTTTCCTGCAAATGAGTTAAATGGTCCTCTGCGCGCAGGGACTTAACCAACATATCATCAATGTAAACTTCCATCGACTTACCTATCTGTTCCTCGAACATCTTGTTAACTAGGCGTTGGTATGTAGCTCCAGCATTTTTTAGCCCGAAGGGCATTACATTGTAACAGTACGTTCCAAACTTAATGATAAACGAGGTCTTTTCTTGGTCCTCCGGGTTCATCCGAATTTGATTGTACCTGGAGTAGGCATCGAAAAAGTTAGGATCTCGTGGCTGGTCGTGGCATCGATCATACGATTGATGTTGTGTGAAAGAGTCTTTTGGGCATGCTTTGTTTAAATCCTTGTAATCTACACACATTCTAAGTTTGTTTCCTTTTTTAGGAACTACAACTACGTTGGCTGACCATTCGGGGTATTTTACCTCCCGAATAGACCCTATTTTAAGAAGTTTGGTTACCTCGTATTTTATGAATGCATGCTTTACCTCGGACTGGGGCCTCCTTTGTTGCTTTACCGGTTTGAATCCGGGGTCGACGCTTAGTCGGTGTGTTGTTATTTCCGGTGGAATCCTTGTCATATCTAAATGGGACCAAGAAAAGTAATCCATATTATCAATAAGAAATTGAATGAGTTTTTTCCTGAGTTCGGGGGTTAATCCCGTTCCCAGGTATACCTTTCTCTCGGGCATGTATTTGATTAGTATGACGTGCTCCGGTTCCTCGACCGTTGACTTGGTTGCATCGGACTCTTCGGGAACGACGAAAGTTCGAGGAGTAAGAAAATCCTCTTCTTCGTCTTCAATTACCTGTTGCTCCGATTCCGTCGAGGCTGGGGGCGGTGATTGCTATTTAGCCGTCTGCTTACCTTTGGTGTTCGACTTTTACGAGGTCGAAGGCTCTGGTATCGGCGTCACTTCATCGACTTCAAACATTTCCTTTGCAGCGTGTTGCTCTCCGTAAACTGTTTTTACACTATCCTCTGTTGGGAACTTCATCATCTGATAAAGAGTTGAAGGTACTGCCCTTATGTTGTGTATCCACGGTCTCCCGAGGAGTGCATTATACCTCATGTCGCCTTCGATGACATGGAATTTTGTGTCTTGTATGGTCCAGGCTACGTTCACTGGTAGGATTATCTCCCCCTTTGTTGTTTCACTTGCCATATTGAAGCCATTTAGGACCCGAGATGCAGATACAATATGATCCTGTAGGCCGAGCTGTTCTACGACCCTCGATCTGATTATGTTTGCCGAGCTACCTAGATCCACTAGAACACGTTTAACTTGAATTTTATTTAACAAAATAGAAATTACCAAGGCGTCATTGTGCGGCTGAGATATTCCTTCCGCTTCCTCGTCATAGAATGATAGGACGTCCTCGGGCACATAGCTCCGAGTCCATTTTTCTCTGGTGATCGACACCTTGGTGCGTTTGAATACAGGTCCTTGTGGGACATCGACACCTCCAACGATCATATGGATTACATGTTGTGATTCTTCCTACTCATTTTTCTGCTCACATCTCTCTCCCTGAAGTGGTTCTTAGCTCGATCACTAAGAAAGCTGCCCCTCGTTGAACAACCGAGCTACCTCTTCCCGTAGCTGCTTGCAGTCTTTGGTTCTATGGCCATGTGTGCCATGATACTTACGCATCAAGTTTGGATTCCTTAGAGAAGGATCGGTTTGTATAGTCCCGGGCCACCTAGTGTCTTTGATTATTCCAATAGCTGATACGATTATCGATGCATCTACACTGAAATTATACTCTGATAATCGAGGTGCCTCTGCGGGGTCGGTATGTTTATCGAACCCATTCTTACTCATGAGTCTCGGAGAGCTCTGACCTCGATCATTTCTCTGATCATTCCGAGGAGCGTTATGACCCGAGCCGTTGTTTCTCCGATCGACATAAGGCTGATACTGTTTGTTGTTTGATCTTGGTTCCCTGTCTGTATCCCTCGGGGGCTTGGCTGCCAATCTATTAGGATGAACTAAACCCGAGGGGGCTCCCAACTGGTCGTCCTCGACCCTGATCTTTGATTGATAGAGATTATGTACATCTGACCACGTCACAGCTAAATACTCAATCAGATTCTGCTTTAATTTTCGAGGCGCGATCGAACTTCGTTCATTCAACCCCTGCATGAAGGCCTGTACTGCCCAGTCATTCGAGACCGGCGGTAATTCCATTCGCTCCATCTGAAACCTGGACACGAAATCCCTTAACATCTCGTTGTTCCTCTGTTCTATCTTAAAAACGTCCAATTTCCTCATTGCCACCTTTATGGCCCTGGCGTGCGCTTTCATGAAGGCGTCTGCTAACATAGCAAACGAATCGATAGAGTTCGGGGGCAAGTTGTGGTACTAAATCATGGCCCCTTTCGACAAAGTTTCCCCAAATTTCAATAATACTGACTCAATCTCATCATCATTCAGGTCGTTTCCTTTAATCCCATAAGTATATAAGGTAATATGCTCATTAGGGTCGGTTGTCCCATTATATTTGGGTATATCGGGCATGCGAAACATTTTAGGAATGGGCATCGGAGCCGCGCTCTGAGGGAATGGTTTTTGTATGAACCTTTGGTATCTAAACCTTTCAAGACCGGGGGTGCCCCCGGTATTTGTTCAACACGGGAGTTTTAAGTCTCCACTTTTTTGTCATTGTCCTCAATCTTTTTTTCCCCGGACTCGATCCTCTTGGTGAGCTCTTCGAGATCCTCATAATGGTGGGGTCAGTCCCCGAGCCATTTTCATTCGACCTCTCTGGCACCGGTTTAGCACTTTGAGTGTTTTCTGGTTCAGCTACACTCAGAGTTTTATTCTGACTCTGAAGTTGAGCGATGGAAATCTGTTGAGCTTGCAGCATCTCGAATATCACTTGGAGGCTGACTCCCCCATCTCTTATACCTTGTGTTCCTTTGCCCCCACATCGGGCTTCCCTGCGTACACTTCCTTCGGGGTCTACGCCTAAATCTGCGTTCAAAGCAATGTGTGAACTAACATCAACTAGTTCCACATTTGGCACTTCCCCAGGGCTTATCGGTGGTACACCGACCCTACATTGTTGTTTTTCCCATGAAATCCAAGACCTTCATTGTCGCGAACATGTGCGTTTTGCGAGTTTGACATGTTTAATCCTGAGAGAAAAAATTCTTGACAAGAACAAGTGTGAAAATAACGTGTGTTATCAGAATCAATACTCAAATAAGCACTATTATCTTTAGTCCCACGGTCGGCGCCAAACTGTTTACCTCGAAAATACGAGTAACAATTAAATTTGATTTATGATTTTAAAGAACAAGTAAAATCAAACTAGAATGTAGACCAGTCTCGACCTCGAGCCAAAGTGACCTCGAGATGGATCAAGAACAATAAAGCAAGAATAATAAAGTTAAAGGACAATTCTGATGAACAATGAGCGAGAAAGTGAGAGAGTATATTCTTTGGCAATGACTAGATGGTGTTTACAAATGATTGGGGTCCCCTTTATATAATAGGGGAGCCCTAAATAAGGTACACTTATATTTACAGTAAAGAATCTTATTGGGACAGCTATCTAACCGCCTAGTACGGGTTCGTACAAATCTATTCCGGGATTTGCGCCACGATTTTGGGTACGTGGCAGGAATCTTGCTCATTCTGTTACAGATCCATAACGGCATTATCTCGAGGCCAGTCATATTAGGCTTCGATTCTCCTCGAACACTTGGTTCTTCGAGCCTTGTATCGTGTCATCGAGCTTGAGCTTGAGCTTGATCCATCGAGCTCGAACTTGGTCCATCTTGAACTCGGACTTGGGATGACCCCTCGAGCCCGGAAAATTGGTCATACCCGATTTTGACCGTATACAATTTGGTTATGGAGTTGTGCGAAGGCGGCGAGCTGTTTGATAGGATAGTGGCAAGGGGGCATTACACGGAGCGTGCTGCTGCGGCTGTCATGCAGACGGTTGTGGAAGTGGTGCAGCTTTGTCATAAGAATGGTGTGATTCATCGAGACATGAAGCCTGAGAACTTTTTGTTTGCTAATAAAAAGGAGAATTCGCCGCTTAAGGCTATTGATTTTGGCTTGTCCATATTCTTCCAGCCAGGTATAAAAAAGAAAACTTTAATTGGTGTTCTATAAGTATACATAGGATATAATCTTTGTACACTAAATTGGTATCGTTCTTCAAGATTTTGTCTTATATAATGTTTTTCTTTTCTATACCGGGAAGAATTCACGAGATCAAATTTATTCTGGATACTTTTTGGAGTAGTAGTATTTCAGACAGTGGATATATAAAGAGGATCGTTATACATGCATGTGTCTGCGATGTATGATCTAACACTACTAGAATTCCTGTAAAAAGTGACCAAAGATTAGCGACCAAACTTGGTCCGTCAAGAAAAGCGACCAAAGTTGGTCACCAAACTGCCGAAAATAATAAAAAAAATATTTGAAATACTTTAGCGACCAAAGTTGGTCGCTATTTGGCCGCAAATTTAGTCAAATTGTTGATTGGACTGGTCAGACTTGCTTGGTCAAAGATATACTGAGATTAGCGACCAATGTTGGTCGCTAAAGTGGGACCCACATAAAAATTTTAATAATTTTATTATTATTTTATAAAACTTATAAAATATAAATATATATAATTTAAAACTTGCGACCAAAGTTGGTCGCTAACTGAAGGATAAGTTGATAGCGACCAACATTGGTCGCTAACATGGGACCCAGTTATAATATTTTAATAAATATATATTTATTTTAAAAAAATTATAAAATATAAATAAATATAATTCAAAATTTAGCGACCAAAGTTGGTCGCTTAATGAAATAGAGACCAACGTTGGTCGCCAAGGTGGGACCCAGTTCTAACATTTAATAATTTTTATTATTAATTTAAATATTATATAAAATATAAATAAATCTGATTAAAATTTAGTGACCAAATTTGGTCGCTAAATTAAATTCATGTACAGTTAGTGACCAACTGTGGTCGCTAAATTAAATTCATTTACAGTTAGCGACCAAAGTTGGTCTCTATATGGTCAAAATTAAAAATCACTTTTGTATTTACTATGTAAATAATATAAATGTAAGTCGTTAATACTATATGTATATACATATTAATAAATATATTCTAAAAGTATCGTTATTTCAAACCGTAGGCCATTACCTAATACACTTACTATACTTAGTGCAAAGCACATATTTTAGTACTTACCAGAGCCGAAGGTAAGGGAATATATATTTAATTATTATATAAGCTATATATCGATATATTCTAATATCTTTAGTATTAAACCCCCCTAATAACACTTAATACTCAGTTGCATAATATACGCTAAGTTAATATTAATATATATATATATCATACTAATATATATATATAAGCTATAATTCGATATACTGCCGTATTAGCTAATACACTATACTTTAGTGCATAAGTATAGTGTTAAGGTATATATATATATTATAATAAGCTATATTCGAGATTCTCTTGATATTCGCGTTATAGATCTTGCGTGCCTTACTTTTATAGTAGTATACCTAATACATATTTTACTTACGTGCATGTTATAGGTAAGTATAATATTATATTATATTAATATAATAATATTAAGCTCTAATATTATCCGATATAGGTCTTAAATAGTCTTATTCAGGCTACAGTCCGCCAGTTGCTGTTATTACTAATACACTATAACTCAGTGCATAATATAGGGCGTAAGTTTATATATAAATATTCTAAGTACCTCACTCACTGATCCTTCCGTGTATCCCGGTCGCGTGACAGTTTATCCTACTATAGGTGACAGTTGTGTCAGTGTTCTTTGTATATTATTATAAATTTATATATTTATTCAATAATATTACTAATACACTGATTCATCGAGATGATTAGCTTAGTGGCATAGTTGTCAGAGGCCCCTTACATAATACGCTAGATGTTGCTCCTTAGCGCTCGGTGATAAGTATATATATATATATATATTATATATATATAAGCTATATTCTATAGTATACCTAATACACTTACTTTAGTGCATATAGTATAGCGTAAGTGTGTATATATATATATATATATATATATATATATATATATATATATATATATATTATACTATATATATATATATATATATATATATATATATTATATATATATATATATATAGTATACCTAATACACTTATACTTAGTGCATAGTATAGCGTAAGTACATATATTATATATATATATATATATATATATATATATATATATAAGCTATATTCGATACGGTATTACCTAATACACTTATACTTAGTGCATAATATAGCGTAAGTATATATATATATATATTGACACACACGCCCGCTTCGTAGTACTATTCATCCCTCGTATTACCAAAA